>NC_054507.1:17657883-18020383 GCF_017639515.1 Carcharodon carcharias | reverse complement strand
GAGAGAGAATATGTGTGTGAGAGAGAGAATATGTGTGTGAGAGAGAGAATATATGTGTGTGAGAGAGAGAATATATGTGTGTGAGAGAGAGAGTGTATGTATGAGAGAGAGTGCGTGTGTGAGAGAGAGTGTGTGTGGCTCACTCCCAGTCTCAGGGTTTTCAATCACCATCAACCCCACACACCAACATGTACTCACACAAACTCACAGAGTGATGTGAACATATTCTCACATTCTCATGGTCATATTTATTAATTACTCATCTTTTAAAATGAGCAATTAATTGCTTTGAAATTCCTTTATTTTGCTCAGCAGGTTGTCTTTCTTCATACCTCAGGTTTATTTTTGAAGTTCATGTTTAATATTGTACCAAACCTTATCTTTAGAAAATTTGCTCATTGGCCCTTTGAGTGAGAAAAAATTGAACTGTGGTTCCCCAAGTGAAAAGGTTAGGCAAGTCTGGTTTAGACAATGTAGCTTTTAGTTTTTTTGTTACAGTAGAAGTCTAAATCTTGAAATCTTGTCATGTGATCCTCCTAGTCAGCCTCTGGAAATTCAAATATTTTTCTAGAAGCTGTTCGTCTCTATGGGAATCGTAACAAAAGGAAGATCTTCAATGATTCCTCGTCCTATGCTCGCATGATCGCCCCTGGTGTATCTCATTGTTCTATCTTTGGCTCTTTCACTCTTCATGCTAAGTCCTGACGACAATATCCACAAGCATTGAATATGTAGTTTCCATTTATATGCTGACGACATCTGGTTCCACCCCTCCACCATTGTCATTGACTCTGGTTCCACAGATGTTACTGTACCATCTAAATGTCTGTCCAACATCAGTCTTCCTACCCCACACCCACCCCCTACCCACCTAAATTCAATCAGTTCATGTTCAGCCCCATCCCACTTCCGTTTACATGATGAGTGATATATAACTGCAAGTCATCGTTGTTGTCTGTCCTTCTCAGTACAAGGTATCTGCATCAACTGATCACACAGCAGCATTGGCGGGGGCATTGGGCATCTATCACTTTCCCTGGTTTTAAAGACAGAATATTGAAAGTAATTCCAGGAAATACATTCCAAAAAACTGCCCTTTCGTCTCCAACCCAAGTTCACATTTAGCATAGCCCAGTGTCACGGGGTCATCTTTTCCTGTCTGTCACCCTGAGCTGTAACACTTTGTATTTTGTCTCCTAAATTTTTAATATAGAGATTTAGGATGTCAGAGAGTGGTAATGAATGGAGACCAGGCGTGTGTCCACATGCATTAACAATAATAAGAAGAGGATGGTTCAGGCAGGGAAGGCCTTGCGCTTCTCTTAGTGACTGGTTGTAGAGTGACAGGAACTTTATTTTTGATGGGATATCAACACAGAAATGTTCAACAACCCTAGCAAGAACAAGCATCTCTCTCTCCATTGGTAGTAGCCTTGCTGCCGGTATTTCTAAGCTAGCATGGAGATAAAATGAAAGTGAGATCAATTTGATATGGCCTCTGATTCTCTGGTCCCCTTGCCTCAAATAGCCATTGACAGGGACCATATAGAAAGAAAGAATTGCAAATGAACAAGGTCAAGCCAGGACTGATGAATTGAGTCATGTGGCTAGATTTTAACAAACTCCAGGGTATAATGAGATGACGTATCATCTCCATAAAGCCCTTGAGTGTCATCTATCATCCTGTCAAGACTGAATGTATGAGCAGTTAACCTTAAGCAGTTTTACTCATTGTTATCATTATTTCATAAATTGAGGAAATTTTCAATGAATTGAACGGCAATTATACATGGTCACTGTTGATGCAGCTGAAGTAAGTTTTGGTGAATAAAATTTAGCGGCCTTTACTTTTACTTGGGAGAGTTTATGGATTTGAAGATGATGTGGAAGATTCCATTTACTACGGTATATGATGTTACTGAGTGGTGCATTGGACTAACACTTTGCCCTTTCACCTCTGACCTTGGTTCCCATCTAGAACTGTCTGCTGGCTATAATGGTTGTTTGTGAAATGGGTTGGCCAGCCTTAATCCCGTTTTAGTGGGTATTACCCCAATAGGCAAACTGCCTGGAATTAGGCAACACTTACATTAATCGAATGTTTTTACTCTGAGCAGCCAAAAATGTGACAGGTGTGGGAAATGAGTCATTATGGCACAGAAGGAGGCCATTCAGCCCATTGAGTCCATGCTGGCTCTCTGTAGAGAAATCCAGTCAGTTCCCTTCCCTGTTCTATTCCCGTAGCCCTGCAAGTTTATTTTCCTCGAGTGCCCATCCAATTTCCTTTTGAAACCATTTATCATCTCCATTTCCACCCCCCTCGTAGGCAGCGAGTTCCAGGCCATTACCACTCACTGTGTAAAAAAGTTCCTCCTCACATTCCCCCCACATCTCTTGCCCAAAACCTTAAATATGTCTCTCGTGGCCCTTGTACCATCAGCTAATGGGAACAGCTTTTCTTTGTTTACCTTATCTAAACCTGTCATAATCATGTACACCTGTATCAGATCTCTCCTCAATCTCCTTTACTCCAAGAACAACCCCAGCTTCTCCAACCTAACCTTGTAGCTAAAATTCCCCATCCCAGGAACCATTCTGGTAAATCTCCTTTGCACCCTCTCAAACGCCCACCATGGTGACCAGCACTGGATGCAATATTCTAAATGGAATGGAAAAAAAATCATGCTGATTTAAGTAAGGCATTTTTTTATTTTCTCTTGGTGGTAAGCTTGAATAGGGGATATTGGGACTCCTTACCATGCTGTCATTACATCTGATCTGACAGTGCTTCAGATTGATAGTTGAACTACAGCTTGGGCTTTCCCCTGATGTTGCTGTTTGCTTATGACTAGACAAGAAGCTGATGAACAGAAACCTGCCCCTTTCTTCACCGCCAGTTATTGGTTAGCAGACTCTGCATTAACATTGAAGTCCTACTCATTATATAAGCTGCCCACCATGTTGCCCCATTATCCAGGAAAGTGACACCATGCACCCAACCTAATAAACTAGATTTGTAGCTGCAATGACAAGAAACTGGGAGATCTGTACTAAACGCAGCAAATAACATATCACCAGACAAATCTGTACTTCTAAATTTCTTTGCAGATAAAGGAAAGTGCACAGTAGCAGAGAGATACAATAATGTCCTAATATAGTTCAAAATCAAAACTTGTACAATTTTAAATTCCTGGCCACAGGCTCTGGAAGAGACAATTCCACATGTTTTTTGCTGGCAATGTAATTTGTGGCTCAGCGGGCAGTTCTCCTGCCTCCAAGTCAGAAAATTGTGGGTTTGAGTCCCACTCCAGAAACACAAGCATGTAACTTATAGGCTTGACACACCAGTGTAATACTGAGGGAGTGCTGTAATTTTGGGTGTGCTGTCTTTCAGATGTGATGTTATACCAAGGCCCCCATTTGCCCTGTCAGAGGGATGTAAAGCACCCCATGCTGTTTTTTGAAGAGCAGGGGAGTTCACCCCAGTGATTTTTACAATGTTTATTTCTTAACTAACATCATTTTACCTGATGACCTGGTCATTATTACATTGTTGTTTGTGGGAGCTCACTGAGCTCAAATTGTCCCAGAAGGACTCTGTTGCATTTTTATCTGGGTATAGTAGTACAGTGATTGGATCATTAGGTTAGTGATCCTGAGTCCTAGAATAATAATCCAGACAACGTGAGTGAAATCCTACCATGGCAGCTTGTGAATTCAGTTGAAAAAAAAATCTATTAGCAGTAAAAGTGACCATGAGCTGTTTGTTTTAAAAACCAGGCTGGTTCAATAAAGTCCTTTTGAGAAGGAAACCTACCGTCTTTAGCCCATTTGGGCCTACGTATGTCTCCAGTTGATTTGTCCTCTGCAGCAGCCTAGTAAGCCACTCAGTTACATCAACAGTGACTTGGAATTATAGCCATAAAATGCCAGCCTTGCCGGTGATGCACACATTCACAGAACAAATTAAAAAGAAAACAAAGCCTTTATTAAAATGAATTTCATACAAAGCCATCAGTACGTAATGAATATCGCATAGCGTAATACTAAGGCCACGATGAGAGTTTAGTATAAGGGCTTCTCATTAATTTTCCAAGCAGTAGAAAGTGTGGACCTTTGAAGTTTTAATATGTGCTTTGATATTGGGGCAGTGCAATGTGTTGTACTCCTATACTGATAGCTCATGTCTCAGGTAATTAGAAATTCTTATCAATATGCAGCAAATCAAAACATCAAACGTGTCCCATCAGGCGATCTATCCGCATCAATGACCACTAATGGGTGATGATAGCTGGCAGCTATTTTAACTCTGGATGTGCACATTAGATTTGCCACGTTCGATGATGATCTGAATCCCTCACTCTTGCACTGTAATGATAGTGACATCCTCAGTTTTAATTCAACAGTGCAGTAGCTTTGAATTACAGTTCTGCCGTTGTCAAGAATTATTTGTACAATGAGATGGGAACAAATAAACTACCTTTGATACCAACTCTGGCAGTGAGAACCATTTAGGAGACAGCAGTAACTGTGGTGGAAAAGCAGCTGCTTTGAATTCCTATTTCTGAGTCTGATTGCAGTCTTTTGTTTGAAAAATACTGGCTTTTCATACCTGTTTCTCTCCTCCTTCCGTGGAGATTATGCGCTGGAATGTAGTTCCACAGAAGCCAGCTATCTCATTCATAGCAGCAGTAATTATGGAGAGTGTCTCAGTTCTGAACTACCAAGGTTTGAGATTCAAGACCCACTCCAGGGCATGAGCATAAAAATACAAGGCTGACAACTCCAGTGCAGTACTGAGGGAGCATTGCACCGTCAGAGGTGCTGTCTGTCAGAAGAGATTTTAAACTGAGGCCCATCTGTCTGCTCAGGTGGATGTAAAAGATCCCATGGCACTGTTTTGAAGAAGAGCAGGGGAGTCCTCCCTGGTGTCCTGGCGGATATTTATCCCTCAATCAACATCACATAAACAGGTTATCTGGTCATTATCACATTGCCGTTTGTGGGAGCTTGCTGTGCGCAAATTGGCTGCCACGTTTCCTACCTTACAACAGTGGCTACACTTCAAAAGTACTTCATTGGCTGTAAAACACTTTGAGACATCTGGTGGTCGTGAGAAGCGCTATATAAATGCAAGTCTTCCTTTTTGAATTTTGCCGGCTCGTGGGGCTCCAACAACAGGCTCAAAAGCCAGGGACAACCCCGCCTCACTTATTTGGGGGACTCCCCTTCCTCCACCCCCCCAGCTACATTTTAGGCCCACCCAGCAACTAATTAGTTGCCATGGGGCTCCCTGTCAGCCTGTGCAGACTAAGGAATAAAGCTGGGGCTACCCTGTCCTCTTCAGCTCAGCTGCTTACTGGCTGAACTTGCTGAGTTCCCCCAAGCCCAGTGTTTCTTGAATCACTGTAAATAGGCTTCTCTGTACCCCAAATCCAATCCCAACTGAACTTGATGGCTTGACAAGAAATTAATTGCATTGCCTCCACAATGTGCATCATCCCCAGTACATGCATAAACATGCTAATGTGCCCAAAATACCCAAATGTCCTCCAAGTGTAAAATTAAAATGTACAGTGGCTTGCAAGAGAGCACTGTGGGATGTATTAGTCACACTTAAGCACAGTTGCCACTCTCCCCAGATGCCCTTTGTTTCTGGCCAAATTTCAAAGGCTACCTGAAGTATTATCATGCTCCCAGATCACTAGTTCCACTTAGGTGTACAAAAGGGAGGCTGCCATGGTGGAGTCAGCAAAGAACCTTCACCCTTAAGGGATGCCACCTTAAACCCTGTGCTCTGAAGAGTATTAATGAAGGCTTGTACCACAAAATGAGCTACCCTTCCCTTGGGCTTTTGAGTGTCCGTAAATAACTGGAGACTTGCGCACACAATCTCGGCTTCACTGAGGGAGTGTTGTACTTTCTGAGGTGCTGTCTTTTGGATGAAATGTTAAACCGAGGCTCCATATCTGCCCTCTCAAATGCATGTGAAACATCCCATGGCACTATTTCAAAGAAGAGCAGGGGCGTTTTCCCCAGTGTCCCAGCTGATATTTATCCCTCAGTCAACATCACAGAAACAGATTATCTGGTCATCATCTCAGTGCTGTTTGTGGGAGCTTGCTGTGCATAAATTGGCTGTCACATATTCTGCATTACAATAGTGACTGAAATGTGCTATTTAAATGCAAATTCTTCTTCTCTGTGCACTATACTGGGCAGTTGAGAGGACGGATAAACTTATTGATCTCAACACTCCAGCGACTGACTCCAAACTTTTGACGGATATAATCCTTTCTG
Organism: Carcharodon carcharias; assembly: GCF_017639515.1. Taxonomy (NCBI): domain Eukaryota; kingdom Metazoa; phylum Chordata; class Chondrichthyes; order Lamniformes; family Lamnidae; genus Carcharodon; species Carcharodon carcharias. The sequence goes on along the minus strand of NC_054507.1, from coordinate 18,014,083 downwards.
TTTACCTTATGTAATTCTAGAGACTATTCTGGATGGTTAAATACGAGCATATGAATTAGGAGCAGGAGTAGGCCATTCAGCCCCTCAAGTCTGTTCCACCCATTCAAAAAGATCATGGCTGATTTCTGCTAAGAAAGGGTTAACCATGTAGATTTAATGTATCCCCTGATAGTTTTCTACCATGGATTAAGAGGGCAGAAAAGACAACTGTTTTAAATGCTTCGAACCTCATTGCTGATTTATCCCAGGACACTTGGTCGGAAATTCTCAAGTTGTTTTCTTTCAGTGAGATGGGCATTCATTTCAGTAATGCTTTCCCTCATCTCCTGAAAGTGTTGACTCTCACTGAGGGTGTGAGTTCACACCCTCCAAATCTCACTCAAGTGGCTCTCCCCCCTTCTTCACCCGTGCTTCTACATGGTGACTGATGGCCAGCTATTCCACCATGATGGGCATCACAACGGAGCCCAGTGTTGTTTGTACCGGGGGCTTAGGTGTGCACTTTTCATTAGGTCCACTAATTTGGCGATCAGGAGAAAGAACTGCCAATGTGTTTGTTTTTCTTAAATTTCTCTTTCACTGCCCACTAAGGCCAGTTGTGGCTGCCATATTGCCACCCTGGCTGAGTCCAACAAATCAGGGATTAAGCCACACAGCACAATGCATATATACATCCACTGAAGAGGCTGAAGTCGGCCTTTATCCACCAGAAGTGACAATATTCAATTGTGAAGGGTCCTGTTAGAGTATTGCTGAAAAAAGAGACATGCTGTCAAAGCTTTTCATCTTGCACTCATCAGGACACTTGCAAGAATGCCAAATTTCAAAGATGCAACAATTTATATGAGAAAAGGGTGCTGATTGGTTGGCAAATCGACTCTGATCGGTCGAGGCATTGCCATGGAGAAATCACCAGGGAACTGTTTTCCCCCAGGCTTTTATTCAAAAAGGTGCAATGCCTGGACATGTTCCTTCTGCCTGCAGAGGCCGGGTTCCTGCGTATGAATATATATAGCTTCTAGCAAGCATAAGTGAGCCACATCGTCAGCCCGACTGATAATCTTAAAGTAGTTGTTAGTGTAATTCTTAGCACACTCGGGATTGTTCAACAAGAGCTGTCCAATTGCAGAAACACATCTAACATTCGTCATTATGTTTTGAGTTTTGTTTTAAGCAATACTCAAGTTCTGTCTTACCAAGGTTCTGTTTGAGTAAATACAATGAAAGTATTTCCACTAGCAGAAGGGTCCATAAGCAGTGGGCACAAATTTAAAGCATTTCGCAAAAGAACCAGAGGCGACATGAGGAAGCAATTTTTTACACAGTGAGTTGTTGTGATCAGGAATGTGCTGCCTGAAAGAGCAGTGGATGCTGATTCAATAATAACTTTCAAAAGGGGATCAGATAAATACTTGAAGTGGAGAACATTCTAGGGCCACGGGGAAAGAGCAGGGGAGTGCGACTAATTGGATAGCTCTTTTAAAGAGCTGGCATAGGCACAATGGGCCAAATGGCCCTCTTCTGTACGACATAATTCCTTGATTCTCAAAGCCCTTTTGAACATTCTTTTCCATTCAAAATGCAGAGGGAATAAAATATTGAAACCATCTAATAAATTGAGCAAATAATAAAAATATCTAACACATCTGTCATATAATTTGCTGCTTCACTCATGACATTGCTATTATTTTAGATGCAAATGTGGCAATGAGATAGGCAAAACTCAGCAACGAAAGAGCGGAGGAAGACCAATCGGCCCACCTTGCCTCATCAACTTAAAAAAGCCAACTACTCCTCCATCACAGTGTCAACTATCCATTAACCAATCCCAGTGGTTTTGCCTGAACTACCCTACCCGGCAGCTCAATCCAACTTTACACTTGAAGGACTCTTAGCATCAATCCTAGATTCACCAACCCTGCCCCTCCTTGTCCTGCTTTCATGGGGCAGAATTTTGCTGTCAGCGAGCAGAGGGCAGGGCCCACTTGTCGACGCGTAAAATGATGTTGGATGATGTCAGGCAGAACCCCCGACGTCACCGCGCCCCATTTAAATTTTCAGGATGTAGGGGTCTCAGCAAAATCAGCTGCGGGCCCACTGACCTGTCAATGGCGAATTGAGGCCATTGACAGGATTAATTATACAATTAAAGGACCTGCCCGTCAACTTTAAGGTTAGCGAGCAGGCCAGGGGCCCCGGCAGCAAATAGAGAAAACATGAAACCTCATCCAGCGGCGGGATGAGGTTTCATGCAGGGGTTTAAAAAGTTTAATAAACTTATTATGTAAATTATGAACATGTCCCATCTCAGGGGACATGTTAAGGATTTTTCTTTCTATTTTTAATGTTTTTAGAACTGTAAGCAATCTCCCTGAGGCTGCACTAAGCCTCAGGGAGATGTGCACTCTTTCATGTTCATGCGTGAAAGAGCGCTCTCTCGCTTTTGGAGATAGCGCTTCCCACCGGGCGTCACACTGGACAGGGCTTAATTGGCCAGCCCACGTAAAATGGCGGCGGTGCCCGCTTCTCCGGCGGGGATCAGCTCCCCACCCGCCGGAGATTGGGTCAGGCCCACCCACCCAACAGGCAGAAAATTTGGCCCATGGTGTGTGTGGATTAGTTAGCTCAGTGGCTGGATGGCTGGTTTGTGATGCAGAGTTTCACCAACAGCACAGGTTCCTTGGCTGAGAAGTGGTGACCATCAGGTTAAACTCACCACCAGTCATCTCTGTCTAATGAGAGAGCAGTCTGTGGACCTCTGGGACACAGTGACTTTCATTTCATGGTGGACCCTGGAGACTTGCTCCGAGTTTACTTTTCCTAGACTCCTGAACATCCCTTTCCCTCTTTTAAAATATCTCCTCAAGACTTATCTCTTTTGACTAAGTGCTGAGTCATCCCTTTGAATCTATCTTTTCCTCGCTCCATTTTGCATGCACCTCTGTGAGGTGTATTCTAGTATTCTTTTTACTTTAAATACAAGGTGTTGCTCATCTAAGCAGTCCCCTTCCATCTCCTTGTAAGGCTTAACAGCCCAAGATTCTTCTTCCTCATGGGAAGAATTTTCCTGTCGGCAAGTGGGGGCGGGGTCCACTCTCTGACGTCAACACGTGTCACTTAGATTGTCAGTTTGGCGGGTGTGCAGCCGCGTCAGCTGTGTGTCCGCCGAACTGTCAAAGGTCTATTAAGGCCATTGTCAAAGTAATTGAAGCTGTTAAGAATGCTGCCCATCCAACCTTAATTGGCCCGCCCACATAAAATGATGGCGCGCACCCAATTGGGAGCGCCGATTGGGTTTGCACTCGCTCCTGCCCGCCCCCACACAACCCCCTCGACGGGGGGAACATTCAGCCCCCAGGGCGTCCACCTCATTTTTTTCTCCTGGGCTTGCATGCTTCACTTACACTTCGGTCAAACACACTGGTGAGGTTAAACAGACCAGAAGGAAGAAAGTACTTGCATTTACACAGTGTCTTTCATGATCTTCGGGCACCTCCTAAGTGGTGGCCACCCTTGGTAGTGCTCCAGACAAAATTAATCAAAAATATAATGATTAAGAAGGTTCACTGCAGTTTCCTGCTGTATATAATGCGTATTTAGATTGATTATGGCATTTATGCACACACACACACACACACACACACACACACACACACACACAGCCCCCCCGCCGCCCCACCACCTCTGTGAAGGGAAAAAACTAAACCTTGGGGCGAATGACATGGCAATGCATTTACTTGATGAATGTTTTTATTCATGTAATGAGCCTGTAACAGGTATGAATCATTCAGCGAAGCCATTTGTAGCAATAATTATTAAAAAAGCAGCTGTACTTTATGGAAATTCAGCATTGGACGTTCATAAATTGTTAAAGACGATTACAGCAGGCTATGGTAGCAATATATCTGAATCAGTGGTTTTGGCATTTATTTTAATTACTACAGGAGTCTCTATCCATCAGGCTGATGCTAAAGGCGTAATTCTAACCTCTCATTCCAGAAGAGGCCTAAACAATTTTAAGTACAAGGGCTCAACCACTTGTGAAGTAGAAAATGGACCAAGATGATTCAGTACATTAGGAGTTTGGAGCATGAAGCCTATTGAATATTGCAACTGAATTCAGAGCAAATGACACATTTAACATGAAACACTGCGGAGTTTCATTAAACCCTCTGGATATTCCTGCTCAGATCAAACAGTTGCTATGAGCGGGCCTTGACTGGTACAAGCTGAGGTTGTGACAAGGATTGAGCTGACTTAATCGGTAAAAAAAGTGATTTGATTGAAGTTTTCAAGACATTAAGGGGAACAGATAGAGTGAGAGAGAAACTATTTCCACTGGTTGGGGAAGCTAGGACTAGGGGCATAGTCTAAAGATTAGAGCTAGACCTTTTGGGAGTGAAATTAAGAAACACTTCTTCACACAAAGAATGATAGAAGTTTAGAATTCTCTCCCACAAACAGCAATTGATGCTAGATCAATTGTTAATTTTAAAACTGAATCAATAGATTTTTGTTAGCCAAAGATGTTAAGGGATATGGGGCAATGGCAGGTATATGGAGTAAGGTCACAGATCAGTCATGATCTCATTGAATGGTGGAACAGGCTTGTGGGGCTAAATGACCTCCTCCTGTTCCTATGTTTCTAAGTAAGTGAACTAGGCCAATAGGAAGTATTTTCAAAGTGGCACATGAACTGAGCCTCCCCTCTTCTCCAAATTTGCAGCAGTCCCATCCCCTTGGACCTCCAGTTACCTTATGTTCTCACCTTGGTTTTTTTGCCCTCATTTTCACTTTTTCGCCTGTTGTCTTTGAATAACTTTGACATTTTATTTCAACTTTCGTTCCCTTTTCTCTATTTTTTTGCCCCAATTTGCTGTGCAACTTGAGAAACCTTGTCTAACCTTGATTCTTAATCCTGGCAGAGCACTTGCCTAGGACATATTTTCCTATTGTGCCATTTAAGAGATCAGGTAAGTCAGTTTTGCACAAAAAGTAGCTCTCCCTGCCTTTAGCACTTCCTATGGACTTGAGATAAATGCTTTATTGTTGATACATTTTGGGGGATGGGGTGGGGGGTGGGTGTGGAGATATTTTATAATTAAAGGCTCTTTGCAACTTCATCTCTCTCCTAATGAAGTAAATGCACCATCAAGCTTTAGTGTACTGTGCACAGCATGATCAGTATGCCAAAATCATACCTTAAGATTTATTAGCTGATTTTTCAAGAAGCGACAGTATTTCACAGATTAATCTGACTAGGCTGCAGCGTAACCATCAATGTAGATAAATTCACATTATTAATAAACCTTCTTTGCTTAGGGTATAAATTTAGAAAGGGATTATTGCCATTTATCTGCATTATGTTTGAGAATATTTCGTTGAGCTGTCTTGGCTCTGAGGTTGCGTAATGCCAGAGAAGGCTTCAAAATTGCGATTGGCCAACCATGGGTTGGAGAGGAAGCCAATGACTGGGCAAGACTGTGGATCTTTTGAGCATTCAGAAATTATCGAGTGTTTTTAACTCTGGAAATGAATAAGTTCCAGGTCATTTCCTCGATTATGTTGTGGAAGAGGGTTAGCACACTACTGCATTTGTTCTTCCATTGAACTAATGTTAGGAGAAAGGACCAACATGAATATGGAGCAAGTCTCCCTGCTTCATACATGAGTGGAATTTTTTTTTCTCACTAACATTGGTGAATGAAGGAAAGTATGGCCCCTTTGTGATGTGGATTGGAATCTATTCAAATGCTCTCCCTGAGCTCATCCAAAACTTTGCTGCCTGTATCCTAACTCATACCAAGTCCTGTACATCCATCACCCCTGTGCTCTCTGACCTATACTGGCTTCCATTCTAGTAATGCCTCAATTTAAAAATTCTTACAAGTGCCTCCATGGCCTTGCCCCCTCCCCATCTCTATAACCTGCTTCAGCTCCAAGATCTCTGCACTCCTCCAATTCTGGCCTCTTGCCCATCCCAAATTTTCTTCGCTCCACCCTTGGCAGCCATGCCTTCAGCTGCCTAAGTCCTAAACTCTGGAATTCCCTCCCTAAACCTCTCTGCCTCTCTCTCCTCCTTTAAGAAGCTCCTTAAAACCTGCCTCTTTGACCAAACTCCTGTCCTCATATCTCCTTATGCAGCTTGGTGTCAAAGTTTGTTTGATAATTGTTCCTGTGAATCACCTCGGGGCATTTAACTATGTTAAAGCCACTTTATAAATGCAAGTTTTGTTGTAGGCCAGACTGATGGGATGTTCATGGCCAGCAAAATTATTTTGGTGAGTTTCCATCCAGTTCCTGGTGGGGATGAACTCATTGATGGCCCATTAAAACTGGTGCATGATAGAGGAATTTTTTAACAATTCAGCCTTTCTAGTGGCCTTTTGCTGACAGTTAAAATGATTTTTTCATAAACAAATCAAGTCTCCACTGAATCAAATCTAGCACCCTTTACTTATGCAATGAGCGGGATCGTGTATACTAGGACTAAGGGCCCCTTAATTATGGCATAACACACTGGGGATTACACTATATTTTTGCATTTTACTCTGAAAAATGTTGTGATTTATGATAGGATTATTACATTCATGCTAAAATTAATAGTAGGATTTATTTACAAGTAAAATATTGTACTGAAGCAGTAATACACAACAATGAACTAGTCATACAATATGTAAAATTAATAAAGGGTTAAAATCTCTGTTTCTGGAGCTCATTTTTATACAGTTTTTGGATGAAACATTCTTCAATAGACCTTCAAAAATGCAATGTTATACTTGGGCACTATAATTTCTGTGTTACTCCACAAAATCTGAGCGGCGGTGTCAGGAACAGAACAGATTCACAGATTACTGCTGTATCAGTTGTGTTTATGGGAGTGAATGTGGCTTTAATTCCCATTCTATTCCTTTGAAAAATTTCTTTAAAATTGAAATATGAGCAAGCTTATAACATCATCTGGGGTGTTGTGTCTAATTCTGGACATCATGCAATAGCAAGGATGTCAAGTCCTTGGAGAGGATGCAGAGCAGACTTCCCAGAATGGTACCAGGAATGAGGGACTTCAGTTATGTGGAGGAACTGGAGAAGCTGGGGTTGTTCTTCTTAGAGCTGAGGAGGTTAAGAGGAGATTTAATAGAGCTGTTCAGAATCATGAGGGGTTTTGATAGAGTTGATAGGGAGTAACTGTTTCAACTGGTAGGAAGATTGGCCACCAGAAGATACAGGTTTAAGATAATTGGCAAATGAGGCAAAGACAATTTTTTTCACTCAGTGGTTTGTTACTATCTGGAACACGCTGCCTGAAAATAAAGCAGATTCAATGGTAACTTTCAACAGGAAATTGGATATCAACTTAAAAAGGAAACATTTGCGGGTCAGTGTGGAAAGAGCAGGGGAGTGGGACTAATTGTGTAGCTCTTTTAGAGTGCCGGCACAGACACAATGGGCTGAATGGCCTCCTTCTGCGCTGTATGATTCTCTGATTCATATCATCCTGTTCCTCTGAAGCATTTAACATGGGAGTTAGTAGTAAGGTTAGATGGTCAGTAATACTGACTACTATCAGGTGAGTCAGTTGTAACTACTAAAAATTGAGTGACGGCTGCATTGTTGGCTTGCACTCTATTAATTTGGCATCAGTGTGGTTTCATGTCCTCCACTGGAGGAAACAGTGCTGTTGGTAATTCAGAAGTAAATAATAATGAGCATTCAAGGCCCCAAATACATCTTCCAGGTGAAGCAGCGATTTACTTGTACTTGTTTCAATTTAGTATACTGTATTTGCTGCTCATAATGTGGTCTCCTCCACGATGGGGAGACCAAACGCAGACTGGATGACCGCTTTGCGGGACACCTTCATTCAGTCCTCAAGCATGACCCCAGCCTTCCTGTCACTTGCCATTTCAATTCACCATTTTGTTCTCATGCTCACATTTCTGTCCTTGGCCTCCTGCAATGTTCCACTGAAGCCCAACACAAGCTGGAGGAACAGCACCTCAACTTCCATTTAGGCACTTTACAGTCTTCTGGACTCAACATTGAGTTCAAACTCTTCAGCCCATGAACTCCGTCCTCCATTTTGAATTTTTCCCCCAAGTATCAGTCTGTATCTTGTTCTCATGTTTTGCTTTTAGACAGCACTGACCCTTTTTCCGCTATTAACACATTCTGCTATTTTGCTTTCAGACAGTGGGGACCTTTATTCTGCTATTAACACCTACTCTGGACCAAAGCCTTAGTCTTTGTTACTTTCATTACCACTCCTTTTGTCTTGTGTTCCATAACATTTTTGTCATTTAATCTCCCCTACCCTCTAACCTGTCCCTGACCTTCTATGTAGACAGAAGGAGCATGTTCAGGCATTGCACCTTTTTCAGCAAAACAAAAGCCTGGGCAACAGTCCTCCCTTGGTACATTACCCATGGCAATGCCACAACCAATCAGAGTCGACCTGCCTGGTTTGAATTTAAACAAAAGCTTAGTAGTTAACTGCTCCCTGGTGCATTCTCCATGGCAACGCCACTACCAATCAGAATCCACTTGTCAACCAATCAGCACTCTCTTCTCATGCAGTATAAATTGTTACTCCCTTTGAAATTTGGTATTCTTGAGAATTCTGTCCTGATGAGTGCAAGACGAAAAGCTTCGGCAGCAAGTCTCTTTTTTCAGCAATATCTTGTCAGTTGATCATGACAATCTAAGTGTAATAAATTGCAGTCTAAAACAGAGGATGATTGCAGCTTGAAACAAGGGCTGATTAAACAACTCTAAGTTGGATTTGCCCTTTAAGGGATTGGTGCTTTGATGTACTAACCTTTAATATTTTTTTCCTCTTGATGGGTTATTTTTTAATCAAAAAGTATCCTGTTTTCTCCAGAAGTGGTTCTTCAAAAGAAAGAAAAATCTTCACATGAAGACCCTCATTTGAAGAAACAAATAGTGTGCAAAAGTATTGCAAAGCTCTGCCATTTTGTAAGAATAAAAGCACTTCTGATTCATAAAAATAGCCTTCTCCTGTGCCATAATGATTTTATGACTAAATGAACTCTCTATAACCCCACCAGCTTAAAGGGTAAGATGCTAAATGGCAAAAGAAGCAAATCATGTGTGAAAACTCAAGATAGCTTGCTCACCCTTAAGCTCTGCAGCGGCCACCCTATGATAGTGTGTGATCCTTCTCACCTCTAGCCTCCAAATCATCTCTTTCAATTGCAATTTTTCTTGTCTAAATTTTTAATAAGTGCTACAGTGGTCATTGCTTCTCTGAAGGCAAAACTGGATAAGTATATGAGGATGAAAGGAATAGAAGGTTATGTTGGTTCAATGAGATGAAATAAGGCAGTCGGAGGCTTGTGTGGAGCATAGACCTGTTGGGCTGAAAAGTCGATTTCAGTGCTATAATATTCCATGTAATTCCATGTAACTTCAGGACTCCCCTGGGCATGCATTTTACCTTGTTGAGGAGCAGGATCTAGTGAGTCAACCCCAGACTTCTTCTGGGGCTGCTTTGTAATGAACCGCTAAGAACTTTATAAGAGGATTAATCTTTCAATTTCCTTCCCTCCCTTGTCTCATACGAACATACGAATTATGAGCAGGAGTAGGCCATTCAGCACCGCCGGAGGCTGCTCCGCCATTCGCTAAGATAATGGCTAATCTGATTGTGGCCTCAGCTCCATTGTCTATCCCCTATACCCTTTGACTCCCTTGTCAATCAAGAATCTACCTAACTCAGCCTTAAAAATATTCAATGACCCAGCCTCTGCCACTCTTTGGGGAAGAGAGTCCCATAGACTCACAACCCTCTGAGGGAAAAATTTTCTCCTTATCTCTGTCTCAAATGAGAGACCCCTTATTTTTAAACTTTTAAAAAATTATTCATTTGTGGGATGTGAGCATCACTGGCTAGGCCAGCATTTATTGCCCAACTCTAATTGCCCTTGAGAAGGTGGTGGTGAGCTGCCTTCTTGAACTGCTGCAGTCCATGTGGTGTAGGTACACCCACAGCGCTGTTAGGGAGGGAGTTCCAGGATTTTGACCCAGCGACAGTGAAGAAATGGCGATATATTTTCAAGTCAGGACGATGAGTGGTTTGGAGGGGAACCTCCAAGTGGTTGTGTTCTCATGTATCATGTACCTTGTCCTTCTAGATGGTAGCAGTCGTGGGTTTCGAAAGGTGCTGCCTAAAGACCCTTAGTGAGTTTCTGCAGTGCATCTTGTAGATGGTACACACTGCTGCCATTTTTCATCAGTGGTGGAGGGAGTGAATGTTTGTGGATGTGGTGCCAATCAAGTGGGCTGCTTTGTCCTGGGTGGTATCAAGTTTCTTGAGTTGTTGGAGCTGCACTCATCCAGGCAAGTGGAGAGTATTCCATCACACTCCTGACTTGTGCCTTGTAGATGGTGGACAGGCTTTGGGGAGTCAGGAGGTGAGTTACTCATCGTTGGACTCCTAGCCTCTGACCTGGTCTTGTAGCCACAGTCCAGTTCAGTTTCTGGTCAATGGTAACCCCCAGGATGTTGATAGTGGGAGATTCAGCAATGGCAATGCCATTGAATGTCAAGGGGCGATGGTTAGATTCTTTCTTTTTGGAGATGGTCATTGTCTGGCACTTTTGTGGCATGAATGTTACTTGCCACTTGTCAGCCCAAGCCTGGATATTATCCAGATGTTGCTGCATTTGGACATGGACTGCTTCAGTATCTGAGGAGTCACGAATGGTGCTGAACATCGTGCAATCATCAGTGAAAATCCCCACTTCTGACCTTATGATGGAAGGAAGGTCATTGATGAAGCAGCTGAAGATGGTTGGGCCGAGGGCACTATCCTGAGGAACTCCTGCAGTGATGTCCTGGAGCTGAGATGACTGACCTCCAACAACCACAACTATCTTCCTTTGTGCTAGGTATGACTCCAACCAGTGGAGAGTTTTCTGCCTAATTCCTGTTGACTCTAGTTTTGCTTGGGCTCCTTGATGCCACACAAATGCTGCCTTGATATAAAGGGTAGTCACTCTCATCTCACCTCATTGTGCCCTCTAGGTCTAGTCTCTCCCATAAGGGGCGACATCTTTCAGCATCCACCCTATCAAGTCCCCTTAGGATCTTTATGGGCAGAATTTTTACCTCATCAGGTGGGCGTGGCAGGTGGGCCTGCGAATGGCTGCGCAACAGACGGCCACCTGTGATCAGGCCCCCACCGCGATTTCATGCTATCTGGCCAATTAACAGCTAGCTGGTGTGAAATGCGCGCTGATAACCTCAGGGCTGCTGGGGTGGGGGCGGGAGGAGTGCAAGCACTGAAGTTTGCGCATGCGCAGTGGATGTGCTCAGTGACAGCTCCCTGAAGGCACAGAGCTACCTCAGGGAGCCGAAGATTTCAAACATTAACAATAAAGGATACAAAAATGAGGAAACCATGTCGCCTCATGTGACTCTGTCACATGAGCAGGGACATATTAAAAATGAGTTAGAACATTTTTTTTTAATCACTGTTCAAAACCTTGTCCTGCCTGTGGACGAGGTTTCACAAAAAAATGCAAAGGCTGCTTGGCCTCTTCACCTGCCCATCAGGTTGGACGGGCAGGGAAAATTTCACTTTAATTAATTAATCAATGGGCTTGACAGACCTCTTAATTGTTGGCGACATCCGTGTGCACCTGCCGCCCAAAATATTGCGTGAGTGTGCGATGACTTTGGGATGCTTGCCCGACATCATCGCACTCTATTTCACGCTCGTGCGTGTTGGGCGCACGCCCACGCACCGAGTTGAAAATCCTGGCCTGTATGTTTCAATAAGATCGCCTCTCATTCTTCTAAACTCCAGTGGATACAGGCCCAACTTGTCCAACCTTTCCTCACAGGATAACCCCCTCACTCCAGGAATCAGTCGAATGAACCTTCTCTGAGCTTGTTCCAATGCAATTATATCCTTTCCTAAATAAGGAGACCAAAACTGTACACACTCTAGATGTGGTCTCACTAACGCCCTGTACAACTGTAGCAAAACATCTCTACTTTTATATTCCTTCCTCTTGCGATAAATGACAACATTCTATTTGCCTTCCTAATCATTTGCTATACCTGCATAGTAACAGGACACCCAGATCCTTCTGTACCTCGGAGCTCTGCAATCTCTCGCTATTTAAATAATATGCTGCTTTTTTATTCTTCCTGCCAAAGTGGACAAGTTCTCATTTTCCCACATTATATTCCATCTGCCAAATGTTTGCATACTCACTTAACCCACCCTTTGCAAATTCCTTTCATGCTCTTCACAACTTACTTTCCTACCTATCTTTGTGTCATCAGCAAAGTTAGCAAGCATACATTCGGTCCCATCATCCAAGTCATTAATATAGATTGTAAATAATTGTGGACCTAGCACTGATCCCTATGGCACTTGTTACATCTTGCCAATCTGAAAATGACCCATTTATGCCTACTCTCTGTTTCTTGTTTGCTAACCTGTATCAGTGGTAGCACTTTCACCTCTGAGTCAGAAGTGTGGGTTCAATTTCCATTCCAGAGATTTGTGCATACAACCAATGCTGGCACTTCAGTTCAATATGGCATTGGTGGAGTCTTTCAGATGAGATGTTAAACTGAGGTCCAATCTGTCACCTCAGATGGATGTCAAAGCTCCAACGACGTGGCATTAGATGAACAGGGGAGTTCTCCTGGTGTCCTGGCCAACATTTACCCCTCAACTGGTGTAATTAAAATTGATTATCTGGTCGTTATCTCATTGCTGTTTGTGGGAGCCTGCTGTGTGCAAATTGACTGCTATGTTTCCCAATATTACGACAGTGGCTACACTTCATAAGGTGTTTCATTAGCTGTGAAGCACTTTGGGACATCCTGAGGATGTAAAAGGCACATTATAAAAGCAAGTTCTTTGTTTATTTCTTCTATTCTGGCTGTGAGTAGTTAACTCAGTTATGGACAAAATTGGAACCTTGCTGGCCGTTATGGTTCATTATAATACCATGGGTGTATTCAGTCACTGAGTCATTAGGAAGATTATCAGGGGACGATGAAGAAAATCATGTGCATCATTTGATCTCCAGGATTCAATTACTGCCTTAAAGGAACTGTGTACCACAATTAACATCATTGCCATTATTTATTATTATTGATGGCCGAACTGTTGATGAACAATCTGTTAAAAATGTTTTTCCTCAGAAAGAATCTATATTTTATTGACCTAATTTCTCCCTAAGGGTTGCCTTGACAGCCATTTTCAAATTGGGACTCTGAATAGTTTAGCCATTGTGGTTTGAGTGCAGCAACATAGTAATTTAAACATTAGAACAAAAAGTGTATAAAATTGTTGAAAAACATAGAACTTATGACTGGAAAATATTAAAGGTATCATTCTAGAACCCTCTCAATAAAAGGCCTTTGGCCAAATTTATGGTTTGTAGCTCATTTATAGGCAATTGTTATCTGTTTAGCATCTGCGGCAAATTGTGTGCTAAGCTTTGTTTAAAATTAATTTTCCTCACTTTTTAGGTGGCCAATTTTCTTGATATGTAACTTCTCTGATATTGTTTGAATTTGAAACTTATCCCACATGAATGGTACTTCCAAGATGAGCATTGAAAATATATGGTTCACACTAGATCACTGGAGAATTCAACATGAGCTTATTATTGTACCACCCTGCCTGGAACAGAAATGTTGTCTTTCTTTTAATGGAAAACAATCTGTTTTCATCAGCTGTGGCTATTGTAACCCATTGCTCGGTTCATAATCTTGTGGAGAGAAATAATCCTTTAGAGTGAAGCTGTACAGCAAAGCTTCATGATTAGAATTCACTGATTATTGGCACCAAGGCAGAAAAGAAAATTGGCAATATTAACACGACAGCAAAAACTGCAGTGGTAAACTCTGAACAGAACAGGTTGGAGCGAGGTACAAGTTGGAAGTAATAAAACTAGATGAAGGTTGTGCCCACTCGTGGGATTCCGCTGCCATTAAAAACCACTCGCGCGTTCTCAGTCTGGCTTATGACAGCATCTGAACCCCTTAAACATGCTGCAGCCTTGTAACATGCTCCCTAGTTATCTGTTGTCAGCTTGTTTCAGTAATTTGTTGGATCAAAGAATTTATACAGTTGATTTTTCACATTGTTGGAAATTGGCCAGCTTATGTACCAGGCTCTTTGGATTTGGTGGGTTTGATCCAATTTCTGGAGAAATTACAAGCTGATGAGGTATATCCTATGTTACTGTCAAGGACCAAGCAATTGATGTGTCATATTTCATTTAGCAGTTATGTTGCACTCATTATGCAATGTGTCCTGCATTATTAACATCTCAATACCATTATAGAGCTGGGCACCGCGTTCCTGTCTATTCAATAAGTCAAGGAGCTCACAGCTACTTCCAATTATACAAATTGTATTCATTGATTGCAAGATCTTCAATTATATTCAAAATTATGATGAAAAAGGAATAATCCATTTTGTAGCAATTACTGGATTCTTCATCAATAAAACTTTCTGCTGTGTAATATAAAGGTGCTGCCACACTTAACCCCTGGCCTGCTGTCTGGCCTTTGTGGTTACCATTTGTTTGTGGCTATTTAACATGGCCTGTCATTCATGGTTTTAAAAACACATCAACAGATTATCAAGTTTATGAATCCAATAAATCGCTTTGTTGGACATGGTGGGATTCAGCTTCAAAGATTAAAATCCAACTCCCAGTTCGTTTGCAAGAGTTGATGGAGGCCTTGCCGATGGACTCAAACAATCATAAAATGCATAGGGATGACAAAGGTCATTTAGCCCATCATAAAACATCCATCCAGAACAGTCCAGCACTCCCTGCATTGCTACATTTCATTGTTTCTCCCGTGATTCCAGGATTTTTTTAGCCTTCACCATTCAGGAGCCTATTCCAGGTATTAATTACTGCAGGAGAAATCACATCCTCATGTCAGTCCTAAAGATGCCTTCTACTAGTTTTACCTATGTCCCCTTCTTTGTTCTACTCCCACAGTTTAGTTTAAAGTACTATTTTAGATTAACCTTTTCCATAGTATTTAGTAATTCTTGTACCTTCATAAGGTCACCTCTCAGATGCCACTTTTCCAGGCTGTAGGGGCCCTAATTTCTCCAGTCTTTTATCATAACTCAGACACCTGATCTTGGCGATCAGCTTTGTGTATTTTGATTAACCTACTCTGTGCTGTCTGTGCAGCCTCCTTTGATTCCTAACTTGCTATCATCTGCAAATGTAACCTCGTTCCATTGAACATACTTCTCTTGCCTGACTTCGATGGAGTATAACTGATTTTGCCAAATGTTGAACACATCAACTTTATGGAGAAATCCTTTGGATTGGGGTCATCCTTAATTGTGGGATTTTGTGTAGGACACATAATGGAGTGAGTTATTTCCCAGTTAATACCATGCTGTACTGATTCTGTTTATATGGTTACACAAACCAGGAGCTCCGAGTTAGTTTCTTTGCTTGATGGCAGGACACGTGCATACATAAGAAGTAGGAGCAGGAGTAGACCATTCAGCTCGTCGAGCCTGCTTCTCCATTCAATACAATCATGGCTGATTTTGGGCTTCAACTCCACTTCCTGCCTGTTTCTCATATCTATTCCCTGAGACACCAAAAATCCATCTATCCCAACCTTAAATATGTTCAACAATGGAGCATCCACAACCCTCTAGGCTAGAGAATTCCAAAGATTCACAACCCTTTGAGTGAAGACATTTCTCCTCATCTCAGTCCTAAATGATCAGCCTCTTACCCTGAGACTGTGCCCCCAAGTTCTAGATTCCCCAGCCAGGGGAAACACTCTCTCAGTATCTACTCTGTCAACCCCTTCAGAATCCTGTAGGTTTCAATAAGACCACCTCTCATTCTTCTAAACTCCAGAGAGTATAGACCCAATTTACTCAGCCTCTCATCATAGGACAACCCTCTCATCCCACAGTCCAATTGAGTGAACCTTCGCTGTAAAGCCTCCAATGTAAGTATGCCCTTGCTTAAATATGGAGACCAACTGTGCTCTGTACTCCACGTGTGGTCGTACCAAAGCCATTTACAATTGTAGTAAGATTTCTGTATTTTTGTACTCCAGTCCCCTTGCAATAAAGGCCAACGTGTCATTATTTACCTTCCTAATTGCTTCCTGTACCTGCATGCTAACTTTCAGATTTGCAGAGCGTAGCTGCCTCAAGTATTGTTTTTCTTACTGTGAAGCATTGACAGGACCAGTTGGCTCTTTTCGAAGACAAGACTGTTTTGAGGTCCAGAACAAACAGAAAACTGATATCCACAGGGCTTAGACACTGTGTGACGTACAGAGGATACTGGAAAGTCACATGTAATGTCACAACTGCTGTCTGCCACCTCTTCCCCACCCCACCCCTCCAAAACCCCCCAAACTCCCACTTTGAAACATTTAAATGAGGGGTTTCAAATTGAAATAGTTTGAATTTAGTTTGATTTTACTTTTTTAGTCAATAAATTGAATTCATTGTTATGGCAAATTCCCTGACCACAATTTGGATCCTGCAGAAAAAGAAGAAAGAACTTGTGTTTATATAGCACCCTTCACGTCTTCAGCTCACTACAAAGCACTTCTCAACTAAAGAAGTGCAGTCACAGTTGTAGTGTAGGAAACACAGTAGCCAATTTATACACAGTAAGATTCCACAAGCAGCAATGTGATGATGACCAGATAATCTATTTTCATGAGGTTGCTTGAGGGATAAATATTGGCCAGGACACCAGGGAAATCTCCCCTACCTTTCCCTGGCTGAGAAGGCAAATAAGGCCTTGGGTTTAATGTCTCATTGGAAAGACAGCACCCAGAACAGCGCTCCCTCAGTACTGGTACTGGGATTATTAGCCTAAGGCTGTTGCTCAATTGGGTTGTGAACCCGTAACCTTCAGACTTTATGACACAAATGCTACCAACTGAACCATAGCCAGAAGCGAAAGTACACAGCCACAAAGGCACAAACCATGAATGTTGAATATACTTTTCTCTCATTTTGTTGGCAGCAGTGCCCAGGAGACTAAACCTCCATCTCTGGAGACTCTGGGACAGTCCGGTAAGGTTGACAACCCTAACTCTGGGCCCTGCTGGCAACACACTAGTAGGCCTGTTTTGTTACATCAGATACTTCTTGGGCCTCCAGTCTGCAATCGTCAGTCAGATACAAAAGAACTTGCCGTGTACATGATTTCAATGAAATAACCGACTGCAAGAAGCAGTGTTGCAAACTTAGCTTCACCAGTTTTCGAATCACTCATACAAGAGGGGACTGCAGGTTTCAGTCACTAAGCTGACTTCTTTAGGCTCCAGTGCAGTACTGAGGGAGTGTCACACTGCCAGAGGTGCCATCTTCTGGATGAGAGGTTAAAACGAGGTTCTGCCTGCTCTTTCAGGTGGACATAAAATTTCCCATGGCACTATTTTGAAGAAGAGCAGGGGGAGTTCTCCTTGGTGTCCTGGCCAATATTTATCCTTCATTAAAACAGATTATCTGGGTCATTATCACATTGCTGTTTGTGAGAGCTTGCTGTGCATAAATTGGCTGCCGTGTTTCCTATATTACAGCACTGAATACACTTCAAAAGTGCTTTATTGACTGTAAAGTGCTTTGGGAGGTCCTGAGGTCATGAAAGGCACCATATAAATGCAAACCTTTTTTTTAGATGCTGTCTTTTGGGAAGCATTGCTCTGGCAACCTGCCTCTCTTCCATGGTCTTGTCAGAGCCTGGCTTCCCCTAGAGAGGGAGCGTTTGGTGTCTGTCAGTACACTTGAGGCCTTCTGCAATTGGTGGGCAACCCATGTGTATGATTGCTTTCAATAGTAATACCTTGATTTAGTTTTACTTTAAAATTTCTTAGAGTTTAATTAGACCTTTTGTTAGGACTATTGTATTCATGGCACCTCCTCAAATGGGAAGGTGGGGGGTACTTGTGCTGTTTTCTCTCAATGCCACCCATATTGGTCCAATTAAAATGAGCACATTTCAGTGGCTTTAGTCATTTGTTGCCATAGTAACTCATCATGTTCAGGTGCTTGACCTGGAGGTCTCTTACAAGTACCAAATATATCATGGAAGGGACATTTTGCAGATTAGATTTTTCAGTTGTCTGAAATTGCTTTACAAAAAGCCTTCCAGCCTCTTTTGAATTACTCATCATGATCTCCCATTATTTGAAGTCACAGCTCAGAGCACCACAGGGTTATTGCTGGATAGTGTTTACCAGACCTGCAATTTTCAGTGACAAAATGCACGTTAATTTGAGAGCATACTTCTTGACTTCCACTTCAACACATATGCGAAAAAAAATGAGCCCTCTTTTCATATTCTCTTGTTTAGATTTTTATCATAATGTCATTTTTTATGATTAGTGATCAGTGTTTTGCTCTTACTATGGCATCAGTTTGTCCGAGGCACAGATCACAGTCACTGGGAGTTTTTTTTTTACAGAAGTTCAGTAGTTTTGCAAATTCCCATGTGATGCAGCCTGCTCTAAGCATGGAAGAGCTCCAATTAAGTGAGAGTTATGTTGGGAATATAAAGAGCGGTTTTTTGGAACGCAGCCCAAATCAGGAGGGTTCAAGTGGCTTCTTTAGAAGAACTTCTGTGTGGTACTGAGGGAATGCTGCACTGTTGGAGGTGCTGTCTTTCGAATGAGATATTAAGCCAATATCTCATTTTGCCCTCTCAGATGGAAGTATAAAGTCCCATGAGCACTATTTTGAAGAGGAACAGGAATGCTCTCTCTGGTGTCCTGGGCCGATATTTATCCCTCAAGCAACACCTAAAAACATATGATTTGCTCATTATCATGTTGCTGTTGGTGGGAGTTTGCTATGTGCAAATTGGCTGCCATGCTTGCTACATTACAACAGTGATTATACTTCAAAAGTACTTCATTGGCTGTAAAGCACGTTGAGATGTCCTGAGATCATGAAAAGCACTATATAAATGAAATAAAAACAGAAAACGCTGGAAATACTCAGCAGGTTGTGGCAGCAACCACTATGTCTAGCCTTTCCTGACTGCTGCAAGAACCAAGCATGTACTGAAGTCCTCAAAACGTCAACTTAATCGCTTGAACAGTGTGTCTTAGTCACTGCCGTTGTTTGTGAGGGTTCGGGTGGTGTTAATTTGATTTGAAATTGCAATGTCAGGAGTCATGTAGTTGTAACTTGAGTTTAATGTTCCTGTGGGGAAGTGAGGAATAATGAAAAAAAAAGTTAATTAAACAAAGGAAATAATTCTTGTCAGGATCAATAACCTTGGGGCTAGTCCTGAGGTTGATTTTGATATTGCAAATATAATTGTAACCAAGTTAGTTTAAACTCTGAATGAATTTAATCCTTTGGAATGTTTCTTTAAATAAGCAAAGCATCATTCAAACACCAACCAGAGAATTTGCTTAGTTGATAGTTAATTATCAGACGGCAAAGAGGCCAGCAACTAAGCTATATGATCAGCAGTATTGGGTGCGGACGAATATGTTAGTCTCTCACTCTGGGACCTTGGTTTAAATCCAAGCAAGATCTGGTGAGATGAAAGTCTATTCTGTCCTTTGGCTGTAAGGGAGGGATCCTGTGTGCAGTGTGATGATTTTGACCAGTGTCAACATAACTCCTGATGAGAACAGTCCTGCAGCTCAAAGCTATCCCTCATTTGGTCCAAACTGGCAATCTCACTGAGAGAGAGGGCACAGAATGGCTGGGGAAGTAATTGGAACAGTTGGAGGTGTTCTATTGAAGTTGGAGCTAAAGCATATTTTCAATGCTGAGTTTCCACTATGCTGAACCCGATTTAGTAATGTCCGCTAATGATACTCTGTGTCCAAAGCAGGGAAACGTTCTATTCCAAGACAAGTTTAGTAGAAATGAGGATAAATATTTACCGGCAGAGGAAAAAGAAGGGGGAAATCAGACTGGAAAATACAATTTTTGTTTTGATGGGGCTGTCTAACTAATCAAATGTTGAGGGAGATAAATCTCTCTACTGCAACTTTTGTGTTTGGCTAGATAAAAAAATTGGTCCATCAGGAAACTGACTGGAGTGTTTCTGCTGGCTTAATTGCCCAGTACTTGAGAGTAAAGCTGGATAAAGCTTTGTCTGTCTGGGTATAAACTGCAGAGAATTAACATTGAAAGCTGAAGGCTTCATGCAATTCTCGAGTCATCTCTCATTTGCATGGCTATAATTGTATGAATGAGTAAACAATGATCAATTATGAATGTAGATTCATATGTTTAAAGGTGAGGGAGGATTATTGGAATATTAATGTGTGCCTGCTGCTTTCCTGATCCTTGGCATTACCATTTAGCCTCAGAGGTTGATCTAAAGAGAGGCCTTTCTCTTGGCTGCTGTCAACATGTTTGTTCATGTTGGACAAGGGAGACTATAATTTCTGTGGCCACTAGTTGCCCCAATGCTACAATCCCTTGGAGATAGAATGCTCTTTTGATGTGGTGCGGTCCACTCAGCTGGCTCAAACAACAACTGAGTAAGAAAAGGGCAGGCAGCAGAGGTTAAGATGGGTGAAGGGTTGGGTGGGGTGGTGGTGCGGGGCGGCAGGGGTTATGCCAGATTCTCAGCATGTTACCATCCCTACCATCTTAACTTCCCTAAATCAGGTGAGAGAAGGCCACCTGACTTAGAGAAACAGAGGTCTAATTTAAATGGTGAAGTTGCATACTGATGACATCATCAGCATGTGCCTGATGGATTCCTGCCCCGAGTTACAATCAGGCCTGGTATGTTTAATTTCTTTTGATATTGTCTTCTCTCAACATTGTGAAATGGTACGCAAGATTTTACCTTGGGCTTTGGGACCCTGATGTCGATATGGAATGCAGATCCTGAGCCCGCACTTGCCATCAGTAGGACTGGCTTAGCAATTTTACTCAAGGCAGCCCCCTAATTGGCTGTCTTCAGACTCACTATCCAATTAAGGACATCAGACTGCTTTCCGATGCTGCTGGCCCAATCACAGGGCCGGAAGCTCGAGAGCCTTACCAAGAGAGGTGGGTGCTGCTGAAGTAGGGAAGAAAGCACAAGGGCACCTCAAAGCCGGCACCCTTGGACAGGTGAAATTATTTCAATTTCTTAAAGGGGCCAAGGAGACAGATCCCTCCGATCAGAGGGGAAGCCCCTCTGGATGCCTCATTGGGGCCCTATCCCCACCCACCCCAGTGCTGGGAAAATCCTGCCTGTTAGTTTATTTTTGTGTGAGCACTTGAAAATTTCAGGAGTTCCACGGAATGAAATCCAATGAGGTTTATCACAGTCTTAATGAACTATGAATAGGCTGCAGAAGTATTCAAGTTTTGATAGATTGCACAGGGTGATAAACGGTGGCATTATTGCCTCTGTTCCCTCGAATTTCCCTTTGCTGTTTATGGTTATTTCTTGCACTGTGAGGGCCCTTTAAGATTGTCATGTTGTCATCTGGCTCTGCACGCATGCATCTGCTAGGTCTTGTTGTAACTGTACAGGGCATTGGTGAGACCACACCTAAAGTATGTGTACAGTTTTGGTCTTACTTAAAGAAGGATATATTTGCATTGGAAGCAGTTCAGAGAAGGTTTACTTGACTGTTTTCTGTGATGAAAGAATTGACTTATGGGGGAAGGGTTGAGCAGGTTGGGCCTAAACTTACGATAGTTTAGAAGAATGAGAGGTGACCTTATTGAAACAATTAAGATTCTGAGGGGGCTTGACAGGGTGGATGCTGAGAGGATGTTTTCCCTCGTGGGGGAATCGAGAATGAGGAGGCACAGTTTCAAAATAAGGCGTCTCCCATTTAAGATGGAGACGAGGACAAATTTCTTCTCTCAGGGGGTCATTAGTCTTTGGAATTCTCTTCCCCAGAGAGCAGTGGATGCTGGGTCATTGAATATGTTCCAGACTCAGACAGATTTTTGATTGACAAGGGAGTCGAGGGTTATGGGGGGCCAGGCAAGAAAGTGGAGTTGAGGCCACAATCAGATCAGCCATGATTGTATTGAATGGTGGAGCGGGCTCAAAAGGCTGAATGGCCATTCCTGCTCCTATTTCTTATGCTGCTGCTTGTGCATGGCCTGTTTGTTCCCTGCGCAGCACTTTCCTGATTGCTGTGTGGCCCTGCACTTGTGCAGTTTAGTGGGAACGTTGGTCACCCTCAGGATACTAAAGCATTCCATTGTCAAAAGGGCCTCTGTTCTACAGTCTAGCCAGTGTCCCAAAAATCACCACCCATCTGCTGCACAGTGCCAGTGTTATTTTTTTATTCATTTATGGGATGTGGGCATTGCTGGCTAGGGCACCGTTTACTGCACATTCCTAATTGCCCTTGAGAACATATGAGCATATGAAATAGGAGTAGAAGTAGGCCATTTGTCCCCTTGAGCCTGCTCTGCCATTCAATAAGATCAAGGCTGATCTGTTTGTGTTTTGAGTTCAGCCCTTGAAAACCTTTGATTCCCTTGCCTAACAAGCACCTATCTACCACAGTCTTAAAAACATTCAATGACCCAGCCTCTACTACCTTCTGAGGCAGAGAATTCCAAAGTTGCATAACTCTCTGAGAGAAAGACATTTCTTCTCATCTCTGTCCTAAAAGGGTAACACCTAATTTTTAAACAGTGCCCCCTAGTTCTGGACTCACCCACAAGAGGAAACATCCTTTTGATGTCCACCCGATCAAGACCATTCAGGATCTTATCTACTTCAATCAAGTCACACCTCACTCTTCTAAACTCCAGTGGAAACAATCCCAGTCTGTCTAACCTTTCCTCATAAGACAACCCGATCACTCCAGGTATCAATCTAGTAAACTGCCTTCAATGCATTTACATCCTTCCTTAAATAAGGAGATCAAAACTGCACACCGTATTCGAGATGCGGTCTCACCAATGCTCTGTACAGCTGAAGCATAACATCCTTACTTTTTTGTTCAATCCCTCTCATAATAAAGGATAGCATTCCATTACTCTTCTTAATTACATGCTGTACCTGCATACTAACTTTTTGTAACTCATGCAGGAGAACGCCTGGATCCCTCTGCACCTCTGAATTCTGTAGTCGCTCTCCATTTACATAATACGCTGCTTTTATATTCTTCCTGCCAATGTGAACAAATTTACATTTCCCCACATTATACTCCACCTGCTGGATTTTTGCCCACTTACTCAACTTATCTATATCCACCTGCAAACTCCTTATGTCTTCTTCACAATATACTTTCCTACCTATCTTTATGTCATCTGCAAATTTAGATACCATGACTTCGCTCCCCTCATCTAAGTCATTGGTGTGAATTGTAAAAGGTTGACGTCCCGGTACAGACCCCTGCAGGACTCCACTCATCACATCCTGCCAATCAAAGACCCATTTATGCATACTCTCTTGTCTTCTGCCAGCCAGCCAGCCAATCTTCTATCCAGGCTAATGTTTTAGCCCCTACATTATGAGCTTTTATTTTCCACAATAACCTTTGATGTGGCAACTTACCAAATGCCTTTTGGAAATCCAAGTACAGTATGTCTACAGGCTCCCCTCTATCCACAGCACATATTACCCCTTCAAAGAACTTTAATAAATTGGTT
Organism: Carcharodon carcharias; assembly: GCF_017639515.1. NCBI lineage: Eukaryota > Metazoa > Chordata > Chondrichthyes > Lamniformes > Lamnidae > Carcharodon > Carcharodon carcharias. The sequence continues at coordinate 17,990,475 of NC_054507.1, read as the reverse complement.
AAACATGATCTCCCATTCACATAACCATGCTGACTCTTCCCAATTACTGGAGCTTTTCTAAGTGCCCAGTTATAACCTCTTTGATGATCGACTCTGACACCTTCTCCACAACAGACGTCAAGCTAACTGGCCAATAGTTTTCTGTTTTCTGCCTCCCTCCCTTCTTGAATAGAGGAATTATATTTGCTACTTTCCAGCCAGATGGAAACTTTCCAGAATCTAGGGAATTTTGGAAATTTAACACCAATGCATTTACTACCTCATCAGCCACCTCTTTTAAGATCCTGGGATGTAGTCCTTCAGGACCTGGAGACTTGTCAGCCCGCAGCTCCATCAGTTTGCTCAGTGCCGCTTCCCTAGTGATTGTAATTTCACCAAGTTCCCCTCTCCTTTCCACCTCCCGATTTACAGCTATTACTGGAATTTTTTTTGTATCCTCTTTAGTGAAGACAGAAGCAAAATATTTGTTCATTTCAGCCACCATTTCCTAATTATCCACTATGAACTCCCCATTGTCACTCTCTAGAGGACCAACACTCACCATATGTACTCTTTTCCTGTTTAAATACCTGTAGAAACTCTTGGTATCCATTTTTACATTTCCAGCTAGCTTTCTCTCATACTCTAATTTCTCGCTCCTGCTTAATCTTTAAGTCATTCTCTGCCGTTCTTTATATTCTGATCAATCATCTGACCTGCCACTCATTTTTGTGCAATTATATGCTTTTTCTTCAAGTTTGATGTTTTCCCGAACTTCTTTAGTTAACCGGGGATAGTGGGTCCTCCCTTTAGAGTTTTTCTTTATAGTAGCAATATACTTATTCTGAATGTACTGAAAAATCCCCTTAAATGTCTGCCACTGCTTCTCTATTGATCGATCCCCTAGCCTAGTATCCCAGTTAACTTCAGCTAGCTCAGCTTTCATGTCCACACAGTTGCCCTTATTTAAGTTTAAAATACTAGTCTTAGATTCACTCTTCTCCCTTTCACACTGGATGTAAAATTAAATCATATTGTGGTCACTGCTACCTAAGGGCACCTTTATCCTGAGGTCATTAATTAATCGTGTCACATTACACAACACCAAATCTAATATAACCTGCTTTCTGGTTGGTTCCAGAATGTGCTGCTGTAAGAAACTATCTAAAAAAGGCATTCTATGAACTCCTCATTCAGGCTACTTCTGCCAATCTGATTTTTCCAATTTATATGTAGATTAAAGTCACCCATGATTATTGCCATCCCTTTATCACAAGCACCCAATATTTCTAAGAAGGTGATGACGGAGGTGATGATGAGTTGCCTTCTTGAACCGCTGCAGTCCATGTGGTGTAGGTACACCCACAGTGCTGTTAGGGAGGGAGTTCCAGGATTTTGACCCAGTGACAGTGAAGGAACGGCGATATATTTCCAAGTCAGGATGGTGAGTGGCTTGGAGGGGAACTTCCAGGTGGTGGTGTTCCCATCTATCTGCTGCCCTTGTCTTTCTAGATGGTAGATATCATGGGTTTGGAAGGTGTTGTCTAAGGAGCCTTGGTGAATTCTTGCAGTGCATCTTGTAGATGGCACACACTGCTGCCACTGTGTGTCGGTGGTGGAGGAAGTGAATGTTTGTGGTGCTAATCAAGTGGGCTGCTTTGTCCTGGATGGTGTCAAGCTTCTCGAGTGTTGTTGGAACTGCACTCATCCAGGCAAGTGGGGAGTATTCCATCACACTCCTGACTTGTGCCTTGTAGATGATGGACAGGATTTGGGGAGTCAGAGGTGAGTTACTCACCGCAGGATTCCTAGCCTCTGACCAGACCTTGTAACCACAGTATTTATATGGCTCGTCCAGTTCATTTTCTGGTTCATGGTAACTCCCAGGATGTTGATAGCAGGGGATTTAGTGACGGTAATGCCATTGAATGTCAAGGCTGATGGTTCGATCCGAAAAAGGGGGAAGACATGCAGCTTGACATAGGGCTACAGAGCTGGAAGAGGAGGAGGAGGACAACTTAGGGGTTTCTGGTGTACAGGCAGGGAGATTAGATTCAAAACTTTTTTAATTTATCAAGCACATCTACTACCCTGACTTTGAACTTATATCTGTTTTTTCTCACTGTGGCTCAGTTGGTAGCACTTTCGTCTCTGAGTCTGGAGGTTCCAGACACAAGTCCTGCTCCAGGGCTTAAACACAAAAATCAACCCTGACCTGCCAGTGCAGAAGGAGTGCTGGACTGTTGGAGGTGTTGCCTTTTAGATGAGACGTTAAACCGAGGCCCCATCTGCCTACTCAGGTGGATATAAAAGATCTCATGGCACTATTTTGAGCAAGAGTTCCCCACCTGGTGTCCTGGTCAATATTTAAACTTCAAACAACATCAGTAAAGCTGGTGATTTGGTCATTATCACATTACCATTTGTGGGAGTTTGCTGTGTGCAAATTGTTTCCTACATTACAACAGTAACTACTCCTCAAAATTACTTAATTGGCTGGAAAGTGCTTTGAGACATCCAGTGGTCATGAAAAGCACTGTATAAATGCAAATCTTTCTTTTCTATGCTCTATCTCTCTCTATATCCCTCTTTCCCATTGGCCGGGATTTTTCGTCCCCACTGACGACAGGCATGTTCGGTGGTGTGGGTGGACAATATAGTGAGAAACCCAACAATCGGTTTCACAACAGCAGGCCACGCTCCCTCCATTGGACATTGGGAACCTCGTTGTCATACATCAGCATATCATTACAAAGCCAGCCCTCCGGACTCATCCCGCCCCGCTGGATTGTCCTCCCACATCAGCAGGAAAAGACGTGCAAGAACACATCTTGACAACTGTGACGCGCAGAAGTTGGGACTTATTGCGAGGGCCTTGCTCACATTGCAGACATCCAAGGAGCAGAAGATGCTGGAACCCAACAGCAATGGGATCCTGGAGGAGTGTCCATGGCATGCTGGTGGATTCTCATGGCTCTGTGCGAAGCAGCTCACAGAAGTTGGAACGTCACCGTCGATGCTCACAATGGATGATGGTTGAGCGGGTGGGAGAGGAAGGTTTAGGATCACCTGGGAGAGAAAGAGGTGTCAGTGGGGTTGAGGTTGGGGGGTGGAATTAAGGCGTCGGGGGGTGAGGTTTGGAGGGGGAATGAAGGTGTCAGGGAGGTGAGGTTGGGCACGGGGAGGTAGTATGGGGGTAAAAAGGGCTAACAGGGGAGAAGATGGCAATTGGGGAGGTGGGTGTATAGGGGGTGGAAGGTGTAAGGGAAGGAGCTTGGGGGTGGGGAGGGGAAGGAGTGCAGAAAGGGGAGGGAGTCCAGGGGAGTAAGGAGTGCGGAGAGGGGAGGGAGTCTGGGGGGAGGAAGGAGTGCGGAGAGGGGGTGAGTAAGTGTGGAGGAAGAAATAAGGGTGAAAGAAGGAGTTGGGAAGGGGGAAGGAGTAAAGCTGGAGGAAGAATTGAGGTTGTCTGAGGGAGTCAGGAGGGGGAAGGGACTAGGGTGGGGCGGGGAGGGGTTAGTCCGGAGGCCAGGGGGTGGGAGGACCAAGGAGGGGAAGGGCATCAAGGAGGAAAGGAGTTCCGGGGTGGGGGGGGGGGGGGGGGGGGTGGTTCCAAGGGGGTCAAGGGGTCCAGAGGGGGAAGGGGGTTCCTGGGGAGGAAGGGGTCTGTAGGGGGTGAAGGGGTTCCAGGGGAGGAAGGGGTCTGTGGGTGTAGGGGCTCTGGGGGGAAGGAGTACAGAGGGGAGGATGAGCGTGCAAGGAAGGGGTCTGATGTGTCCATGACTGCCTCCTGGGGAGCGAATTGAGGGTGGGCATAGTATGAGGGAATGATGAGAATGGCCGAGGGCAGAGTGAGGCAGTAGGGAGGGAGGGTGAGGGTTCAATGGTAGTGATAGAAAGGACGGTGAGGGTGGTTGGTGGGGACTCGGAGGAGGCTGGGAGGTTAATGTGGATGGGGGTGGGATTTTTGGAAAGGAAGTGAATGTGCATGTTCACCTGGACATCCCTGAAGGAAAAGGGCTGTGGCTGGTAGGTCACCAAGGTGGTACCAGGGGATCTACTGTGATGGGGAAAGGAAATAGATGACTGGAGGAGGGGAAAGATGGGGGAGCACTCGAGAAACCAAATCCAGGCCATGCTGTCCAAATCGAAAGTGAAACGACAGTCATGATGGGCGAGATCAGGTGCTGCATGGGAGTGTGGTCAGTGGGTGGACGGAGATGCAGGTCAGCTCAGATGAACAACTGAAAGCAAACCCCAGCAGGCAGCATTGAAAATGCTCAGGACATTGAGGTGAGTGTGATGCATATAGAATCCGCGTGTGTGGGAGAGTGCTTACATCAGGCTCTGAAAGGCCCTGCTACACACACACTTCTCCCTCCAGAATTACTCTTTGGCCAACTGCACCCTCTTACAGAGGATGAGGTTGAGGGGCTCAAAGGCAAAGAGGACTCGGAGAGAGAGGACAGCCTCTGAGATTCCTGAGTGGATGACCCCGCAGTGTTCAGCAGCCACTCCTCCTCCCTTCGGGTGGCTGGGGGCCCCAGCCTGACTTCTTGAGGGGAAGAAGCACCTGGAGGGGCATTGAGGTGCCCTGTTGCCCTCTCATGTTGCCACTCAGGAACTCACCCACTCCTCTGACTCGCATGCCACTCTGTTGTGGGCTTCCAACAGCTCTGCGTGATGTTCTGCCTGCCTTCTGTTGACTCTACATGATGAGTTGGAAGGCCAAATCTAGAGGTTCGTCATCTGACTCAGGCCTCACAAATGCCTCTTCCCCAGCTGTCCTCCAAGTGTTGGGAGCTTGGCTGAACCTACCTCCTCCTGCTGCAGACACGTTTCCGTGCAGTGACCACCAGACTGTGAACCCGAGCCTGCTCTAGATCTAGGTCCCACCGAGGTGTGTGTCTCTGCGCTGGTGGAGGGTGTGGGTAAGCGCTGTGATGGGTTTTCCAGGCTGCTTATTTCCAGCTCTTCAATGGAGGAGGTGTCCTCTTGGCTGGAGGTGAGGCTGTGGATGGAGCTGAGGGACTGACTGGCTGAGGGTGTCGGTCGCTTGGCAGAGCTCCCTGTGAACCAAAGTAGAGATAATTAATGCACGGCAGCAGGGTCTAAAGCAGGAGAGAGAGCACTCACAGTTACATTGAGAGAGGGATGATGTGGTGCAGGATCCTCACGTGGGTGTTCACCACCGATCTCACCATCACCACAGGCACTGTCCACGTCCTCACCAGTCAGTGCGATGGCTCACTCCTCAAAGTGAGTGAGGGGCCTAATGTGGGCCACTCCACCCCCAGTCTGGGACCTCTCGCTGCACGAAAATAGATGGAGAGAGTGTGAGCAGGACACATGGCACTGAGTGGAATGTTTGTGCGGTGAGTGGAGACATGGACAAGATGAGGACGTGAGCTCCAGAGGGTATGAGCCTGATGGAGATCTGAGGGCGTATGTGAGAGTTAATGGTGTTGTCCCTTGAGGTGTGAGATCACTATGGATGTGTGATGGGCTTGTGAGTCTGTGAGTCTGTGAGTTGAGAAGAGTGAATTACCTTAGCAGAATGGATGAGACCATTCATCCTTTTTCGGCACTGGGTGGCTGTTCTCTTTTGCAGGGCATTGGCGCTGACCACCGCTGCCACTGCCTCCCAAGCCGGGTTAATGAGGTGGCTGCCCATCCTGTGGCCAGAGTGGGGGTAGAGGTCATCACAGCAGGCCTCCACTGCATCCAAAAGGTGCTCGAGCGACGAGTCATTGAACCTGGGGGCTGCAGTCTTTTTACCTTTCAGGGCCATGTGTTCTTTGCAGCAGTCGTAGGCTAGAAGCACTGAGATGTGTGCGCGTGGCTGGACTTTGAATATGGCGCACAGCGTGATGAAGCGGCAAGGTGATGGCGTGGCGGACGAATAAGAGCCTGCTCGCCATGAAATGGTGTGTTTCCTGGGAATGCATAATTAATGCGGCAGGTTTGGAATGATATGATGTGAAAAGCCGCCATTGTGGCTGGCGTGTAAAACATCGTTTTACCTGCCCGCTACTGCACTTGGCGCAAATCTGGGACAATTCCGCCCATTGTTTCGATATCTTCCCATCTCTTGCTCTCTCTCCGTTCCCTCCTCCCCCTCTATCTCTCTATCACTCTATCCTTCTATGTATCTCTGTCAGTGCATTAACAGTATTTATTACTCTCTCTCTTCATTTTCCTCTCTTGGGTACAGTTTCCTTCCAATCCTTCACATATCTTCACCCGAACCATTTTCTCTTCAAAATAGATGAATTTCGATCAGTGTGAAAGTACTGCAGCCTTATATCACCAGTCTACATAGACTGAACCTGCCCTGCAACTCTATAAAAATGACATATATACCACCATTCAGAATTATTAATAGCTATGAAAAAATAAAACAAAGTATGATTCAGAAGCTAATTATTAATGTGTCGTTAAAAAAATCTATTTATTTTCTTCCTAATTGTGCAATTATGCCACATGCATTGTTCCCCTCAAGGCTTCTTTTATTGGCAATGTAGATTTGTCTCCGTTATGTTAATTAGCAGACCTCAGATAATTGAAGAATAACTGCTATTACTTGGCTATTTTTAAATAGCCCAGTTTTAAATGTAATATAAATTTTCAATTCACGGGGTATATTGAAATGCATAATATGTGAAAAGCATATTAAGGTTTCAGCATTAAAGAGAAGTTTGCCTTTGAATTGGCTTGGTGCATTTCATAGAATCATAGAATAGTACAGCACAGAAGAAGGCACTTAGGCCCATCGAGTTCACGCTGGCTCTTGCAAAGAGCAACCCAGCTTATCCCACTCTCCTGCTCTTTCCCTATATCCATGCAAATTTTTTCTCCTTCAAGTATTTATCGAATTCTCTTTTGAAGGCAACTATCGAATCTGTATCTACCACCCTATCAGGCAGTGGATTCTAAATCCTAACTACTTGTTGCATAAGAGGGCAGGATTTTCCCTACGGGCTTCTGAACCTTGCAGTCAAAAAGGGGTCAGATGCCCACTCCGTGTGGTCATTCAGTCTGAATTTCTCCATAGCGGCCAATTAATGGCCAGAGGGCAGGCTCACTGACTAATTAAGGACGGCTGGTGGACTCTCAAAGCTGGAAGGTCAATCAGAGGTCTTCCAGCTTGAAGAGAGCAGCAGGCTGTATCGAGGGTAAGTAAGGGAGAGGGCGCAACAAAATGGAGGCACCTTCTCTCCAATTATTTTAAAGTTTTAAATAAAAGATGGCTGTTTTGCGGCTGGGCTACCACTGTTGGCAGATGCTCTTCTACAGGGCAGCCTGGGCTAGGGTTGCCAACCCTCCAGGATTGGCCTGGAGTCTTCAGGAATTGAAGCTCAATCTCTAGGACACAGCTGGATCACCAACATTGGGGCACTAAAAAATATTGCTTTTTTTTGTCATTTTCTTTAAACATTCCTCTTTACCAGATATAAAAATATTGAAAATGGGGGAATAAAAAGCTGTTTGGCTGACAGTTAAGCATCATCCAATTGTGCAATGAGTTTTCCAAGTGGCGTAGGAAGGCAGTATGTCACAAGGATGGATGTGTTGGCCGACTAATGGCAAGTCATGTGATGAAATCTCCAGGAATGCATTTAATCACCGTTGACAACTGTACTTGCAGCTGCTGCTGCACCCAGGCAGGCAGGGAAGGACTCTAGGCCTGCTTAGAGTGTTGGCCTCTCCACCCCAGTCTCTTGGTGGGAGGCCACCTCCTGGCAACTAAACTGTCCTCTGCCGCCTGCGGGAACCTGCAGTCAGCCTCTTTCAATTAATCTTAAGTGGCCCTTAATGAGCCTGATTGGCTACCCATCCACCCCACACCCCACACTACCCCAAACCCACTTCCACAATAATGACCTGGAGACCAAATGGAACAGGGGAATGGACATGGCAGTCAGCGGTACTATTTCTCATAATCTCGGCCCTGGTGTGGCCTAAAAATCAAGCCCAAATAGGTTTCCTTTGTTCTTATTTGATTTATTCAGCAGAATCTTTGCAAACATCTTATCTCCACTTCTTAATTGCACCCCATCCCCTTTGAGTTACACCTATTTTACTATTTTTGGTATGCTCCACTCTATGTCTTCCAAACAGGTAGAGGCCCAATAATCCATCTAACCTGTCCCATCTTGTACCGCCTCTAGTCTGCTGGGTGATTGGCACAGGAGGTGTTCCAAAATGGTGTGAGTTTCTCAGACTTATGAGAAACCTACAAATCATACTCTTGTATCGATAGAACATTCTGTAATAAACAGGAACTCAGATTCCTCCAAGACTGTCACTAACCCCCCACCTCATCCTCTTAAAGACAGGAAACTGGCAAACTTAAATTTACAGCTTTCAATTGGCCATTTTTCTCACACACTTTTAAAACAATCATCGTGATTCTATAGAGAGAAGAAAGGAGTAATCCTACAATCAGAATTGGTTGATTGTCGGAGCAAGAATTTCTTTGAGATCTTGATAACCATTTTGATAATACCAACTGCACTCTGGCACTGTTAGGCTTCCTGGTGTGCCGTTTTCCATGCCCCACTTGACTTTGATTTGCTTGGCAAGAAGAATAGAGACAAAGATGGAAGAAGCCTGCAGCCCCACGCTCCTTTGTATGCTTATCAAGATCTCAATGAGGATTATTCCTGGAGTCTCCAAAAATTCAAGATTAATCTTCTGGACATTGCTGCAAGCAACACTCAGGGGAAAATCACAGTGACTTTAAAAGAAGTTTTCTTCCATTTTCTTTCAACACTTTCATTTATCCATTATAAAATATATATTTGAGTTGATGGAATGAAAGGCTGTTTAGCGGCTGATTGCAGAAAGAGATCATCTGATGAAACCTTCAAGAATACAATACATCCCTGAAGAGTTACCAATTGTAATCCCATCTAAACTCAGAAATTAAAGGTTAGTGCTTGGATGAGAGATTGAAGTGGCAAGAAGAGCATGAAAAATGGAGGAGAAATGGAGTAACAGGGAGGGATGGGGAGCACGGTCTGGGGATCACTATCTTATTGACTGTGCAATTAGTATTAGAGTCATATAACTACAAAGAAGGAGGCCATTCAGCCGATCGAGTCCATTTCAGCTCTCTGCAGTCACCCCTATTTCCCCCACTCTATCCCTATAGCCCTGCAAGTTTATTTCCTTCAAAGTGCCCATCCTATTTCCTTTGAAATTGTTGATTGTTTCTGCTCCTGCCATCTTCCTAGGCAGCAAATTTGGTCATTACCACTCACTGTGTAAAAAGTTCTTCCTCACATTCCCCCTGCATCCCTGCCCATGACCTTAAATCTGTGTTCCCCAGTCCTTGTACCATCAGCTAATGGGAACAGCTTTTCTTTTTCTACCTTATCCAAACCTGTCATAATCTTGTACACCTCCATCAAACTTCCTCTCAATCTCCTTCGCTCCGAGGAGAACAACCCCAGCTTCTCCAACCTACCTTGTAGCTAAAATCACCCACCCCTGAAACCATTCTGGTAAACCCAGTCTGCACCCTCTCAAGGACCCTCACATCCTTCCTAAAGTGTGGCAGGCAAAACTTGATGCAATACGCTAGTTGTGGCCTAACCAGAGCTTTATACAGGTTCAGCATAACTTCCCTGCTTTTGTGCTCAATACCTCTATTTATGAGGCTCGATGCTTTGCTAACTACTCTCTAAGTAAGCCCTGCCATCATCAAAATCTATGTACATGAACCCCCAGCACCCTCTGTCCCTGTACACTCTTCAGAATTATTAATAGTACCTCTGGAGATCTTCAATACCTTGATGGCCCCAGTTCAAACTAAGTATATTTAATGGACACATGAGCAGAGAATGTTAAGAAAATAAAATCAATTAGTCTTGGATTCAAACTTCAGTTACTTTATTGGCACATTCTCATTTTTTGGGTGAAGAAATCCATGTGGAAATCAAGAAAACATAGAAAATATATCAAGAGTATTGATAATTTGGGAGCACTTAATGGAGAATGTTACTTTCAATTCCAACAGTCACAGACATAATGTATTTACACCTTACTGAGCACAAGGCTTGGAAATAGTTTCACACCATTGGCAAGAAACTGCACTGTCTGTACTAGCAGAGTACATGGAGTTTTGCTGTGCACTTCTCCCTTATGGCACCTAATCTGAAAGTTTTTGACATCCACAGAAGCAGAAATGGGACAATTGCCCTACTATTTTAACCAAGTTGTTGACCTATTTACTTGCAAGTTAAAGGGTGGCCACCAGAATTGCCGAGGAGTTTCTGAAATTTGGATCATTGTTTGCACAACACTCTCTTTCTCTAGGATTGGTGCACTGTTCATTGGCACACTCCACACATTGGGTTTTCATATCATATAAATACATTAGCAGATTTCTGCCCAGTGCGATTTCATGCTGCACATCTCAGGCTGTGTATTAGACGTATGTCCTCATGCCCAGGGTACATCAAGTTTTATTGTCTGAATTTTCAACCAGCAGTAAAACTACTGAAATGAGCAAAAATGATGTGAGTGCATTTGCTATTTGTCAATCTAGCACTTGTTATGAGTATCTTCCTAGTGATGATTATTCTTTGAACATACCTCGGGAGAGATTATTTTATGCTGTCAACTTGTTCAATGTAAGTTCAGCTGTAGTTATTACATGTGAGGACTTTTCATAGCAGCTGTTTTAGAATTGCATTGGGCAGACAGATCGAAATCCTTGCTAATAGGCAATACCATCGCACAGCAAGAAGACCACCTTTCAATGACATGATCAAGGGAATCAATTGTATATCATTTTGCAGAAGGTTATAATTGTATATTGATAAGCTTCTTTCTAAAAGAAGATCAATGGTTTGGCTTCGGTTAACTCACTCTCTAGGTTATAGGTCGATTATTTCATGCATTCTCTAAGTTCTTTCTAAGTCCGAAAGGAAATTGAGGAGAAACCGCTATGTAATTCATCAACAGTTCCCTCCTAAGTGGTCTTGTAATGGTGATTACACACAGCCAACCTCTTGAAATTTTCATAAAAAGTCAGTTTTGGGCTAATCCTGAGAGCTTCAGTTGGTCAGGGCTCCAATTGGAGGAAGAGTACTGAAATTGCGGTTAATTCCAGATGTTCCACAATAGGTAAATCTGATAGAAGGGCTCAGAGCATAAACCAGGCATACCCCCCATTAGGAAGGAGAGGAAATCTGTGGGAGGAATCACCTGGGCCAATCTCATTAACCCTGCAGACCTGGGATCAGATTGCTCTGTCTCCCAATTCACCAAATTCAAAACACTTAACCTTATCTATCTCATCCCACTCAGCAATCTTCTCCAGTCTTAGATCACTGCTGTGTTCCCTATGCCCCCCTCTTGACGTTAATCGATTGGTAAATGGATGGAAAATTAGGGACTGCAGACCTACAGTTGCCTGGCCGAGGATTCCTATGTTAAGAGTGCCTGTTTGGGGAAGTCGGTCCAATATTTTCCTCTAAATTAGAAATAAATGTAATAGACCCAAATCAAAATGGCTGCTGGTGGGGGCAGGAGAGGGGAGAGGTGACTGAATATCAGCCTGTTAGTAAGAACTAGGGAAAATTGTGCAATCACAACATATCTATAACATTACCCTTTTCACAAGTCTCAAATTCAACAGTCATTTAACAGTGACTGAAATTTGCATAATCTGGCTGTGCAGTGCCCAAAGCTTGTACATAATAACTGCTCAAAATGGTTGAGATTCTGGTTGCACCAGAAAGCTGTGCTTTCCCAAAAGGAAGGAATTCCCAAGTTGAAAGTAAATCACGTGCTCTCCCAATCGGAAGAGATCCCCAAGCTGCACTCCACTTGTCAATCAAAAACTCTACAGGCCCAGTGATACACAGATTCTAGCTGCTTAATGACTTCACATCTACTGCAATAAATGTCAAGGCATTTACAATTAGATGAGTAATGGCACAAGGATCCTTGAGCTAATATAGAAAAGGGAATCTCAGGGGATAGATTGTGTCAGGTAAGTTGAGTTCCACAAAGTGATCAGAAATTACACCATATTTACAGCACAGAAACAGATTCAACCCAACTGCTCTATGCTGATGATTATATCCTCTCTCCACTTTACTTCTTCTAAGTTCATTAACATATCCTTCTATTCCTTTCTCACTCGTGTTTATCCAGCTTTCCCCCTAAAAGCATCTGTTTTATTCACCTCAACGACATTTTGTGGTGGCGAGTTCCTCATTCTCACCACTCTCTGGGTAAAGAATTATCTTCCGAATTCCCTACTGGATTTATTCATGACTCTTATATTTGACCTTAAGTTTTAATTCCCCACAAGTGAAAACATCTCTATACATACCCTATTGAACCCATTCAAAATGGGCCCTCTTTCAGACGACCCATTTCTGGAGAAAAGAGTCTCAACCTGTTCAATCTTTCCTGATAATGCTGAATTCATTTGAAAGGATGTTTTCCCTGTCTGGGAGGGTCTAGAACTAGGGAACACAGGGCTGAACAATACGCTGGGGTGCTGAGGGCGGGTTCTGCTTGTCTTCGAAACGCGGCCAATAAAACATCAATTGGAGCTTAGACAGGTTTGAGGACATATCCCACCCAATCAATGTTGGAGGACGGAGAGTCCAGCCTCCGAGGTCGTTTGCCGTGCCCTGGCATGAGGTCACGGCCAGTAGTTTAAATGCAGGATCGCTTCAAACTCCGCAGGATAACTTGTCTTTGAGCACTTTGCAGGCTTCTAAGGTGGGTGCGTTTTATTTTGAGTTCTGCTGTCTCCAAGCCTTGGCACTGATCAGAGGTGGCATTCTTTCTTAACCTGAACAAGTTAACTGTTTATTTGCATGGAGGAGTTGTCTAGTTGTTGCATGTTTCCCTCCAGAGATGTCTGTGCCATTGGAGCAAAGGGAGAGGTGGGGGAGAAGGGCTAAACCAGCCCATCGATGCAACGAGGACTCCCTCAGAACCCTGCAATGTGTAGTCTCAAACCGACGTGAGCAACTGATGCCTATCTCTGGTAAGAGGAGGAAGCCGTGCCAGGCACATGCAGCCTGGGAGAGGGTGGCTGAAAAGGTCAGCAGTATTGGGCTGGTCAGAAGGAAATGGTTCCAATGCCAGAAAAGGCTCAGTGACCTAATGAGGGTGGTCAGGGTGAATAAAGCCTCAGCATGCACCAGTGCTGCAAGCTGCATTCACAAATGCAGGAGGACCGTCAGATAGGCTGGACCTCAAAGGCAGCATGATTCAACAAGGACACAGCTGTCTTTGATGATGTCATTGTGCATTCAAAGCTTTGGTCCAGTTGAAGGGTGGGTGGTTGGCAGAATGAGCATATGATGGATGAGCACAGCATCCAGGCTGGCACGCTCTCAGCTAATAATAGGTAGGCAGCATGCCATAAAATAATCTGAAACAGTTAATGAGTGCGCTGTTATAGATCTTCTCAGGAGAAGCAAGACCACAATGCCCATCTCTGTCAGGTACTTTATAGTCCTGGGAGATGGTCAGGATCAAATGTAGCACTCAGCAGACCACTCCGCAGCTAAGGAAAGGCCTCTGACTCATACGATTTTAAAATGGATAGTCTGCTCATTCAAATAAGCACTCCCAGCAGTAACAGATCTAGTAACTGTTAAGCTGAGACTCAGGGCTCATCTGTAGCTTTTAAATGCACCCCAACACAATGCCCCTTAAAAAATGGGAACTACACATGGCATGAATCTTAAGGTGTATTATAGCCGTCACACAGTATTATTTCAGTCGTTCAGGTCGTTACCAACCTTAAGTACACCAATGATTGACATTTACATAACATGGGTGGGGTTCTGACTTTTAAGCCCACCTGCCTGCCTTTTTATACAAAACTGGTATGATGGCATCGGGAATGCCGCCTGATGTCATCATACCTGATAATACGCCTCTGGATGTGGGGAATGCTCCCAATCTAGGAGCATATTATTCTGCCCACAGTTTCAGAATAAAGGGTAGGCCATTTAGGACTGAGATGAGGAGGAATTTCTTCACTCAGAGGGTGGTGAATCTTTAGAATTCTCTACCCCAGGGGACTGTGGAGGCTCAGTCATTGAGTATGTTCAAAACAGAGTTGATACATTTCTAGATATCGAGGGATATGGGAATTGTGCAGGAAAATGGCGTTGAGGTAGAAAGCCAGCCTTGATCTGGTTAAATGCTGGAGTAGGCTCAAGAGCTGAATGGTCCTGCTCCTATTTCCTATGTTTCCATGTAACTTTCAAGTTAAAATAGACTGAACGACCCCTTGCACTGTTTATGAAACTGTGGGGGAATTTTCTCCCCGTCGGGCGGGCCGGTTGGAAGCGGGCACGGAACCAATTGCTGCCCGCGATCGGCTGCACGCTGTCATTTTACATGGGCTACCTGTGTGGGCAAGGGGAGGAGGGAGAGTCAGGCCTGCGCTCTTTCACGCATGCATGCAAAAGTGCGCACAAATCGTGCCTCAGGGAGATTAAGTTCAGTTTCAAAGTTCAAAATAAAGGAAGTGAAAAATCATTTACACATGTCCCCTCATGGGACATGTTTATCAAATGTTTGAAAAATATTTATTAATTTAATAAACCCTTCTTGAAATCTCATTCTACCCATGGATGATGTTTCATGAAAAATGCGAAGGCTGCTTGGGCTCTTCACCTGCCCGCCAACCTTAATGTTGGACAGGCAGCTCTGTCAATTGGGTAAATTAGTTAATTAGTGGCCTTAACAGGCCTTTGACAGTTCGGAGGGTGCGCAGCTGACTCCTGTGCATGCCCGCCGAATAGAAGATCGGTCTGACATGCGGTGATGTTGGGACGCATGTCATTTTACGTGTCGGTGTGTGGGGCCCACCTCCGCACACCGAACAGAAAATTCAGCCCTAAAAGAATTGAATTTCGGTCTTTACGAGGATGGTAGCACAGAGGTAATGTTACTGGACTAGTAATCCAGATGCCTAGACTAATGCTCCAGAGACACGAGTTCAAATCCCATCTCAGCACTTGTAGAATTTAAATTCAATTAATTGGTAAATCTGGAATGAAATACTTGTCTTAGTAATGGTGACCATGAAACTGCCAGATTGTTGTAAAAAACCCATCTGGTTCACTAATGTCCTTCAGGGAACGAAATCTGTTGTCCTTACCTGGCCTGGCCTACATGTGACTCCAGACCCACAGCAATGTGGTTGACTCTGAAGTTATCCCATCGCCAAGGGATTTGCTGCATGTACATCATCTTAGGTAGCTGGAAGGATGCCGACCACAATGAGAACCTGGAATGCCTGAAACGTTAACTCTATTTCTCTCTCCACAATTAACAAGACTAGTCAAGCAACAGCCTGAGATAGTCATACTCACGGAATCATACCTTACAGATAATGTCCCAGACACCACCATCACCATCCCTGGGTATGTCCTGTCCCGCCGGCAGGACAGACCCAGCAGAGGTGGCGGCACAGTGGTATACAGGCAGGAGGGAGTTACCCTAGGAGTCTTCAACATCGACTCCGGACTCCATGAAGTCTCACGGCATCAGGTGAAACATGGGCAAGGAAACCTCCTGCTGATTATCACACACCACCCTCCCTCAGCTGATGAATCAGTACTCCTCCTTGTTGAACACCAATTGGAGGAAGCACTGAGGGTGGCAAGGGCAAAGAGTGTACTCTGGGCGGGGGACATCAAGTCTATCACCAAGAGTGGCTCGGTAGCACCACTACAGTCTGAGCTGGCCGAGCCCTAAAGGACATAGATGCTAGACTGGGCCTGCGGCAGGTGGTGAGGGAACCAACAAGAGGGAAAAACACACTTGACCTCATCCTCACCAACCTTGCTGCCACAGATGCATCTGTCCATGACAGTATCAGCAGGAGTGACCACTGCATAGTCCTTGTGAAGACAAAGTCCTGTCTTAACATTGAGGATACCCTCCATCCTGTTGTGTGGCACTACCACCATGCTAAATGGGATAGATTTCGAACTGATCTAGCAACTCAAGACTGGGCAACAGTGAGGTGCTGTGGACCATCAACAGCAGAATTGTACTCGAACACAATCTGTAACCTCATGACCTGGCATATCCCCCACTCTACCATTACCATAAAGCCAGGGGGTCAATCCTGGTTCAATGAAGAGTGCAGGAGGGCATGCCAGGAGCAGCACCAGACATACCTAAAAATGAGGTGTCAACCTGGTGAAACTATAACACAGGACTACTTGCGTGCCAAACAGGATAAGCAGCAAGCAATAGACAGGGCTAAGTGATTCCACAACCAACGGATCAGATCAAAGCTCTGCAGTCCTGCCACATCCAGTCGTGAATGGTGGTGGACAATTAAACAACCACCTGGAGGAGGTAGCTCCACAAATATCCCCATCCTAAATGATGGAGGAGCCCAGCACATCAGTGCAAAAGATAAGGCTGAAGCATTTGCTACAATCTTCAGCCAAAAGTGTCGAGTGGATGATCCATCTCGGCCTCCTCCAGAGGTCCCCAGCATCACAGATGCCAGTCTTCAGCCAATTCAATTCACTCCACGTGATATCAAGAAACGGCTGATGGCACTGGATACTGAAAAGGCTATGGGCCCTGACAATATTCCGGTAATGGTACTGAAGACTTGTGTTCCAGAACTTGCCGCGCACCCTAGCCAAGCTGTTCCAGTACAGCTACAACACTGGCATCTACCCGGCTATGTGGAAAATTGCCCAGGTACATCCTGTACACAAAAAGCAGGACAAATCCAACCGGCCAATTATCGCCACATCAGTCTACTCTTGATCATCAGTAAAGTAATGGAAGGGGTCATCAACAGTGCTATTATGTGGCACTTGCTTAGCAATAACCTGCACACTGATGCCCAGCTTGGGTTCCACCAGGGTCACTCAGCTCCTGACCTCATTACAGCCTTGGTTCAAACATGGACAAAAGAGCTGAACTCCCAAGCTGAGGTGAGAGTGACTGCCCTTTTCATCAAGGCAGCATTTGGCTGAGTGTGGCATTAAGGACCCCGAGCAAAACTGGAGTCAATGGGAATCGGGGGGAAACCTCTCCACTGGTTGGAGTCAGACCTAGCCAAAGAAAGATGGTTGTGGTTGTTGGAGGTCAGTCATCTCAGCTCCAGGACATCACTGCTGGAGTTCCTCAGGGTAGTGTCCTTGGCCCAACCATCTTCAGCTGCTTCATCAATGACTTTCCTTCCATCATAAGGTCAGAAGTGGGGATGTTCGCTGATGATTGCACAATGTTCAGCACCATTCGTGACTCCTCAGATACTGAAACAGTCCATGTCCAAATGCAGCAAGACCCAGACAAAATCCAAGCTTCGGCTGACAAGTGGCACCTGGAAACCCCTCCCTAACAGCACTGTGGGTGTACCTACATCGCATGGGCTGCAGTGGTTCAAGAAGGCAGCTCACCACCACCTTCTCGAGGGCAATTAGGGATGGGCAATAAATGCTGGCCTAGTGAGCGAGGCCCAAACCCTTTGAATGAATGAATGAATAAAATAAATACATTTTAACCAGGTTTATTTATTTATTTCAATTTGAAGTAAAAGAATAAATATTTCTAGGTAAAATTTTAATAAGTTATAAATTAAATATGGCTGCAAAATTCTGAGGTCGGAATTTTCTGTGCCCACTGGTGTTGTGCGTGCTCGGTGGCGAGCGGACAATATGGTGAGAAGGCCAAACGTCGGTTTCACAATGTCGTGAAACCAGTTTGCGATCGTCCGCTCAGCCCATTGATAGCGGGTCACATTTCCTGCCATCAGACGTTGGGAACCTCATTGTAATACATATACATGTCACTATAAGACTAGCCGGCCGGACCCATCCCCCCACGTCGGATCGTCCGCCACGTCAGTGTGATTGCACACCGACATGTTTCACAATTGCACATAAGTGATGTGCACCTGGTGAGCTGCACTTCACTCGGGACTTTGAAGTGTGTTTGCCTGTCTTGCTTTGGGCAGCACTCGCAGTCATCATCACCAGGCTTCACAGAAACCGCCACATCACTTTGAGGGGGCTCACAGGCAGGTCTCTACCTCTGCAGGGCTAGGGCTTGCTTGGGGAAGGGGGAGAAGTGGCCTCAGGTGAGGGAAGAGGCTGCAGGGCCAGGGCTGTACTGGGGAAGGGGGGTATCCCAGGGTATATGGGGGGGTGGGGCACATGTTGATCTGTGCAAGTGACCTCAAAGTGGTGAGGGCTGAGGAGACAGTCTCCAGAGGGGATGAGACCAGATGGAGATGTGAGGGTGTATGTGAGAGAATGAGTGGTGATGTCCCTTCAGCTGACAGTGAATGAGATGACAGTGAATGTGTGATGGGCTTGTGAGTGTGTGAGTTTACAGTGATGAGATTGTCTTACCCTAGTGACACAGATGAGATCATTCATCCTCTATCTGCATTGGATGGACACTGATCACCACTGCCATCGCCTACCAAGCTGGAGTGGTAATGTTGCTGCTCATCCTGCGGCCAGAGCGGGGGTGGGGACATTACAACGAGCCTCTACAGCATCTAAAGGGTGCTCGAGGGATGCTTCACTAAACCTGGAGGCTGCAGTCTTCTCGCCTTTTGGGGCCATGTCTTATTTGCAGTAGTCCTGGGGTGGAAGCACTGAGAGGTGTGGGCGTGTCTATACTTTAAATGTGGCACCCGGTGTGATGAAGCGACAAGGCAGCAGCATGGTGGTTGAATCGGAGCCCGCCCACCATGGAAATGGCATGTTTCCAGGAATGCATAATTAATGCGGAAGGTTTGGGACAATGCGGCATGAGAAGCCGCCATTGCAGCCGGCGGGTAAAACATCATTTCCACTCAGTGCAAATCTGGGATGATTCCGCCCTGGGTCAAAATCCTGGAACTCCCTCCCTAACAACACTGTGGGTGTACCTACACCACATGGACTGCAGCGGTTCAAGAAGGCAGCTCACCACCACCTTCTAAAGGGCAATTAGGGATGGGCAGTAAATGCTGGCCTTGCCAGCGATGCCCACATCCTGTGAGTGAGTAAAAATAAAATATTTCCTTGCTCTCTCAGTTCTCCCATTATCTCTCCCTGGGACCATTAGTGAAAGAATGAACTCGGGATGTTCCAAAGTGTTTTGCAGCCAATTAAGTAATTTTGAGGTGTCGTCACTGTCATAAAGTGGGGAAATGTACATTTACCTCTGTCATATCTTGTCCACCACTGATCCTGGACCACAGCGCCTTGAAACTGTCATTGCAGTTGCTTTGTTGGACCTGAAACCAGCCAGTATTTGGAAAGGCATTTGCTGTGTTCCGCGCAGTCAATTTCACACCATTATTTATTGATCATTTATCTGTCATGTTGCACATAACAGTTATTAATATTTTATTAAAGCACTTAATTTAAATGTTAAGTACACAGTTATTAAAGTCTTTCCCTGCATCTAACAGGGCTGTATATAAGTTAGTAACTGTTTTAATTTCTGTTTTTTTTTTTTGCTCCTCCTGTGTAGTCTTGCTCAAGTTGCCCATTTTTAACAGGACCTTAATAAGCACATTTAAGCAGAGGCATAAACCTTGGAGTGGTTTGAAATGGAAGATTTTTATTTACATTACCAGAGGAAACTATGGTCTATAATGTGTGTGATTGCCAATTTGTGTCCAATTATGCTTATCTTGCATTAAGAGTTAGATTTAACCTGAGGCTGTGGGCTGGATTTTCATGGAGTCGGGAAGACTCCGTGGATCTTTAAAAATGGTGGGCGAGATCCAGATTTTGAAGTCCTGTCCCCATTTTCGACAGATCCAATTCTTGCATGTAGGAGAAAGGGGGTGGGGCATGATTCACACAGGAAGGATACCCAAATTCAGCATAGCCATATGAATTTAGTGCTGAGTTCAAGCAGTCTGCATTTTACTGTTGCAAAGGCCTTAACTCACAGTGTGGGATTCATGAATTGATGGAGCAAATGTAAATGCTCCTTTATTTTCATTCTGTCATGGGGTGTGGGTGTCACTGGCTGGGCCACCATTTATTGCCCATCACTAGTTGCCCTTGAGAAGGTGGTGGTAAGCTGCCTTATTGAACCACTGCAGCCACAGTGCTGTTAGGGAGGGAGTTCCAGGATTTTGTCCCAGTGACAGTGAAGGAACAACGAAATAGTTCCAAGTCAGGATGATGAGGGGCTTGGAAGGGAACTTGCAGGTGGTGGCATTCCCATGCATCTGCTGCCCTTGTCCATCTAGGTGGTAGAGGCTGTGGGTTTGGAAGGTGCTATCTAAGGAAAAGGGCGGATAAGGTCTGTATAAATGTCAGAGTCTGAAGTTTTTTAAATGGCCTGCTCTTTAAACTTAAACAAAAACAGGCTGCAGCTGTCACTGAGAGTTTAAAAAAGAACTCCCTGCTGACTGCTTTGATTGTCAGGCCAGGTGCAGGTTTAAAAAAGCATTTGGATCTGTTTGTGTAGTTTCAATGGAGTTTGTTTGTTGACATTTCCCCAAGGACTATTATTAAGTCATTATTAATGCTTGGCTGAATTTCAAAAGCTATGATTATCTCAGCAGAGGGGTTCAGAGTTCACAGTTTGATCAACAATTTAAAAAGGCTATTTAAGGATTACCTTTCTTTGATGTGGGTCTGAATAGAAGTATGTTTGTTTTTATAATAGAGTAACCACTTCAGGAGATTTAAAAGCTTTGAATAGACTTTATGAATGGGTGTTTTTTCACTATCAAGTGTGTATGAGTGAAAACTGTATTAAATTATCAGATGTTTATTTTTTTCATCTTCACATGGCTCCTGGGACATGACTCCTGAATAGAGACCTGCACTAATTGCACTTTAAAGTGTACTTGCCTCAATGGAGCAGGCACAAGCTGTTGTCCTTGCTCCTTGAACAGTAATACCTGTTACTGCGCAGGCCTGGTATTAACCCTGTTATTGTTTCTTCGTCTTGTAAAGGGTTTGTTTCTCTCAGCATGTTTTTAGGGCTTGACTTGTTGCTTGGCATCATGATCCAGAACTGAACATAAGAACATAGAAATAGGAGCAGGAATAGGCCATTTGGCCCCTCAAAAGCCTGCCCCGCCATTCAATAAGGTCATGGCTGATCTGCTCCAGGCCTCAAGTCCTCTTTCGTGCCAGCTCCTCATAGCCCTCAATTGTCCGATATTTTAAAAATCTATCCATCTCCTCTTTAAATACTTCCAGTGATCTTGCCTCCACAACTCTCTGAGGTAGAGAATTTCAGATACTCACGACCCTCAGAGAGAAGAAATTCCTTCACATCTCAGTTTTAAATGAGTGTCCCCTTATTCTGTAACTATGTCCCCTAGTTCGAGATTCCCCCACAAGTGGAAACATCTTCTCAACATCTACCCCGTCAAGCTCCCTCAGAATCTTGTACATTTCAATAAGATCACCCCTCATTTTTCTAAACTCTAGTGAATAAAGTCCTAACCTGTTTAGCCATTCTAAACAAACTAGGAGTGGGAAGTGCCCCAGAGTGAGCTGGAACAGATTAAAGTCGCAAATGAGATAACAGGAACCCCAGACTTAAAGCATAAAAGTGGCATGGAGAGGGGAGAAACGTCATAGACAATGCTAATAGGTGAGGGCTTCACATGAGCCATTGATGTCAAGGTTGTCAGCTGAGTCACTATGCTTGAGAAAGCAGAAAGGGGCAGCAAATTCTGTTAAAATGTGAACTTTGCATGATGAATAATCACGTACTCAGGATCAACAGTTCACTAAAATGGTGTTACAGCACCTGCTAATATTCACCTTGCTCTTAGCACTGAATAGTTCTCTTCCCTACAATGCGTGCTTTCAAACTGGCATGCTAAAAAGGATGCCTGAGCACAGGTGTATTTATAGGTCATGGTCTTGCCAAAGGACCATTTCTGATCTGAGCTGGTTGCTGTTCCTGCCACTTCAGGCGTACTTATGTGCATTGTCACACTGACTGATTGGCTCTTTATTTCCAGCATTTTCTGCTTTGATTTTAGATAGCCAGTGGGGTTTCTCTTTCTTTTTGAACATCTCATTTAATTTTCTGCATACCACAAGGTTAACTCTTTCACCCTCCCTGCATACCTCCTGTTGAGGCACTTTATAGGATTTCAACCTCATTGTTTTGAAAATGATATTGAATTTACAACATGGAAACAGACCTTTCGACACAACCAGTTGGTGCTGATCTTTATCCTTCACACAGACAGTAGTTCTAATACATGTGCCTGCCATGTTCCCATATATCTATATGCCCTCACAAGTTTCTGTGTGAATAAGTTTCTCCTCATCTCTGTACTAAATCTCATAACTTTTAATCTTACAGCTTCATCCTAAACACCTCCATCACCAGAAACTTGAATCTATCTAGCTGATCTGTTCTCTTCCTTCATATTTGTTGGCAGCTCTACCAAGTGGAACCGTAATCTGCCTCTGAATCATAAGACGATGGGTTGATGTCACACTCTAAGGCTTGAGCACAAAAATCTAGGCTGACTACTCTAGTGCAGTACTGAGGCAATGCTGCACTGTCAGAAGTGCTGTCTTTCAAATGGGACAACCAAGGTCCTGACTGCCCTCTCAGGTGGATGTAAAAGATCCCATGGTACTATTTTGAAGAAGAGCAGGAGAGTCATCCCCAGTGTCCTGGCCAATAGTTATCCCTCAGTCAACATCACAAACACAAATTATCTGGTCATTATCACATTGCGTGTTTGTGGGAGCTTGCTGTGTGTAAATTGGCTGTCATGCTTCCTCCATTACAACAATGGCTACACTTCAAAAGTACTTCATTGGCTGTAAAGCACTTTGAATCATCCATGGTTGTGAAAGGTGCTATACAAATGCAAATCTTTCTTTCTTAATGTCCTCTGTACTAACAAAATCAGCCCTGTTACTCACCTCTTCCATACAGAACCACAGATAGTGAGGTGTAGCTGAAGAAGGGCCTGGTGATGATCTTCATGCATTCCAGAATACCAGCCTGAACAGGGTCAAGTTAATTAGCATACCTAATTTTTAACAGGAGAAAAGGACAGCAAAAAGCATGCAATGTGTAATGATTTCATCAAAAAACTCTCTGTGGAATGGTTGCCATGACAACCATAAGCTTAATGCAGGGCCTTTCAGGGCCATTGTATTTTCCACCTTTTTACCTGAGCCCATCAGTACTGAAGATGTGTGTATTGCCCAGGAAAATTGGCTCATTAAAGTGGGTGGATTGGCTTCTGAATCAGTGACTCTAGGACTCTAGCTGCGGGTGGGCTCCAATATACTTCATTGTAATCTCCTGACCTCTAAGAAAGCACACCGGATAAAGTTATGGATTGAGAGCATACACTATATAAAAAGAATCATGCTTGTTTAATGTTCAGCCAGTGAATTAACTGCAAATGAAGCCCTGTAGTGCACAAGTCCTTCTTTTATTGTATATTTCAGTATCAGTAAGGTGTGCTGTCATGTTCAATACTGAAAATGAAAGGAGAGGTACTGCTGGGCTTGTCTCAGTGAGGACAGGATTTCAGATCTATGGAAGGATGGTGCCACTGAGAATGCCAGTGACTTAATGTTCAATAATGTAGTTCTATCAGCAGCCTGTGCAATTAGGGGAAAAAAAGTAAATGAGGAATGTATTTCCCCAGGGGATGTGATTCAGGAACTTTTAAACATTTATTTTCGAGTTTTACTTCATTTAATTGAACTACAAAGTTAGAGAGCTCACGGACTCGCCCCCCTCCCCAATCCCACTATAGCCTTACCTCATAGAGAGCGCAGAATGAAGAAGTTAATATGAAGGAAATTGAGGTAGCTATTTATCGATCGCCTTTGGGTAAAGTACTAGGTTTAGTGGTTTTCAGAGAGTTTTATAAATTTAATAATAATCCAGCAGCAGCTGCTGATCTTGAAGACTCCTGAGGAGCAATTCAGAAAAGGACTCAGTGGGAGGGGGTCAGTCTGATGATTGAATTTCCATTTGACGCAAGTTTATTGCTCTTGCTGATTTTTTTTTTGATTCTTCCTCCCATTTTTTTTCACTCTCCTCCTTGTCTGCATTTTCACCTTTCCTTCTCCTCTCTCTCTTTCCTTCTCTTTGCCCTTTTCCCCTTTCTCTTCCTTCACCTGTTCTTTACCTGCCTCCTTGACTCCTCCCTTCTCTCACTCTTCATTTTCTCTCTTCCTTTGTCCACCTCTCCTCCTTCCTCTCATTCCCTCTCTTCCTTTCTCTTTCCTCTTCCTTCTCCTTTCCTCTGTCTCTCATGACGCCTTCTCTTTGTTCACCCACTGATACTTTTGCTCCTCTCTCTCTTACATTCTCATTCCTGGACTCCCCTCTCCTTTCCTCCTCTCTTCTGCCTCGTTGCCTTCTTCCCACTCGCCCTCCATTCCTTCCTCCCACTCACCCTCCATTCCTTCCTCCCACTCACCCTCCATTCCTTCCTCCCACTCACCCTCCATTCCTTCCACCCACTCGCCCTCCATTCCTTCCTCCCACTCGCCCTCCATTCCTTCCTCCCACTCACCCTCCATTCCTTCCTCCCACTCACCCTCCATTCCTTCCTCCCACTCGCCCTCCATTCCTTCCTCCCACTCACCCTCCATTCTTTCCTCCCACTCACCCTCCATTCCTTCTTCCCACTCATCCTCCATTCCTTCCTCCCACTCACTCTCTGTTCCCTCATCCCACTCGCTCTCCGTTCCTTCCTCCTACTCACCCTCCATTCTTTCCTCCCACTCACCCTCCATTCCTTCCTCCCACTCACCCTCCATTCCTTCCTCCCACTCACCCTCCATTCCTTCCTCCCACTCGCCCTCCATTCCTTCCTCCCACTCACCCTCCGTTCCTTCCTCCCACTCGCCCTCTGTTCCTTCCTCCCACTCACCCTCCATTCCTTCTCCCCACTCACCCTCCATTGCTTCCTCCCACTCACCCTCCATTCCTTCCTCCCACTCACCCTCCATTGCTTCCTCCCACTCACCCTCCATTCCTTCCTCCCACTCACCCTCCATTCCTTCCTCCCACTCACTCTCTGTTCCTTCCTCCCACTCACCCTCAGTTCCTTCTTCCCACTCACCCTCCATTCCTTCCTCCCACTCACCCTCCATTCCTTCTTCCCACTCACCCTCCATTCCTTCCTCCCACTCACCCTCCATTCCTTCCTCCCACTCACCCTCCATTCCTTCCTCCCACTCACCCTCCATTCCTTCCTCCCACTCGCCCTCCATTCCTTCCTCCCACTCACCCTCCGTTCCTTCCTCCCACTCGCCCTCTGTTCCTTCCTCCCACTCACCCTCCATTCCTTCTTCCCACTCACCCTCCATTCCTTCTCCCCACTCACCCTCCATTCCTTCCTCCCACTCACCCTCCATTCCTTCCTCCCACTCACCCTCCATTCCTTCCTCCCACTCACCCTCCATTCCTTCCTCCCACTCACCCTCCATTCCTTCTTCCCACTCACCCTCCATTCCTTCCTCCCACTCACCCTCCATTCCTTCCTCCCACTCACCCTCCATTCCTTCCTCCCACTCACCCTCTATTCCTTCCTCCCACTCACTCTCTGTTCCTTCCTCCCACTCACCCTCAGTTCCTTCTTCCCACTCACCCTCCATTCCTTCCTCCCACTCACCCTCCATTCCTTCCTCCCACTCACCCTCCATTCCTTCTTCCCACTCACTCTCTGTTCCTTCTTCCCACTCACCCTCCGTTCCTTCTTCCCACTCACTCTCTGTTCCTTCTTCCCACTCACTCTCTGTTCCTTCCTCCCACTCACCCACCATTCCTTCCTCCCACTCACCCTCCATTCCTTCCTCCCACTCACTCTCCGTTCCTTCCTCCCACTCACTCTCTGTTCCTTCCTCCCACTCACTCTCTGTTCCTTCCTCCCACTCACTCTCTGTTCCCTCATCCCACTCACTCTCCATTCCTTCTTCCCACTCACCCTCCATTCCTTCTTCCCACTCACCCTCCATTCCTTCCTCCCACTCACTCTCTGTTCCCTCATCCCACTCACTCTCTGTTCCTTCTTCCCACTCACCCTCTGTTCCCTCCTCCTCTGCCTCCTTTCCTTTCTCAGGCTACAGAACCGATTGTAAGGGACATTAGCACTCATACAGATGGTTTCTCAGCTGAAGTGGGTGAATACACATCTCCCAGCCATTAATTCCTGAGTAGTGACTTGAACTCCTGAAATCCTGTTACTTCAAAGTCACTACTCACTTGGTTGGCTGGATGTAGTACGTGATCATGAAGTGCTCTTTTCATACCATGACTAATAAACTGACATTCTTGACAATCTCTTGGTGCGAACAGAGTGCATTAACAGTAATTTTGATTGAGAATTCCTTAGTCAATGACTTGTGTGGAAAGAAAATGAGGGAGATGGAAATAGCGAACAGAAGTGTACAACCTAGCAGATTTTTTCAAAAGCTGATGGTCATCAGATAATTCTAGACTACCTTTCAGAATTGCACAGTACATTGAACACAGTCAATAGTCTGACAGCAAACTCTGTCTCTTAATGCAGCAAATAGCTTTGGTGTAGTCACTGAGTTGTTATTTTTAAGCAAATACCATTTCAGAATTCATGGTTTGGTTTCACCGAGATTGGTTGTTTTGTATCTGCACACACACACATTTTCCTCTCTTTGGGTAACTGTTGGGAGGATTACCAGGCTGATTATCAACCAGTTGAATCATATCGTGAACACTCCTTCCATGGCCAACAAGTCCTTGAGTGGAATAAAAACAGAACATGCTGGTAAAACTCAGCAAGTCTGACAGCATCTGTGGAGAGAGAAACAGAGGTAATGTTTCGAGTCTGTATGACCCTTCTTCAGAGCTGAAGAGAAGTGGACATGTGATGAAATTTATACTGTTTAAGGGGTGGTGGAGTGGGTGAAGCTGGATAGAAGGCCAGGGATAGGTGGGGGCTAAGGAGAGTTTGACAAAGATGTCATGAACAGAAGGACAAAGGGAGTGTTAATGGTAGTGGTAAGGGCTGAAGAAGGTGCTTATAGGGGCATAAAGGTAAGAAAGCAGAATTGTGACACCCTGACCTTCTATCCTGCTTTACCTGCTCCACTACCCCCCAAACAATATAAACCCTGTCACATTTCTACTTCTCTTTAGCTCTGAAGAAGAGTCATACGGACTCAACACGTTAACTCTGTTTCTCTCTTCACAGATGCTGTCAGACCTGCTGAGTTTTTCCAGCATTTTCTGTTTCTATTTCAGATTTCCAGCATCTGCAGTATTTTGCATTTATCTAAATCCTTGAGTGGGATTTTGACCTGGAACTTCTAGCTTGAGGGCGGGTAGGGGGGCATGCCACTTACTGAGCCACAAGACCCCCTCCACCTATATTGAGTGGATTTCATGCTCTCCTAGATTAAAGCACACATACACTGGTTTGGAACTGAGAGCAATCATGCCCAAAGATCCAGGTAGGATAGTTTTTCAGTAATAAGTGGGAGTTCTGCACTTTCAGCTAGGGGTTGGTTCTTGGCAGACAGCAAATGATTTCCAGAAGGAGCCCCTCTTTGACCACACCTCAGTTATCTTTTATTCCTTCAGACTTGACTATTCCAATTTTATCCTGGCTAGCCTCTCACCTTCCATCATCTGCAAACCTGAGCTCCCCTGAAATTCTGCTGCCCGTGTCCTAACTCACATCAGGTCCATACATGGGCTCTTGGTCCATCAATGCCTCGATTTTAAAATTCTCATCCTTGTGTTCAAATCCCTCCATGGCCTTGTCCTTCCCTATCTCTGTAATCTCCTCCACTCCTACAACTCTCTGAGATCTCTGCATTCATCCAGTTTTGACCTCCTGAGCATCCCTAATTTTAATCGCTTTACCATTGATGGCTGGGCCTTCAGCTACCTGGGCTCTAAACTCTGGAATTCCCTCCCTAAACCTCTCCACTCCTCTACCCCTTTGTCCTCCTTTAGGATGCTCTTTCAAACCTACATCTTTGACCAAATGTTTGGTCCTGCATCCTAATATCTCCTTATGCGGCCCAGTGCCAAATTTTGTCTGATACTGCTCCTGTAAAATTTAATAAATGACCAAAAAATTATTCTGTGGAAATTTTTGTTTCAGCACAAATACTACCACTGCAACAGCACAAATAGGCCCCAGTTTTAGCAGACCGATTTGAGTGATGTTCCCACTTGCTACATTCAATGTGCCCTCCCACTGATTCCAATCGCAGGTTTCTTGTTAATATGGCAGAGTACACCATTCAGTGGCTGAACCCCAAGAATTGTAGACCATGTGGTTTCTGTTGTGGCATAACTGATCAATTGCTGCAAAATCCCCTTGAGATTGGAGGTAAATCTCATTATTTGGGGCTCTTTGCATAATGTGACTAAAATAAAAGGTGTTTCCAGTGACAACTTGCTTTATTCCTCATTTAAGAAAAAGATGTTGAAAATCAATAAATGCACAACCTGTTTCAATGGCTGAATTATTGAGTGAGATAAAAACATTTATTTTAAGGAACATTCTGGTTTGTTAACTGAGAACTATCAACTATCCTGTAGATTGTTTTAGATACATATGAACACACCACTCTGTTGGTTCTTCTTAAAAAATACGGGGAAATGACTGGGCGTTTAGTCTCTGGATAGGGTTGTAAACCCTCCAGGATTGGCCTGGAGTCTCCAGGAATTAAAGATCAATCTCCAGGACACTGCTGTGTGCAATCCTGGAGAAAAATCATTGTGGCATTAAAAAATATGTATTTTTTTCTTTGAACATTTCTCTTCATCAGATATAAAAATATTGA
This sequence comes from Carcharodon carcharias, assembly GCF_017639515.1. Classification (NCBI taxonomy): domain Eukaryota; kingdom Metazoa; phylum Chordata; class Chondrichthyes; order Lamniformes; family Lamnidae; genus Carcharodon; species Carcharodon carcharias. The sequence goes on along the minus strand of NC_054507.1, from coordinate 17,961,712 downwards.
AAATGGGAAAAAAGGCTGGTTGGATGATAGTCAAGCATCATCCAATTGGGTAACAAGTCTTTTTGCTTTCCAATTGGCATGGGAATTTAGTGCATCACAAGGACGAATGTGTTGGCCCACTAATGGCTGGAGTGTGGGGGCAAGTCTTTTGATGATACCTCCAGGAATACATTTAATCATACTTGGCAACCTTATCTCTGAAATTTAAAATAATGGGAAGTGATCTCATTGAAACAGATTCAATTCTTAGAAGGCTTGACAGGGTAGACATGAGAGGTTGTTTCCTCTGATGAGAGATTCTTGAACTTGAGTCCACAGTCTCAGGATAAAGGGATAGGCAATTTCGGACTGAGATGAGGAGACATTTCTTCACTCAGAGGGTGGTGAACCTTTGGATTTCTCTACTCCAGAGAGCTATGGATGCTCAGTTGTTGAGTATATTTAAGACAGAGATCGATTGGCCACTAAGGGAATCAAGGGATGTGGAGATAGGCTAAGAAAGTGGGCTGATGTGGAATTGTGAATGGTGGAGTAGATGTAAATAGGTACAGCCTGCTCCTGTTTCTCATGTTCTAGTATAAGGGCAGGAGTAACTTGTTCTGTTGTTTAATTAGATCATCATTGGGTGGTGGCTCCTCCATTCCGCTCAAAAACTTCTGAATTCTTAAATCCTATGTGAGGTTACATAGAGTTTAAGGTGACAAGAGCATTTATGTTGAGCTTCTAATAAGACGACAACCTGCCAGAAGCATTTAATTATTATCATGTTTCGGTCGGTCGTTGTGCCTTTTGCGGGCATCATAAATACTCTAATTGTGGGGACATCATTCTTACGGAATAATGGCCTAGGAATTTGACCATGCTTTTTTTTGGTATGTAAAGATGTTGGTGATGAGAGGGGGGCTATGACGAGAATGATCCCGGTTCCTGAATGATGAGGCGCAATGTGCCCCTGATATTGGGCCTCAAGCCTGACTTACATCAAGCCTGTGACAGGCAGCTTGCAGGCAAGGCACAATTGAAAGTGGGGCTGCTGTTGGCGTCACAGTTAAGTGAAGGAGTGGGGAGGGTGACCAGGTTGGGAGGTAGGGGTGGTCGTGGGGTGTGGAAGGTTGTGGAGGCGATCAGGGCTGGGGTGGGGACGGTGGTGGTCGGGGTCGTGGCCAGCACTAGCCCACAGTCTTTAAATGTTGGGTTGGCAGGAGCATATCCGCGAGCTCAGGGCAAACCAGTCTTGCAGTGGTGACTCAAACAGGCGTTAGGCCCCTGATTTACCAAAGGTCCTAAAATCTGTTTCAAGCATGGGCACTGCATGACAAATAGTCTCGAGGGGCTAAATGGCCTTCACCTGTTCAACTGTTTTTTTCCACGCCCATTATAAAGCTGTCTCCTCACAGAGGCCTTCTTGGTGCCTGTAATTCATTGCTGCTTACAAACATCAGCTGTGCAAGTGAGACTATCCACTTTTAAAAATCACTTCAGATTCACACAGATAAAATATTAGTTTTTATTAAGAGCCAGAGGAAGTCCTGTCAGCTGTCATCTTGGTTTTGTTCCGAGGCTGTATCATTGTGTCTAATTGGTGTCCAATTAGACCGATGTGTTTCACAATGGTATATTAGCGACATGCACCTAACAACCTGCACTTTGCTGGTGACTTCGAGGTTTGTTTGCCTACTTTGCAATGCGCAGCACTCGCAACAACTGAGACCCAGTGCCAGGCTTCACAGGCAGTACATCACTTTCAGGAGGGTGTCAGAGTCAAGTATCTAACTAACAGACTAGCAGTAAGGCAGGGATGGATGTTATTGCATTGCAGTGCAAGGGCTCCACTGGGGAAGGGGGCGAAACTGGCCTGAGGCAAAGGAAGGGGCTGGCTGGAAGGAGGGTAACAGTGGGGAAGATTGCATTCAGACACATGGCTCAGGGGTAGGAGAGGACAAAGCTCACAGAGATGTGTGTAGGCGCCTCGCAAAAACAAGGGTGTACAGAACTCGCATGTCTTATCTGCAGATGAACAAAAGACAGTGTCGCTGACGCCTCCGCATGTCCAGGGATCTGGTGACTCACATTTACCACATTCTCCAGGAATTGGTGCCATAGGGACTGGGAGGGCATCTATTGCCAGTAGCTGTGCAAGTAGCCGCAGCACTGAACTTCTATGTGAGTGGTTCTTTCCAGGTCTCTACTGGGGACCTCTGCGGGATCTCTCAAGCATCCACTCACAAATGCATACATGAGGTCACAGATGCCCTTTTTGTCAAGGCCCACAACTACGTCAACTTCAACAGACATCAAACAAGCCAGGACGGCAGACCACTAGGCTTTGTAGCGATTTGTGTATTCCCACAGGTGCAGGGTGCCATCGACTGCACTCATGTGGCTATAAAAGCTCCTTGGCAGTAGGCACTCCAATACGTAAACTGGAAAGGCTTCTACTTGTTCAATGTCCAGCTGGTCTACAACCACAAGAAACAAATCCTGCAGGTTTGCGCCTGATACCTAGGAAGCTGCCACGACTCCTACACCTTGAGTAGATCACAGATCCCGGACATCTTCAAGGGACCACACAGGTTTCAGGGTTGGCTCCTCGGTGACAAAGGATACCCGCAAAGGACGTGGCTGATGACGCCTGTGTGGCAACTACAGAATCCTGCTGAGAGAAGGTACAACAATGCTCATGCTGCTACCTGAGCACTGGTGGAGCAGACCATTGGCATGTTAAAGATGCGATTCCGATGCCTGGACAGATCTGGTGGAGGACTCCAGTACACTCCCCAGAGGGTCTCACAGATCATCGTGGCTTCCTGCCCACTGCACAACTGGCGCTGCAAAAGGGGGAAGACATGTCAAATGCCGACATGGAGCAGCTGCACATCTCCTCCGATGAGGAGGGCATTGAAAGGTATTGAGTTGGGGGAAGCCGAGGCTGCAGGGCAAGAGGCTGTAGCATAGGCCAGACGAGGCAGGCATGTGTATGAGGCCCTCATAACCACCAGATTCCATGAGGATGATGAGTTGCAGTGAGTACCCTCTTGGATAAGTGCTCTCCATCGCGGGCCAACATGGACACCAGCGTTGCGATTCCTCTTATTTCGCCCATATATACGTTACACATCAAGCTCACATTTTCCTGATCCTTTGAAGGATGATGAAGCCTCGGGAGCATGTGTCCTTGCTGAGATGGGATGCTAACTTCAGACATCAGAAGTTGTTGCCTCTTCATCCGTCTCTCCAGCATCCTAGTCTCAACGGCAGCCTACAAGAGCCCGGAGCTGTTCCACTATCCTCAATGGGCTCATAGCTGTATTCCTTCAATCTGACAATGCTCCTCAAGGAGATCCATCTGCAGCAATGGACAACGCATTCTGTGTAACCTCGACGGTGAAACTGATTGGTGATGCTTGGGCCAAGGCAGCTGAGGACATTCCACAGGTATGCATCTAATCAGAGATGACTCAATCCTCTGTGTAACCTTCTTCACTATCAGATTAACATCCTGCACTCTCAGTTAGGGATGCAGGCCTGCTTTTATCCTCACTTTACTATGCATGTGGACCATCTAAAGATGATGATATTCAACCACTTGCATGTCAGGCATTGAAATGCCTCCTCTTTAAGACACACATTGTGCCATCATGGCCAGCCCTTGTCCTTGCGAACTCCAAAATGCTCAGACACACCATGAGGCCCTCAAGGTGACAAGTTGTTGCTAATAAAGAGCAGACTTCAGCTTCAATACAACCCCACTCCTATCCCAGTGCTCCCCTCAACATTGTCTAAAGCTACTATGTGTGTTTCAAGGGCATGCTCAAAGGCTCTGTTGACCGCCAAAAATCATCATTTTCAACTGGCATCACATATTTTGGTGAGTATTTAGGTGATGGGATGCACAGCGCTGCATCCCAACATTGTGACGAAAGCCTTGTGGCCGCAATGCAGAAAATTACAGGCTGAGTAATTACAGGCTCAAGGTTGTAGGATGGAGTGCCAGGGCAATAATGTGGCTGAGAGGGGCAGAGCTTCATCACCTTGAGGTGGCAAGGTGTTCCCACTTATTGGTGAGCTTGGCAGATGTACACTCGGAAAGTCGGAAACGTGGTTGGCTGACAGCAATGCACACAAGCTCTGAGCATCCAACCCTGCTGGATGACAGAGAGCACATGGAGTTGCACGATATATGACCTTCTCCATGCGTTAACACATCTCTCCTTGTACATTACACCTTCACCTTTCAAGAATGCAGACGAGATAGGAGAACACCCCTGCTCCAATCTTACGCAGCCAAGAATAAACATGACGTGAACCTGCAAAGCATGTGAATGAGGCTCCTTCCACAAGGACATTTAACATTAAAAGTCGAGGCATCACTGATGTCAAGAATGATCTGAAAAAGCGGCACACACTGTGGTGATATGGAAACACACTACGTAGAATAAAGGCAATGATAGCGACATCTGCGATAAATCCTGGAACTCCCTCCCTAACAGCACTGTGGGTGTACCTACACCACAGGGACTGCAGCGGTTCAAGAAGGCAGCTCACCCCCACCTTCTTAAGGGCAACTAGGGATGGGCAATAAATGCTGGCCCAGCCAGCGAAGCCCACATCCCATGAATGAATTTAAAGAAGGTGGTGGGAGGGACCATGGTATCACATCTGATTGCCAGCAACACATCTCATCATAAAAAGGAGGCATACACAAGCGGAGATGTAAAGGTGCGATTTTATTTACGTTTGTGAATATTATATACATGTTGGGAATACCCGTGCCACTGTTGTGCTCCTAAATTTTTCTAACTTTCTTAACCTACCGCTATGTCTGGGTGCATCCCCGGCATCCACAGCGGAAGCGGAGGCAGCCTGCTGACTGATACGCCCTGTTGTCTGTGATGACTTTGGCAGGCGTCCTCTGGAAGGCTGAGATCTGGAGGGCCCCAGCCTGCTTTGGAACTCCTGCTGTGGGGCAGATGGACCCTCCTCGGCCTGTGGAGCTGAAGGTTATGGGGTAACAGGAAAAGGGGATTGGAATTGGCTGGACACTCCTGGAGTCACCTGGGTGGATGGCCCCGGGGTGTCCATCTGCTGGTTCTCCTCCCTATGGGTGCCTGAGGGCCCCTGGCTGACTCCTTGAGGAGAAGGGGCAGCTGGAGTGAGATTGAGGCACCCTGCCCCCACCTTGTGCATGGCCACTGATGAATGCCACCAATGGCTACAGCGATAAGAGTGCAGCTCCTGCAGCAGTGCAGGACTGATGTCCTGGACCAAGGTCTCCATAGTGGCCACCATCCTATGAGTGTTGACCTTGATGTGTTCGCATGCTGGCGCTATTACCTCAGTCTGAACGCGGACGGACTCCTCCATTCTGCCTTGAGAAGGGCAGCGGACATCCCTTCCTGATATTCCTTTGATTGTCGCTGCAGCTCCACCAACTGCTTTAGGACTGAGTCCAGAGGCTCATCATCTGACTCGGACTCAGCAGAATCCTGGCCTCCAGCAGTCCTCCCAGTGCTGATGACCTTGGATGTCCCTGCCTCCGCCTGCTGTGGACCAGATTGTGTGTTGTGCTCACCAGATTGTCACCCCAAGCCTGCTCTAGAACTAGGTCCCAGTGAGGTGTGTGTCTCTGTGCTGGTGGAGGATGTGGGTGAGCTCTGTGACAGGTCTTCTGCTGTAGTGTCCTCAGAATCCGCATCTGAGGTGTCACTGGGGCTCAAGCTAAGGGCCTGGTTGCTGGAGGCCGCCGGGCACTGTCTGAGGTTCCTATGAAAGAAAATAGAGATAATTAGTGTATGGCAGGTGACTCTAAACAGGACAATGCACTCACAGTATGGTTGTCTGAGGGATGAGCTGGTGCAGGACCCTCATATGGGTGTTTGCCGCACTGTCATCGCAGGCACAGTCCATGTCCCCTCCAGCCAGCTTAGTGGCTCGGTTTTCGAACTGAGAAAGGACCTTGAGTTCCGCACTGCACCCCCCACATCCCAGTCTGGGACCTCCCCCTGCGATTGTGTGTGATCTTGTCCTGCATAAAGAAGGATGGAGAGAGTGTGAGCAAGAGGCATGCCAGGGCAGATGATAAGGATGCCTGGCATGTGTGAGTGGTGAGGGGAGCCATGGGCGGGATGAGGCTGCGTTCTGCAGAAGAGATGAGTGGGTGTGTGAGAGAGTGAGAGAGCGAGTGGTGATATCCCTTGAACTGGCAGTGACTGAAATGTCAGTGAATGTGTGATGGGCTTGCGAGTGGGTGAGTTTAGAGTGATGAGAAAGATGGTCGACTTAACCTGGTGGCATGGATGAGATCATTCATCCTCTTTCTGCACTAAATGCCTGACTTCCACTGCGCAATGTTGGCACTGATCAGTGCTACCACCGCCCCCCCAAGCGCCGGATTGGTGAGCTTACTGGACCTCCTGTGACCAGATCAGGGTTGGAGGACATTGCAGCGGGCCTTGACTGCATCCAAAATGCATTCCAGTGAGGTGTCACTTGGACTTGCCGTCTTCTTGGTTTTGGGGGCCATGTCTTCAGTGGTGCAGTCCTGGGCTGCAAGCATTGAGAACAGTGTGCGTGGCTGTACTTTAAATATAGCACCCACAGTGAGGAAGCGGTGAGTTCACAGTGGAGTAGGCGAATCAGAGGCCGCCTGCCAATGATCTGGCTTGTCCCCGTGCATGCATATTTAATTAGATGGGAAGTGGATGATACGGCACGAAAACCCACCATTATGGCTGGCAAGTAAAACCCCAGTTTTCATGCCCGCCACCACGCTGAGTCCACAGAGGGGAAAATCATTTCAGGCAGCTGAGCTTGTTCTCAGACAGAAACTTTACTTTGGGTTGTTGGGGGTTTGCGGCCGGGGGGGGAGCGGATACAAAGCAACAAAGGCAGGTTTTACGTGTGGGGAATCTTTGAATCCTATCTTCAGACCTTGATTCCTTCAGCTATTTTCTCTGGGACATCATCAGCTTTTTATCTCAGGGCCTCTGGAACTGTGTGCAAACCATCCTACCCCATAGGCCCCCACCCCACTAAAGCTGCACTTACTTTAACTGGCCTTGTGCACCAGCATAAGCAAAGGTACCACCGAACCTTCATAAACCTCCTATCACTTGATACCAGACGCATTCAAAATGGTTGGCAACATCTATGGCCTGAAGGCACCGTTTTGACCTCGCTCATCTTTAAATCTTCTTGTTGGCTTTTCCAGGAAGCCCATAATGTGTGTCATTACCAAGGACTAACAACATGATTTGCTTCCTCCCACCCTTCTTAAGAAAACAGGCAGTGCCAATAGTTAATCCATGAGTGACTCCTGGATGATGCATGAGAGCAGCCCAGACTGACTGTTCCCATCAAAATTTCCCTCTCAATGATTAGCTGCAGCGGCACCAGATTTTCTGATTCCCCAACTAAGTGCACTATAGGCTGAACTCTCTAGGCAAGCTTCTCCTGTGCTAGTAGCTGATTCAAATTAAGGAGAAAGGCTTGCATTGAAAAATTGAACCAAGCCCAACGTCTGAGCTGTCGATGCATGCAATTATGCTCACTGGACCAACTCAACCTCATTGTTCCCCTTGTCAGAAAATCAGAGCTTGTGCCTCCAGAACAAAGAGTCAGTCTGCTGTAAATTGAAATTATAAGCTGCACTGATGTCTAACTCTTGCATCTATCGAACAAATGAAGAGGAGATTTAATGGAGGTATTCAAAATCATGAGGGATCTGGATAGAGTAGATAGGGAGAAACTGTTCCCATTAGTGGAAGGATTGAGAACCGGAGGGCACAGATTTAAGGTGATTGGCAAAAGAACCAATGGCAGCATGAGGAAAAAGGTTTTCACACAGTGAGTGGTTAAGATCTGGAATGCACTGCTTGAGAGTGTGGTGGAGGCAGGTTCAATTGAGGCTTTCAAAAGAGAATTGTATCATTATCTAAAGAGAAAAAAATTGCAGGGCTACGGGGAAAAGGCAGAAGAATGGGACTAGGTGAGTTGCTCTTGCAGAGAGCCAGCACAGACTCAATGGGCTAAATGAACTCCTGTGCTGTAAACTATTTATGATTCTATGGGCAGAATTTTACCCTTGACTTGCGGGCATGCGCCCGACCTGCTCGAGCGTTAAATAAAGCGCATTGATGTTGGCCGAGTGTGCTGATGTCAACGCGCACTCTCGCTATGTTGCGCTAGGCGGGTGTGCGATGGAGTTGGAGGTACGCCCGCCATTAATTAAGTGGCCAGTTAAGATCTGCATCCTATGGTCACACACTATCTGCACGTTCAGTGAGTGCAATCCCTTCCTGTTGACAGAGGCTCCCAGCTGACCCGCTGGTGCCTTGATGGCCACAGGTGTCCAGTCAATTGCACCCTGGATGTGGGGAACCCAGCAATTGCTGCAAAGCCTCTGGCTTGCTCTGCCTGGCTGGCCTCGTCCATATGGTAAAGAATAAACGTCAGTACCCGCAAACAGAGCATCTGTCACCTTGACACAACTGTGGACAGCTGATTGGGAGACTCCACAAAGATCACCCATGACCCCTGGAAAGAGCTGGAGGCATAGAAGTTGAGGGCCACCATGACCTTCAGAGCCACTGACATGGGGAGACCAATTGTCTCTGACTTTACATAGCCCATGCGATTTTTAGGCTGTCGCACGGGCAAAACGGGCAGGCCACAATTATCAAAACCTCACCCACGGGTGGGATAAGAGGGGTCAGTGGCCTTGTCAATGTGATTAGTGAGGAGTTTTGGATATCACTTGCTGCTGCTTGCTTCTGTGAACAGGACAGCTTCATTTCGTTTCAGAGCTACAGTCAGAGCATTTAGAGGCTTCAGTTAAGGACTCAGTGTTGCTTTCCAGGCCCCCGGAGAATTCACACCGCGTGGGGCCTTCCAGGTATCATACAGCCTTCCCTTACCCTGGGAATGGGGATTGTGGTCTCCGCTGGAGGCACCTCCTCTGAGGAGGAAGAGAGGGCCAGAAGGGGGAGGAGGCCAGGTGTCCCAATGCAGCATCCAGGGGAGGGACCTGTGGGAGGAGAGGCGCAGGCACAAGGGGCGCAGGGCCAGCAGGAAGTCCAAGGTGGAAGGGGTCGCAGAAGACGCCACTATCCTGCTGCTGGGGTTTTCAGTCAGTGATGCAGCTACCTCAATATGTCTGAGGTGCAATGCCGAAGGAGGCTCTGCCTGTCAAGGGAGACAGTGACCTCCATCTGTCAGAGGATTGGCCCTGAGATCAGCTCTGACTGTGTGGGTGGACACCCCATGCCAGTGGCGTTGAAGGTCACAGTGGCCCTCAACTTCTATGCCTCTGGCTCTTTCCAGGGGTCAATGGGTGATCTTTGTGGAGTCTCCCAATCAGCTGTGCACAGTTGTGTCAAGGTGACAGATGCTCTGTTTGCGGGTACTGACATCCATTCTTTACCATATGGACGAGGCCAGCCAGACAGAGTGAGCCAGAGGCTTTGCAGTGATTGCTGGGTTCCCCCGTGTCCAGGGTGCAATCGACTGTACTCATGTGGCCATCAAGGCACCAGCGGGTCAGCTGGGAGCCTTTGTCAACAGGAAGGGATTCCACTCACTGAACGTGCAGATATTGTGTGACCATAGGTTGCAGATTCTACAAATCTGTGCAAGGTACCCAGGCAGCTCCCATGATGCTTACATCCTGAGACACTCCCAGGTGCCAAGGCTCTTCAGTGCTCCAGCCTGGCTGGATGGATGGCTGCTGGGTGACAAGGGCTATCCCCTCAAAAGGTGGCTCATGATGCCTCTCCGCCATCCAAGAACAGAAGCTGAGCAGTGGTACAATAGGAGCCACGCCTCCACAAGGGCTGTGGTGGTGAGAACCATCGGTCTTCTAAAGATGCACTTCCAATGCCTGGACCGTTCGGGGGCACACTGCAATACGCCCCAGATCATGTGTCACTGATAGTGGTTGCATGCTGCACTCTCCACAATCTGGCCCTGGAAAGGGGAGATGCAGAGGAGGAAGAAGATGTTGATGCTCTGGCAGCAGACGATGAGTCCAGTAGTGAGTCTGAGGACGAGCACGGTCAGGAGAACGCTGAGGAGGTAGATGCTGACTTGGGTAACCTCCAGGGAGGCAGGGACACCTGGGACGCTTTGATCCAATGCTCCTTTAGCTAGCCCACCAAAGAGGAACCACCACCACATGCCAGGGCTGCAGGCTCCATACTCGATACCTGACAGGAACATTTGCTTGGTGAACAACATGCACCATGTGCCATTTCAATAAAGTTTAAGGAGTCACACGCCCATCATAACATCATGGCTTACCCTGCACCTACAGAACAAATGAAGCATACAGAGGCCAGTTACACAAAATAACATCTCATTTACTTGTGAATGTGCAACATTGCAGAAATTAACAGTGACTGGTGTTTTACGTCACACCATTAAAAAAAAACATAAAAATTGGGGAAACAAATATCACCCGTGATCAGGCCGTGTTGTGCTTAAGGTGCTTTAGGTTTTCGCTTGCGGGTGCTACGTCTAGGTGTTCCCCCCTCGCTGGCAGTGACATTGAAGGCAGCTGCTCACTCTGCTGTCCTGTTGGCCTTGATGACCTTGGTGGGCGTCCTCTGGCCCGTGGAGCCTGTGCTGGCCCCGACTGGAAGGGAGCGGCCAGTTCCACGGCTAGCATCTCCCCAATCGCTGCAGCCTCATCAGATGCTACGGTCACTGGCAGAGGGGCGGAGGAGCTGCTGCTGTCATCCGGAGTGCCCTGAGAGGAGCCCGCAGAGACGACAGGCAGCTCGTGTGCCAACGTGAGGTTGCTTTGGACCTCCCTGCTCACCATTGATGGATGGGCACCTAGCTGGGATACAGGGTATCCAATCCATCTCCCACACTGACACTGACCAGCTGAGGTCACTGCCGGTGTGAGATCTTGCAGGCCCAAGTGCATCCCCAGGAACCTTGGATTGAGTCCCTAGAGGAGCCTCTCTCTCCATGGAAGAGGCAGTGCGCTTGGCCATGAGGGTCAACGCAGTGCTTATGCTCTGCAGGGACTCCTCCACAACGGACACCATGGCACGCATTCCCTCATGTATCTCCCAGTTGGACTTCCGGCATCTGCTGCTTCAGGGCGGACTCCACAGGCACATCATCAGCCACCGACTGAGCATGTTCCCGGTCCCCAGCAATCCTCCGACTGCCAGCGCCCTGGGCACTCTCTGCCTCCACCTGCACCTCAAGCGAGTGTGAAGTTCCCTCACCAATGTGCACCGAGATACTAGACTCTGATCTAATGCCCACCGAGATGCTGGTATCTGTGCTAGTGCCTGCTTGACAGAGAGGGTGTGACTCTGGTGCGTGCTCAGCATGGTGGTCCTCAGGAGTCAGGAGTGGGCCTTCAGGCTCCTCAGAATGAAGAGTTGCTGGTGAGCCTAAAAGGGAGAAGGAAGACATGTCATTCGTTTAAATCATGACACTGTCAGTGTGCATGCCTGGCACCCTGATGAGACAGAGATCTGCATCATGGTGCCCTCGCCTTTCCATTATCAATGGGGATTCCAGGTTCGAGGCTCAGATCAATATAGAGACTACACTGGAATGGGTGCAAAACCCACATTCTCACCTCAATGCACTGCACTCTTACCATCGTCTGGCACCTCTACCTCACCGCGGCCACTTGACCGAGGTGCATGATGCCTCTCCAGCTCCAGGGTCTCCTGCTCGTATCGACTGAGGATTAGGAGGTGCGAGGGTCCCTCTCAATATTGTTATGGGATGTTTTCTCCTGAAACAACAGAGGAGCATTGTTGAGTCCACTCTACCTGCAGCGCCATTGCAGCCTGGCCAACCCCACCTGAGGAACACCTCACAGGGCTCAGCCGATTTGTGACCCTGGAGCCGCAAGGCACTCAGTCCAAGTAGCCAGGGTTCACCCCCTTGGCCAGATCCTGCCTTATTAACATTTACCCCTCGCACTGTAACACCTCTGAGGTCCACAGGGGGGATAGCAGCTCTTACCTGTGCTGCAAAGTGACCCATGCTAACATGGTACTCACCCTCCCTGATCACAGCAGATCGTTAAAGCACTTCCGGTACTGCACCCATGTGCACCTCACCACGTCTTGGCTGCTGACCCTGGTAACGTGTTTCTCTCCGCGATGGCACCTCCTCCAGGAGGGCAGTGAGACACTCATCAGAGAAACGCTGGGCCGGCTGCCCCACCGACCTCCCCTCCCTCCTGCCTTGTCCACCTGCTACGGCCTTCATTCACAGGACTTCCACATCCTTCGGTGGCAGCCTGCCAGGGGCTGCCGAGGCTGCATATGAGTTGGCCGCCAGGTCGCCATCAGACCCGGCAGACATTAACCCCCTACCCCTGCCTGTCCCTTCGTGCTCATTCACAGGCCGCATCTCACGCTGGGCAGGCCTTAATTGGCAGTGCGCTGCCAATTGGGGGCAGTGGTCGGCTTCCCGACTGCCCCCTCTGAGCATCCCTGCCAAGGGTAAAATTCTGCCTTATGTAGGTGCCAACTGAATGTTTTAGTTATATGGATGAAGTTGGACGTTAACTGGCTTATCTGCCTGACACAATTGCTTCACTTGAGAATGTGTTTCTAGCTTTTTTGCATAGAAACTCATAAGGCTGGTGGTAAACAAAGAAAAACAGTTTCTAATGCCCATTTCCTTTCTCTTCATTTCAGTACTCATGGGTGCTCTTGAGAATGACTGCTGTTAACCTTGGTACCTATGCTATAATGGTGTGCTTGTTGGAACCTGCATTTGTTTTCAAGTACAGGCATGCTCTTGGGAATACGCAGCTGAGAGCTTTCAGAGTACTTTATCCATCTGCAAATTAAGTTTGGGCCTTGGTTCTGCTTTGAAAATAGTCAGAACATTAAACATTCTGTCCTTTTGTAGTGCGCACACACTTTAAATTACAACAATCACTCAACCTTCCCAATAGCTCCAGAGTGTTATTTTATGACCACACTGCTTGGTAGTGGTGTTACTGTGGCATTTCTGTTCCTCAATGTCCATTGTAACAAACTAACTCATTCCTTGCGACCGACATCAGCAGGAAGTCCATCGGCAGCCTCTCTGGAGATGTCAACCAGGGCCCAACTCCCATCAATCTTTGCTGAGCACCGGCTTCGACTTGCTCTGGGAGACCGCCAGATGAGCATTGGTTTCAATCTTCCAAATGTATTTTTGCTCAGCTGAGGGCATAAGACTGAAATTTGTAATTTTGGCTGTCACAACATTTCTGCAAGCAGCTGTTGCACAACTCTTCACACGCAAGCCAGTGATAATTCAGATCTCACATTGCCAAGTGAGTTCAGTTTTTTTTATTGAAATGAGGGGCTGGATTTTCAATTGCTTCCAGGGGCGGGAACAGATGCGGGCGCAATTTGAAAATGGTGTTCCTGGAGGGCAGCACTGGATCCGCCTGCATCTGGAATGTGACATGGTTTTCAAAGAGAGGTGGGGGCTGGGGGGGTGGGGTGGGGTATCCAATTAACAGCCCATTAAGTTCCTTGAGGGGTTAATGAGCTAGGGAGGACCAGGAGGTGACTTTCAAACTACCAAACCCAAACAGCACTTAAGTGCACAGCTGTCAGCTTCGATGCGGAGAGCTGCAAAGAATTATTGTAAAGCCAGAAAAGATTTTGCCACCAAGGGTTTAACTCTGAGATCGGGCGCAGAACCATTTGCCTGGGTATTTGGTCAATTCTCTGAACCATCTGTCCCTGTGAATTCCTGCCTCCTCTCTTGTGCAAAGCAACGGCAGGCCCCATCATGGCTGTTGTCTGCCTTTGACACTGCTGCTCCGGCAGGCAGCTCTTGGCTCCTTGTAGAGCTCAGTGCCACTGATTGGGTGCTAAGCCTGCCTCTGGTCCAAATAGGGTATTAACATTTGAAGATAGCATCTTGTGAGTGACACAGATGCAGCATAGGGTCAGGACCCAGAAATTATCTAGGCGTTAGGTTCCCATCACTGATTTGAAGATCAAGCCTGAGATTTCCTTGGAAAGACCTGGATATGGCACTGGAAATTAAAGACAAGGTTTGGTCATTATTTCAGTGTAACCCTTTTAAAAGGAATTCAAAAAGCACCTTCACAGGTGATGATTAAACAATATGCTTCTCAGTATTGCTGAAAAAAGAGACATATCGAAGCTTTTTATCTTACACTCATCAGGACACTTCGCAAGAATACCAATATAAGGTGAAAACAATAATTTATACTGTATATGAAGAGAATGCCGATTGGTTGGCAAGTGGACTCTGATTGGTAGAGGTGTTGCCATGGACAATGCACTAGTGATGGTGACTAACAGTTAACTGCCAAGCATTGTTTGAAATTTAAGCCAGGCAGATTAACCCTGATTGGTTAAGGCATTTCCCTGAGGAATGAGTCAGCGAATGGCTGTCACTTATTTTGTTTAGCTGAAACAGACGCAATGTTCTTTCTGTCTGTAAAGAATAGGGCCCTGTGTATTAATATATGTAGCTTCCAGTACACGCAAATGCGCCACACTGCGAGCCCGACTGACAACCTCAAATTGGTTGTCAGTATAATTCTTAGTACACTGAGGATTATTTAGTAAATGTTGCCCAATTGCGGAATTGCATCTGATGTTGGACACTGTGTTTTGAGTTTTGCAAGCACGGGCTGGTTGGGTATGGTCTGTACCTTGTGCATTGCGAACAGCAGCTGGGACATGCTGTTTGATATGATCCACCAGTCTTTGGGATGTATGGCATACATACCTCGCATCACACTGGCACTGAGATTCATATACCGCTTGGCAGTTAACTGTCAGTCACATCACTGGTGCGTTCTTCATGGCAACATCTCTACCAATCAGAGTGCACTTGCCAATCGATAAGCACTCTCTTCAGGATACAGTATAAATTGTCGATTTCTCCTTATATTGGTATTCTTGCAGTGCCCTGGGGAGTGCAAGACGAAAAGCTTCAATATGTCTCTTTTTTCATCAATACTCAAGTTCTGTACTACCAAATGCTTCTCAGTATTGTACAGTCCAGTAAATGCCTCCCATACTGATAAGCTGGGGAGGGTTGTTGTAAAAGATCCCATGCCACTATTTAAAGAAGAGCAATGAAGTCCTTCCAGTGTACTGGTTACCATTAGTCCCTCAACCAACATGACGAAAACAGATGATCCTGTCATTTATCTCATTACTGTTCATGGGAGTTTGCTGCACACAAATTGCCCACATTACTACAGTGACTACACTTTTAAAAAGAGGATTTCATTGGCTGTGAAGCACTTTGGAAGATCTCAAGATGGTAAAAAGACACTATAGAAATCCAAGTTCTTCCTGTAAAGGAATGTGGGAAGGGCTGTAACAGAGCAGAGGGGTTTAGGAAGAGAATGAACAAGGGCTGTGATAGATTAAGGCTGTATCATTTTAAGAATCTAACCTGCGATAAATGGAATTTTAAATTGAAAGTTCTTAGTCTAGTGATTGTAATCATGCAGTATGATCATATGATCTAATTCTTAATGGAGAACAGTGTTCTCTGAGTGATCCATGTTCTGATGTTGAGGCAAGTGCACTGTGGACCTAGGACAGGAAGATTAATTTACAGGGCATTGGGAGAGCGTTGCGAATACTCAGCCGAGACAGAAACCTGGCATCACTACATCACTCCAAGATAGTGCATTTTTCTAAAATGGAGGTCCACAGAGAGCCCCATTAATAAGGACTTTATGAGCAAGGGAGAAGAAAATCAAAGCATGTAAGATTAATGGCGACAAATATGTAGAATATCATATTATTCCATTTCAAATTTTACCATTACCCAGTACAGCATACACCATGCTATTCCATTCTATTCCATTACATTCCATAGTCCTTCCTATTGCATGTTTACTCTTCCATACCATTCCATACTGGACACATACCACATAATTTCATTCCATACCATTTCCTTCCATAGCATGGCATATTATGCCATAACATGCCATTTTATATGCTTACCACTCTATACTGGAGTGCCTCTTCAACTTGATTTTTACAACAGTGGTGTAGAACTTTAAAAAACCATATCTTGCAAAAACTCTATTCCACCTTATCAACATCCAATGTCAAGTGGAACCCTTAACATTTGGTTTTTACTGCAGTCCAGTGACACAATCCACAATCACTGCTCAAAAGATAACATTACCAAAGATAACTGTAAAAGAGAATTGCAGCCTGCAAATCCACTTACAGTAATCCACTCAGTGCGGTACAGTTTGGAAAGACGACAAGCAGCTCAATCTTTCGTACATATGCCATCAAAATTTTGGTGTGATCATCAAAGCTGCAATCATTTATTTTTAAATTACCATATTGTAAGGGATTTGAAGGGAATGACATTTTATTGATGTGCATTATACATGTATTGAGTAATTTCTGCGTACTGTATTACCTCAAGCAGCAAACTCAGTCTGTGCTTGAGGCTTTCTTCAAAAATGGCAGGCGTCAGTTGAAAGAAAGACCTGCATTTATCTAGTATCTTTTATGACCTCAGGGCACCCTAAAGTGCTTTACAGCCAATTAAGTACTTTTGAAGTGTGGTCACTGTTATAATGTAGGAAGCGTGGCAGCCAATTTGTGCACAACAAACTCCCACAAACAGCAATGTGATAATGACCATATAATCTGCTTTTGTGATAATTATTGAGGAATAAATAGTGCCAGGGTCTCAGTTTACTGTCTCATCCAAAAGGCAGCACCTCTGATGGTGCAGCGTTCCACCAGCACTCACTGAAGTGTCAACCTATATCTTTGTGCCCAAGTCATGGAAGGGGGATTTGAACCCACAACCTTCACCTACATACAGAGACAAGAGTTCTTGCATGAGGCTTGATTGAAGCAGCAGTTTAGAAAAACATATGCTGGCCCCCATTAGTTGAATTCCACCCTTCCAACAACACATGGTTCCAAGACATACAGTTTTATTTTTCACCTGCCTTTCATTCAGTTTGAGGTGCATCAGGTCTCACACCCCAAGAGATATTCACTGCACTTTAATCTGAGTGAGGAGCTTGTGTGAGTGAAAGGAAAGTTCATATGGTTGATTAAAATAGAAAGATATATATATAAAAGATGTCAGTGAGTTTGGACTGGATGTACAAGAAAGATTACATCAGATAGCACACTCTGAGGTTCTGAGTGGAGTGGGAGATAGGTCCTTGGCAGAGTTCCTTGAGTCTTGAATGGACTTGGGCTTTGTAGGAAGTGGGGAACTGTGTGGGAAAAGTATTCAAAGTTTAAATTCGTGGCAGAACAAAGCTCAAGGGATTGAATGGCTTACTCATGTTCTGTGATCAAAGATATTGACTGAGGGAAGGTGAGGTGCATATAAAGATTTCTATTTCTATTGTGCTTCATCACATCACCAAAGCACCACAGAGTGTTTCACACATTTACTTCTGAAACACGGTTGACGACTGTTATGTAGACGAACAGCAGCAACCTTCCACAGACTGCAATAAGGTGAACGACCAGATTATCTGTTTTTTTGGCAGTCTTGGTTGAGGAAGGAATGTTGGTCAGGACACCAGGAGAATGCCCTGCTCGCCTATGAATTGGGCCTGGAAAGGCCTTTGGAAGCTCACTTTAATGTCTCAGTTAAAGAGCAGCAGAGGTTCTGCTGGAACCAGGGAAAGTATAGGCATTTGACCCATCATTTTTCCTCTTGATAAATCCAGCCTGCATTGTATGTGTAACAGTAGCATCTTATTGAGGGCATTATGATCTGAAACTGATTACTGTACACACTAATTTAATGGCTGTCTCGTTAATGCCTATGTTAGTTTACAGCAAATATTTCCTCAGACACCAATTAATTGCCCATAAGTTCACTCTTTTTTTCCTCTATTTTTACAATTAGTAAAGTAAGCACTGCAGGGGTGTAGCCATTAAAAGGCATCTCCTGCATTCTGTTAAATGAGTGAAGGAAGGGAAGGTAATAAGAACCTTGAGGCAGGTGATGACTATAAAGCTTCTCCAAGATGTTATCGCTATTATTATCCCTGCATGCATGTGCTTTAGATGTCTCCAAACTTCCAATAAGCAATCCACGGCCCATTGGAGCCTTTGAGTAGTGTGTACTGAAATGAAGCTTCCTTATGCTTCACTCTCAAATCGTGTGGCTGATACCACGCCAGAAATAGTGAGATTGGATCACTAAGGGAATCCTGTGTGAATGTGTATGTCCCTGTGAGTAAGGATACGGGGCAGAGGATGAGAATTAAAAACAGTGATCAAATATATCAGGGGGGCTACTTGTTAATACTATTTTCCAGTATGTGACTCAAGAGACCAAATGCTGTCATTTGGGTTAACACTCTGCAGCGCAGAGGTGCTGTTTTTCAGATGAGATGTGAAACCGATGCCCCACTGTCCCCTCAGGCGGATACAAGAGATCTCATGACTGCTATTCCATAGCACAGCATGGACATTCTCCCCTGTGTCCTGGCCAATTATTTATCCCTCAACCAACACCACTAACAAAGAGATGACCTGGTCATTTAACTCATTGTAGTTTGTGGGAGCATGCTGTGCACAAATTGGCCACTGCCCTTCCTACATTACAACAGCCACTACACTTCCAAAGTGATTGGCTGTAAAATGCTTTAGGAAGTCCTGAGGACATGAGGGATGCCATATAACTGTAAATTCCTTCTTTCATTGCAAGCAGGAAATCAGCAGACAATATTCACCACCTTTGTATAATATGCCCCCCTCTCCCCCCCCGCCACATTGAGCGATTTAAGGAGGTGTCAATACATTTTTTTAAAAGTTGTCTGATTTAAAATACTGGACAGAAGAATGCCAGAAGAAGGTGGCTCAGTCTTTGTCCACCAATATTACTTCCAGTAATTTATAGTACAGTTATGATTTAGTGTAGAATAAATCAGTGCTATATTCTGCTTGTGCTCTTGTCATACCAGTCATCTGCCACACACTTTCACTGTCCCCTTTATTGCCCTATGACCTGTACTGTGTTGCTGTGGCTACATCCTATCATGGCTAGAAGAAGGCACTGTTACTTTACGAAAAATTGAAGCCTTGTGGCTCATTAGGTCGCACCCCAACCTCTGAGCCAGAAGTTCTAGGATCAGATCCTACTCCAGGACTTGATGGCCACGGGAGGAGTGTTTATAATGTGGCTTAACAGGTTGATAAATCAACCTGGTAACCCTTCTAATACTTCCCCACAAGAAATAAACTTTAAGAAATCAGCAGAAGTTCATTAACATTCACTCAGCACAGCCAACAATGTTTAAGCTGTCTGGAACTGCAGGCAGGAGAGGTTGGTGGTGGTGTGGTGCTTGTTGTGATTAAAGTTGCAGGTTGCAGACTGGCTTCATATATATGCACTGCGCAAGAGTGCCTGCCAGAAAATGAATGCAGCTGTTCCCCAGCTCAACATGGATGTGGGAAACAAATGGCAGCTGATTAACTCTTCGATAAAAGCAAAATATTGCAGATTCTGCAGTTTTAATAAAAACAGAAAATGCTGGAAAAACTCAGCAGGTCTGTGGAGAGAGAAAAATAGAGTTAACGTTTTGAGTCTGTATGACTCTTCTCCAAATTAAAGTTTAAATTATTTCAATCCCATGTCAGCTCGGCGACTCAAAGGCTTCAGTTCAGTTCCTGGCTGCTTTGGCACCACAGCTATCCCTGCTGAATGCATAGTTGTCAACAGAGTGGGGAATGTTAGGAATGAGACTTCTAATCCTGGTTTCCAAATCCCTCCATGGCCTCATTTCTCTTTAGCTTCCTGCAACCCTTCGAGATCTCTGCACTTCTCAAAATTTTCCCCTTTGCGCCTCCCTGATTTTCTCTGCATCACCACTGGTGACCATGCCTTCAGCTGCCTAGGCCCCATGCTCTGAAATTTCTTCTCTAAATCTCTCCACCTGGAGTGATGAAAATCAGGGATGTACAAGAGGCCAGAATAGGAGGAGCACAGGGATAGGCCAGGGTGTTCTCATGTTAGGGTCCTAGTACTGTTGGACACAGTGTCCGGAATTTCCTGGTTCTGCCCATGGCAGGAAACATTGTGGGCAAGACAGAAAATTTGGAGAGGCAGCCAAAAGTCCATTGACTTTTGGCAGGAAGAAAAATCCCGGCCAGTAATTCTGCCTTATGTTGTCAAAAAAGAAAGACTTGGATTTATCTCGTGCTTTTCACGACTACCTGAGGTCTCAAAGTGCTTCACAGCCAATGAAATACTTTTGAAGTGTAGTCACTGTTGTAATACAGGAAATGCAGCAGCCGATTTGCACACTGCAAACTCCTATAAACAACAATATGATCATGACCAGATAATCTGTTTTACTGGTGTTGATTGAGGTAGGACACCAGAGAGTACTTCCTTGCTCTTCTTCAAAACAGTGCAATGGGATCCTTTACAACCACCTGAGAGGGCAGACAAGGCCTTGGTTTAAACATCTCCTCTGAAAGGCAGCACCTCTGACAGAGCAGCATTCCCTCAGTACTGCACTGCCAATATAGATTTTTGAGATCAAGTCCTGGAGTGGAACTTGACCCCAGAAACTTGTGACTCAAGGTGGGAGTGCTTCCAACTGAGCCACAGCCAGCACTTTTAGTCAGCATACCTGGAAAAAGGAGTCTGAATTGATTAATTCCTTCTCAGAAACCAGTAGAGAGTGCTGCATTTAAAGGATCAGGGCTTGTATATTTAATTTTTATAACAGTTTCCTCCCAGATCCTTCTCTTCATAAGAACATGACACACTTCCTTATGCGGCGGGTTACCATGGGTTAGACACAATCATGCCGATTTCCACAGCCCCTGCCGCCGTCTCTACAACTCTTGCAAAAGTTTCAGCCTCTGCACGCTGGCATGGAGCAAAAGGAAGGAACCTCAAGTTTTCCCGTAATTAATCATCCTGCAAAACACTATGAATCTTAAGCGGCGATTATGCGGAAGTTGTAACTTCCAAATAAATAAGCACTTTCCCTGGTATTTTAAAGCTGAATCAAGGTGACCCAGTATTATCAGCAGGAATGATGCACATAATTAGCGCCCGCTCTCTTTGCATTGGGAATAAGTCACTGTGCAATCGTTGACACAGCGAGTAGGGGTTTCGCGCGCAATTTGAAGTTTGTACGTGTTTCAGTGCTGCTCGCTTCCCTCTCCCGGCCGACACTCCCAGGGATTTCAATTTGGACACCAACTTTCTCAATGTTGCTGTACGTGCCATTTCGTATCTTATGGAACAATTTGAGGTGACAAAATGTTATTGAACCAGAATGCGAATGAGCAAGGCTCCAAATCCCTCATATTTCATATCATATTTCATCTCATTTCTATATGTCTTAGTTCTGATGAAGAGTCATACAGCCTCGAAACGTCAACTGTGTTCCTCTCCGCAAATGCTGTCAGACCTGCTGAGTTTTTCCAGGTATTTTTGTTTTTGTTCCAAATCCCTCTGATTGACTTCCAAGGCTCTGCAGCTTAAATTTGCAAGGAATTGGTATGAATTAGATCTGACTTAAATAATGGGAATAGTAGATTTAAATAGATCATTGCAGTCTGATCTCATGGGTCCCTTCGCTTTCTTGCTTTTTCTGTTTCCTTTTTTTTATCTCTTCTCAGTTTCTACTTTCTCTCTGTTTCCCCCTTTTTTCTATCTTTCCCCACCCAATATTTATCCCTCTACCTGCATTTCGATGATCTGACCATTTATCTCATTGCTATTTATGGGAGCTTGCTGTGTGCAAATTGGTTGCAACATTGCCTATGTTGCAACGGTGACTTCACTTTAAAAGTAAGTCATTAGCTGTAAAGTGCTTTAGAACCTAAAGTCGTGAAAGGCACTATATAAATGCAAGTTCTTTCTTTTTGTCCATACAGTGCTCTTTTGAATTTACCAACAATTCAACGGTCTATTTGCAGTCCAAAATGTGCATTGAGAAGCTAAGGAAGTGTCAACGTCAGCTGATATTGGAGTTCTTGAAGCAACCATGATGGTGACCAGGTTTTTGACGACAATAACCTTGTAGCCTAATAACCTGCTGACACTTGGCACCTAAGCTCACATGTATAAAAGATGGCCACTTGGGGGTGAGATAGCAGGAGGCCACCAATGCAATAAATTGGGTGAGCGGCTGGGAGCCACGGAGCAATGTACTATTGACTTTTGTCAAGCTGTCTGTTAGAGGAATGAACCCTTAGAGCTTTGGTAATTATGCCATTGTTCAGGGACAAGATAATAAAACTTTCAATGGCATTTCTCCATTTAAGCATCAATTAGGCAAATAAATCATACAATCTTGAATTTGACAGCATACAGTGATCCATACAAATATTAAATGCAGTATAATGGATACTCAGGAATGATTGTAAAAGCTGTAATGCAATTTGAAAGGCCCAGATTAAACCATAAACCATTAGCAATCTCGAGTGGATTCTAATGGCCATTGGAACCCTCAAGATTAGATTTAAGCTACTTAATGAAGCCCTGGTATTTTCTGTGATATGTATTGTTTTGTTTTATGCAGGCATCTGATTTGGGCCCTATTATTTTTGTGTTGGCAGCATTAGAAGGCAGAATTGTCCCAGATTTGCACTAAGTGCGGTAGCAGGCAGGTAAAACAACATAAAAACAGAATTACCTGGAAAAACTCAGCAGGTCTGGCAGCATCGGCGGAGAAGAAAAGAGTTGACGTTTCGAGTCCTCATGACCCTTCGACAGAACTTGAGTTCGAGTCCAGGAAAGAGCTGAAATATAAGCTGGTTTAAGGTGTGTGTGTGGGGGGCGGAGAGATAGAGAGACAGAGAGGTGGAGGGGGTTGGTGTGGTTGTAGCGACAAACAAGCAGTGATAGAAGCAGATCATCAAAAGATGTCAACAACAATACTACAATAGAACACACCAGCTTATATTTCAGCTCTTTCCTGGACTCGAACTCAAGTTCTGTCGAAGGGTCATGAGGACTCGAAACGTCAACTCTTTTCTTCTCCGCCGATGCTGCCAGACCTGCTGAGTTTTTCCAGGTAATTCTGTTTTTGTTTTGGATTTCCAGCATCCGCAGTTTTTTTGTTTTTATCTCTAGGTAAAACAACATTGCTGGCTGCAGTGGCGGCTTCTTACGCTGTATCGTCCCAAACCTGCCACATTAATTATGCATTGCCCAGATACATGCCATTTCCATGGTGAGCAAGTTCTCATTTGTCCACTGCGCCATCACCTCGCTGCTTCATCATACCAGGCGCCGTATTTAAAGTGTAGCCGGGCGCACACCTTTCAGTGCTTCCAGCCCAGGACTGCTGCATGGAAGACATGGCCCCGAAAGGCAAGAATACTGCAGCCCTTGGTTTAGTGACATGTCCCTCGGGCATCTTTTGAGCACCGTGGAGGCCTGCCGTAATGTCCTCTACCCCCCTCTGGCTGCAGGATGGGCAGCAGCATCACCAATCTGGCTTGGGAGGCGGTGGTAGCGGTGGTCAGTGCCAATGCCCTGTAAAAGGAGACAGCCACCCAGTGCCACAAGAGGATGAATGATCTCCTCTGTTCCATCGAGGTAAGTCACTTTTCTCATCATTCTCAACTCACACACTCTCAAACCCATCACACATCCACAGGGCCCTCACTCACTGCCAGTTCAAGGGACATCACTATTCACTCTCTCACACACACCTTCATTGTCCTCATCCCGTCCATGGAACCGCTCACCATCCACACATGCCAGGCATACTTATCATCTGGCCTGGCAGGCATCCTGCTTACACTATCTACATCTGTACTCATGCAGGACAAGCTGGCACATAACAAGAGAGAGAGAGGTTGCAGACTGGTGGAGGAGTGCCTGAAATCAAGGTCCTCACAGACTTTGAAACCAGAGCCATCCAGCTGGCCAGCGAAGATCTGGACTGTTCCTGTGCTGACGCTGAGGTCAGCAGTTCTCAACCAAGTGAGGATCCAGCAGTGCAACATCCATCAGACAACCAAGCTGTGAGTGAGTTCCCCCATTCCGCAGTCCCCTGCCATGCACTAATTATCTCCCCTTGCTTTCACAAGCACATCTGCCAAACAGCCGACGGAGTCCATGAACTAGGGCCTCCAATCAAGCCCCGAAGAAACCTCTGAAAAGGAATCAGAAGGCACCCTCCTTGAAGTCCCGTCACAGCACTCACCCATACACTCCACCAGTGCACAGATACACACCTTGGTGGGACCTAGCTTTAGAGTAGCCTCAGGATCAATCTGGTGAGCACTTCACACTGCCTGATCCACAGCAGGCAGTAGCAGGGACTTCCCAGGTCTCCAGCACTCGGAGGATTGCTGGAGGCCGGAAATTTGCTGAGTCCGTGTCAGATGATGAGCCTCTGGACTTGGTCATGTCACAGTTGCTGGAGCTGCAAAGGCAAACTCGGGAACAGGAGGAAGGGATGTCTGCTGCACTCCTCAGATTGCAAGACCAGATGGAGGAGTCCATCTGCCTTCACTCTGAGTTGATAGGGCTGGCATGCCAACGCACTGGGGTCAACACTGGTAGGATGGCAGCCACCATGGAGACCTTGGTCCAGGACGTCGCTCCTGCACTGCTGTGTGGGCGCAACTCCATCACTAATACCATATTTGGCCTCCAACAGTGTGTATGTGAGAGGGGTGCAGGGCAAACCAATCTCGTTCCAGCTACCCCTTCTCCTCAAGGAGTCAGCCAGGGGCCCTTGGGCACCCATAGGGAGGAGGATCAGCAGGTGTACTCCCCAAGACCATCCATCCAGGTTACTTTGGGAGTGTCCGGCCCATCCGAATCACCTCTTTCTGTGACCTCAGCAGCTCCAGCTCCACAGGTTGAGGAGGGTGACATTGCCACACAGCAGGACCCTGAAAGCAGGCCGGGGCCCTCCAGGTCTCGGCCCTCCAGAGGATGTCTGCCAAGGTCATCGCGGACAGGGTGTCACAGTCAGCAGGCTGCCTCCACCTCTGCTGTGGATGTCGAGGGGAGCACCAAGACATTGTGGCAGGGTTAGGAAGGTTAAGAAGAATTAGTTGCACAGCCTGGGCACGGGTGTTAATCATTTGTACATAATGTTCACTATTGTAAATACACTCCCAAGAATGTCTTCCTGCCTATGGCTCCTTGTTCTGATGAGCAGTGTTCATATCATTCAGATGTGAAACCATTCTGTACAAGATAAAAGGCAGGTATCTCAGTCCAGGGCCTCTCCAGGCTTTGTGCAGCCTTCAGACCAAAGTGATGATCTGGCCTCACACTCCTTGGACACATTACAGATGCCTGCACCTCGATGGTGCTTGTCATTGCTGCCAGAACGTAGTAGGCAGGCATCACAGAGTTCTGTCATTCTCTCTGTGCTCTCAGCACCTTTAAGGAGGGGCTGGCCCCATCTCTTCAGCATCTGTGACCAGTGACGCTGTGCTCCTGAAGGGCTCAGGTGCTTTTGAAATTTCATGGCTGCGTCTCCATGATATGACCCTGATCACAGAGCGCAAGCGAGCTGTCCTCGGACAGACATTCACAGATGCAATGTGAAGATCTATGGAGTGTCTTCACTGCATGTTGTCATCATCATCCTCCTGCAACCGAGCAACTAATAGGGCCTGCACTGCATCTCCATGACAGGAGCATTATCACAGAGGGTATATGCACTGCCATAAGCCAGACTGGAGTCAAAAGTTCATAGGTACAATGTGGGGATCTATTCCTTATCGCATGTCATCATCATCCTCCACAAATCTAGCAGTAATGAGGGCCTCCTGAGCACACCTGCCTCGTCTGGCCAGTGCGAGGACCTCATCGCCATCATCATTGCCTTCAAGGACCACCTCACCCTCATCTCCATCGACGTCCTCCTCATCGGAGGAGACCTCTAGCTCCTCCATCTCCTCCTTAGCTCCTCTCCCCGTTGCATTGCCAGGTTGTGAAGGGCTCAGCAGGCAACGACAATGCGTGACACCCTCTATGGACTATATTGCAGGGTTCCACCAGACCGGTCCAGGCACCAGAACCTCATTTTCAGCATCCCGATGGTCTGCTCCACCAAGCTGCGTGTTGCAGCATGAGCCTCGTTATACCTTAGCTCTGCTGCAGTCTGAGGCCGCCACACGGGTGTCATCGGCCACGTCTTCTGCCCGTGTCCCCGAGGAGCCATCCCTGCAGTCTCTGTGGACCCTGGAAGACATCAGGGATCTGTGACCGACTGAGACTGTAGGAGTTGTGGACACTCCCTGGAAACCGTGCACAGACCTGCAGGATGCGTTTGTGGTGGTCACACACCAGCTGCACATTCAGCAAATAGAAGTCCTTGCAGTTGACATAGTTGATCCCTTGTTGCGGAGATCCGAGAGCCATGTGAGTGCAGTCGATCGCATCCTGCACCTGTGGGAAACCCAAGATCTGGGAGAATCCAATCGATCTTGCATCCTGGCTCTCTTGGTCCCGGGCACAAAGTTGTGTGCCCTCGCGAAGATGGCATCCATGACCTCATGGATGCATTTGTGGGTGGAGGTTTGTGAAATCCCACAGAGGTCACCTGTGGAGCCCTGAAAGGAGCCACTAGCATAGAAATTGAGCGCCGTGGTCACTTTCACAGCCACTGGCAGTGGATACCCTCCATGTCCCCTTGGCACCAAATCCTTCAGCTGCTGGCAGATGTGACCCCCTCAGTTACCTGGACATGTGCAGTCTTCAGCAACGCTGGTTGTCAGTCATCTACAGAAATGAAAGGCGGCATCTATAGACCATGGGTCTAGCTAGGTGCTGAGCAACGACAGCTCACTGTGGCTCTTCAGCAGCATGTGGGGGAGCCCCAGCCACCCCTTCTTCCTGAGGATGCTGCTCCTCCCTCTGTGCAGCCTCTGTCGCTCTCTCCTCCATTGTCTCTGCTCGCTGTAAGCCACGAGGCATACAACTAGATCACCAAGCTCCATGCTTCTGATGTACTCCTCCTGAGGATGAAAGAGAGAGATGTGTGGGTTAGCTTGAGTATACCAAGAACCTGTCTTGGTTAAGTCTGAAGGCCCCTTAACGCATCCCAGAGTGTGCTAGCCACCACTTGGATGGCCAGAGTTTAGTATGCTGCATGGCTGCCTGAAACCCCACCCACCTCCACCCCACTCCACCTGACCAATTGGCAGCAGCTTTGACCATTGGACTGCACACTATGCTCTTAGCTCAGGCACAGGCATTCTCCTAACCCGCACTGCAAGGCTGCACTGTTAGCTTGAACCATCGGAGAGACTGGTCCAAACCGGGATGCTGACATTGCAAGGGGCTGTGAGCGCCTCCACCAGTGACTGCCCATGGCCAGTTTCAGCAAGGAGATTGTACAACAGTTGCAGTCGCACAACTGTTCTGAAGTCCACTAAATTGCTCGTTAGTTTTCAGTCTGTGCCCGAGGGGTGAAAAGCTCTGGAGCACTTGGTGGCACTTTCATGCCTCTGCATTGCTTGGGTGGGCAGATAAGCTAGAGGCCCAACTCCACACATGCCAATATGGCTACGCATGAACTGTCTCAGCTGCAGAGGAACGGTCACTTTATACAGTTTCCCTAATGCGTGACCGCTTCCCACCCCCCACCCTCTGCATGTGCTTGTGCACTACCTCAACCGCAGGGCAGCCCTTGCCCCCACCTCCAAGTTGTCTCAACGGCAGGGCAGCCCTTGCCCCCACCTCCAAGTTGTCTCAACGGCAGGGCAGCCCTTGCCCCCACCTCCAAGTTGTCTCAACCGCAGGGCAGCCCTTGCCCCCCCCCCCCCCCAAATGAGCCTCAACCTTGAGGTCCAACAGGCGACCCGGGTGAGCACTGCACAACATTACTGCGCACTCACCTCCAAGTTCCCCTCAAAGTGCAGCCTGTTAAGTGCATGCCTTATACCATACTGTTGTGAAACATGTTCGGAAGATCCAGCAGGCAGGGGGGTTGGGGGGATGATTCCGGCGGGCTGGCCTTATAATAATATGCAGATGTATTACAGCGAGGTTCCTGATGTCCGATGGCAGGAAATGCAGCCCGCCATCGATGGGCTAAGTGGACAATCGCAAACTGGTTTCACGATGTTGTGAAACCGATTTCTGGCCTTCTCGCCATGTTGTCTGCTCATGCTGCCGAACATGCCCGACGCCAGTGGGCATGGAAAATTCCACCCTTAGTGTCTGCGTGGGTCACATTCTTGATGCACAAGCACTGTTCTTACTCATTTAACAACTGCACCCTCACCGGTACCCCTCACCACCTCCATCAAGTTGCTAGACTTGTTGGTTGTGGTTCCTCAGGTGCCAGCATCCTTGTCATACCTCACCATTCTTCACACATGCCAACAGGCTGTGCACCAATGGGGGATATTACAACCTATGATCCAACTCTCATCTAGCGTACTCAACTGCATGCATTCCCTTTGGGATTTTCCCATCATAGGGGGAAAGACTGGCTGTTTTTTTTTTAACCCTCCACACCTCCTCTGGAGGTCCCCAGTATCACAGATGCCAGATTTCAGCCAATTCAATTCACTCCACGTAATATCAAGAAACAGTTGAAGGCACTGGATACTGCAAAGGCTATGGGCCCTGACAATATTTCAGCAATAGTACTGAAGACTTGTGCTCCAGAACTTACTGCGCCCCAATCTTTTCTAGTACAGCTACAACACTGGCATCTACCCGGCAATGTGGAAAATTGCCCAGGTACGCCCTGTACACAAAAAGCAGGACAAATTCAACCCGGCCAATTACCACCCCATCAGTCTACTCTCGATCATCAGTAAAGTAATGGAAGAGGTCATCAAAAATGCTATCAAGCGGCACTTGTTAGGAATAACCTGCTCACTGATGCTCAGTCTGGGTTCCCCTGGGGTCACTCAGCTCCTGACCTTATTACAACCTTGGTTCAAACATGGACAAAAGAGCTGAACTCCCAAAGTGAGATGAGAGTAACTGCCTTTGACATCAAGGCCACATTTGACCAAGTGTGACATCAAGGAGCCCTTGCAAAACTGAAGTCTATGGGAATCAGGGGGTAAATTCTCCACTGGTTGGAGTCATACCTAGCACAAAGGAAAATTGTTGTGGCTGTTGGAGGTCAGTCATCTCAGCTCCAGGACATCACTGCAGGAGTTCCTCAGGGTAGTGTCCTTGGCCCAACCATCTTCAGCTGCTTCATCAATGACCTTCCTTCCATCATAAGGTCAGAAGTGGGGATGTTCACCATTTGCGACTCTTCAGATACTGAAACAGGCCATGTTCGAATGCAGCAAGACCTGGATAATATCCAGGCTTGGGCTGACAAGTGGCAAGTAACATTTGCGCCACATAAGTACCAGGCAATGACCATCTCCAACAAGGGAGAATCTAACTGTCGCCCCTTGACATTCAATGGCATTACCATCACTGAATACCTCACAATCAGCATCCTGGGGGTTACCATTGACCAGAAACTGAACTGGACTAGCCATATAAATATTGTGGTTACAAGAGTAGAGGCCAGGAATCATGCGACGAGTAACTCAGTTCCTGACTCCCTGAAGCCTGTCCACCATCCACAAGGCGCAAGTCAGGAGTGTGATGGAGTACTCTCCACTTGCCTGGATGAATGCAGCTTCAACAACACTCCAGAAGCTTGACACCACCCAGAACAAAGCAGCCCGCTTGATTGGCACCACATCCACAAACATTCACTCCCTCCACCACTGACCTCAGGACATCCCAAAGCGCTTTTCAACCAATAAAGTTCTCTTTGAAATGTAATCATTGCTGCAACGTAGGAAATGCAGCAGCAGCCAATTTGCGCACAGCAAATTCCCACAAACAGCAATGTAATAATGACTGGATAATCTGTTTTCATGATGTTGGTCATCAGATAAATATTAGCCAGGGAATTTCCCTGCTCTATGCAATCATGCTATGGGATTTTGTTTACCCAAAAGGCAGGGCATTGGTTTAATGTCTCATCTGAAAGACAGCACCTTCAACATCGCAGCACTCCCACAATACTGCACTTGGAGCTTAAGCTGAGATTTTTGTGCTCAAGTCTCGGGGTGGGACCTGAACCCACAACTGTCTGACTCAAGAGTGCTGCCCATTGAACCACAGCTGACATTCGAGCCTGAGTGCACAGGGTGCATTTGTTGTACCCAGACTGCTATCATGGCTGAGGTTAGCTAGCTCAGCACAGAAAGAACAAACTTTAAAGTGGGGGGTAGAGTCCACGATTGAGCAAATTATGTATAATGTTTGGAAGGAATGGGTTTGATGGGGCAAACAGCCCCTACGTTTTCTCCCCCTCTTGTTTATCCTTCAAAGCCCACCTCTTTAGAAATCATAAAATCATTGAAATTTACAGCACAGAAGGAGGCCATTCAGCCCATCATGTCTGTGTGGCTGACAAATAACCATCCAGCCTAATGGCCAAGCTTTTGGCCACCCTTTATCACTTCCTTGTTGATTTTGCTTCTTTTCCTCACATCTCTGTGAAGCACTTCAGCACGTGTCCGACATTATATAAATAGCACGTTGTTGTGTTCTCACTCAGTGAGACTATCCAGCCACCTTGACTCAGATGTAGCACGGAGAAACTACAGCATGCAGCTCCCTCTACTGTACCTCAATGAGGTACTTCAACCCTAACTTCAAAAGAGCATCTCTGCTCTTGTTTCAATGTTACATTTCCTGATGCGTTTCTTTCAAAGCTAACTGTTGCCTGAAGTAAAAATGAAGCCGCTAACAGTGCAATCTCTGACACCTTGCTTCGCTGGGCAACATATCTGCAGTTATAAAATAAGGCTCAACTCGGACCCCAGGATGTATTCCTGTTCCCTGCACAATTAAATCCTGAATGCAGAACTTGAGCTGTAGGATTCTAGCCACTTCACTGCAATGAGCCAGGTCTACTGGGAAATAAATGGTGACTATTAGAATTCATCTCTTCTCCTCACTAACTGTTCCTGGTCACTGCCCAGACTATTTATTAACAACTTGTCTCTTAGTAAAACCTGCTGCATTGTAATAATTCTGCACTTACAAAATGGCGTTAGATTTTAGGTTTGCTTCAGTGAGTTTTGAGAAGGCAACAAATTTTTCATGTAAAATGACAGAAGTAATTCCTATCAAGCTTTGCATGATGCGAATGCGTGTCAGGAATTCTGTGCCCAAAGTTCAGTGTGCTGTTGCAATTCGCCACCCCTTTGTTTTATTTTTCATTTTAATGGGTGGGATATTGTGCAGGAGAGGATGACCTATGACCCTGAATTCTGAATATGTGCTCTTGTCTTGTGAAGAAGCACTAATTTATAACACCAAGATACTACTGGGACCTCTGTGATATACATGGTTTGTGACAAATCTCTCTCTATCTATACCACAAAGTGGTTGTATAGTGTCTTATATACAAGGACTGTAACCTCTATACAATATTTTGTTGCTGTATAATTTATATTGCATCAAATTTACAGCACAGAAACAGACCATTTAGCCCAACAGATCTGTGCTGATGTTTATGATCCTCACAAGCTTCCTCCCACCTTACTTCATCTCACCTTATGAACATAACATTCTATTTCTTTCTCTCTCATGTGCTTATCTAGTTTCTCCTTAAATATATCTATGCCTTGACTATTCCCTATGGTAGCAAGTTCAACATTCTCACTACTCTCTGAGTAAGGAAGTTTGTCTTGAATTCTTTATTGGATTTATCCTCTTCTTATTTCAGCTTCTCCCATTTTACTTGGGGTCACCACAATGCTGGTGGATCACCCTTCTTCATCTCCTCCTGTCAGTCCCCCATTCCTCTTCCAATCCCACTGTGTTGAAGTCTCTCACCGCCACGTCCATCTGATCTTAAGCCCTCCTCTTCTCTTTTTATATGACAGCCCCATCTCTGTCTCACTAGCCTCACCACATTTCCTCTCTCTCTCTGCTACGGATGACCATCCCATTTCAGTATCTTCTTGGCTACTTTCTTCAATGCTTCCACAATCTTCACTGATCCCTGATTTTGTCTTTTCTCACCACTTCACACATCCATCTCAGCATCCACATCTCATTATTATCCAGTCATTGTTCCTCTCTTCTTGATGTTGCCCAGGTTTCTGCACTATATAATAAGGCCAGCCTCACAACTGTCTTGTCGATTCTTCTTTTCAGTTTCACTGATTAATTTTCTATCACTCAACATCCTATTGCACTTCTTCCAATGACTCCAACCAGAGCTAATCCATTGCTTAATTTCCATTTCTATTTCTGCCATCACTGATTCTAGGTACTTGAAGCTACTCAACTTTCTCTAAGTCTTCACCCAGAATCTTTACACCTTCACTCTGATCCTCTTCCCTAGGCTCAAACTGACAGTCCACATATTGGGTCTTTGGTCTCCTGATCTTCATACTCCTGTCTTTCTTATTGGATTTATTAGTGACAACCTTATATTTATGGCCCATAGCTTTGGACTCCCCCACAAATGGAAATATCTTCTCTACAATGACCCTATAAAACCCTTTCATAATTTAAAAAACCTCTATTAGCTCACCTCTCAGCTTTCTCTTTTCTGGAGCAAAGGACCCCAGCCTGTTCAGCTTTTCCTGGTAACTATAACCTCTCAGTTCTGGTGTTCTCGCTGACTCTCCAGCTGGCAGGCGAGGACCCCGTCACCTCAATTAAATATTGCCCATGGTAACTGAGCACCGTGGACCCCCATGTAGTCGCCATGTAATCTCCAGCCGATCACCTTGATTGTGAGGTATACCATCCAAGTGATTGGTTACAGTGATACCAATCTCAACTAGAAACTGGTCTAGCTCTCTTTTGAAGGCTTACAGTGAATCTGCACTCACTGTACCACCTAGCATCCCAAAGGTTGATGGCACCCTGAGAAAAGGTTTACCCTTGACATCGAACCTAGTTGAATGCCTGCGACAACAAGACCTTATGAAACATCCCAAGGCACTTGACAGGAGCATTATAACACAAAGTATGACATCAAGCCACATAAGGAGATATTAGGTCAAATGACCAAAATCTTGGCAAAGAGGTTGGTTTTAAGGAATGCCTTAAAGGAAGAAAGTGAGGTAGAGAGGCAGAGAGGTGTAGGGAGGGAATTCCAGAGCTTGAGGCCCAGGCAACTGAAGGTATGGCCGCCAATGGTGGAACGATTAAAATTGGGAATGCGCAAGAGGCTAGAATTAGAGTACAAAGATCTTGGAGGGTTGTGGGGCTGGAGGAGATTACAGAAATAGGGAGGGCATGAGGCCAATGAGGGATTTGAAATCAAGGATGAGAATTTTAAAGTCAATTGACATGCATGTCTCTTGGTTCTAGCCAATCTATAACTCAAATTGTCTATCCACATGGACACAACCTCGCTTGTGCGTTATTTTAAAGACCTGCCGCCCCCACACCCCCCACCGCTCAGCTTAAAGCTTTAGAAAGAGTACAGAGGAGGTTTACCGGGATGTTACCAGGGATGAGGGACTTCAATTGAGGAGAAGTTGAAAAAGTTCAGAACAGAGAAGGTTAAGAGGTGACTTTATCGAAGTTTTCAAGATAATAAGAGGTTTTGATTGAGTAGATAAGAGAAAAACTATTCCCTCTAGTGAGTGGGTCAATTTAAAATCATTGGCAAAAGAGGGGAAATGAGGAGAATCTTTTTCACTCGGAGTGGTTGGGCTCTGGAACACCCTACAGTACTTGAAAAAGTGGTGGAAGCTGATTCCATAAATAATTTTAAAATGGAGTTGGACAGGTACTTGAGGATGAGGAACTTACAGGATTACGGGCAAAAAGCAGGGGTGAAGGGGTGGGACTAAGCACAACTGCACTTTCGAAGAGCTAACACAGGCCGAATGACCTCCTTCTGTGCTGTATGTTTTCCTGATTCTAAAAAGACCCTGCTCCTTATTGTGCAAACTAAGGCCTTCACGTTATATCTCTATCTATGGTCTTCCTATTTTCCAGGGTCTTTATCAGAGGGATCAAACCTGGATACAGTATTCCAGATGAGGCCTAACCAAGGTCTTATGCACGGACACTATAGTGATTTTTGAAAAAAGAGACATGTCTAAGCTTTTTGTCTTGCATCATCAGGACACTTCGCAAGGATACCAATATAAGGGGAAAACAATTTATACTGTGTGAGAAGAGAGTGCTGATTGGTTGGCAACCTGCAAAGTGTCCTGATGATTGCAAGATGAAAAGCTTCGATATGTCTCTTTTTTCAACATTACTCAAGTCCTGTACTACCAAATGACTATAGTGCTTTTTGTTTAACACTGGAGCGTCCTAGAAATACACCCCAATATTCTATTTGCTTTTGCAATAGCGTTACAGCCATCAGCCATCAGGGCTAACAGCTTGGTCTGTTTTGAAGCCCCTTTTCACCCCTTATTGTTTCCAAGATTACATCTGTGTCCACTTTGACTTTTACAACTTGTCATCTGTATATTACATGACTGGTAAATGTATATAGAGTTATACCTAGGAGTTTAGTCTTAATAGAACAAGCGATTTGTGACAAGTGACAAGTCACACAGCTGAGCGCCAAGTCTCCTGCTACACACCACAGCAGGTCAACACACAAGGTTCATGTGAGTGCAGAGTGCATTTTAAGCAGAGTGCTTTCACTTAGCATCCTTCTCAAATCTGAATAACTCTGCTAAAAATTAATATTCTAATGAAAGGCACTCTGTAGCAAGAGACCAGTTAAATTATGAACATTTAAACCTGCAAGTTACTGTTGGTGATAGTAAAGGTCTGGCACATAGCACATTATCTGTGTTAAAATAGCAGATAGAGGAAAATATTCATCCATTAATGTCACCAATAGTTACTTTAGAGATCTTCCCCTAAATAGTAAAGCTTCAATTAAGCAATTGGATTGATCCAAATGGAAATAGGTCAGTTTGCAAGATGGCATTTGTAAGCTGTTATTGAGTTATTGAATGTTACTGTATGTATAGTTTAAACCCAGAATAAATCTAGTTATTTTTCCTTTATATTGTGTTACTTGGAATTTGAATACCAATACATAGAAGGACAACACACTCCCTAGTCTGTCCGTTCCTACCTGTGATATACTCCTGGCCAACCATTAACAGTACTTGCCAAGAGTGGTCAACTTGGAGGGACTGTATTTAGAATTTAATTGAGGAATTATTTGAAGCAATCCATGATCCACACTGTGTCAGCATGTCTGTAAAACAGTGCGGACTTGGCATTAGTCGAAAGTTAAGGAGCTGGTCAAAAGAGGTAGAAATTGGAGATTGGAATGAGAATAAACGTCTTGAACAGCAGGGTGGTTGAGGTACTGTGTGTCACCCCCACTGACACTCCTTAAAACTGACTTTCCAAACGGTTGACTGATTGGAGTTGTCAGGTCAGAGTGGCGTGCCCCTCTTTATTGTTTGGGTGTTAAAGGATTGCATGGATGGATTACAAAGAGGACAGTTGGGTCAGGGAAATGGGGGTGGTGAACACACATAACAGTCCAGCTGATTTTCTGTTCATTAATTCACAGAATCATGGAATTGTTACAGCACAGAGGGAGGCCATTCAGCCTGTGTGTCTCCGAATGAGCAATGCACCGACTGCCACGCCCCACCTTCTCCCTATAACCCTGCACATTCTTCCTTTTCAGATAATGATCGAATTCCCCCTTGAAAGCCTCAGTTGAACTTGCCTCCACCACACTCTCAGGCAGCACATTCCAGATCTTTAACTGAATTTAATATTTCTGTGTGCACAATCTAGAAATGCATTATGCCCAAAGACAATCTGCCCGCCTATCATGCTTTGACATGCATTTCAACATAAATAACTGCACTAGAATATTGCTCTGTTAGTATAGTGCTTAGTCTGTGATATCTAACAGTTTGATTCAGACATGCACTGTCTTGGGACCTGGATTAAGCTAGAGCCATTTCTGGTAAAGCATTAGGTTTCCGACCAGTGCTCTGGTCAATATAGAATTTAGCTACTGGAGTCTGCAAAAGCCTTGGAATCCAAAAGATGAATTCAATAGGAATTCCCTTGGGCTGTAAAGATTTAGAGGTTAAGATTGTTGTTGCTGCAGAGAGAAACTCGGCAGTGGGGGGGAGGATGGAGGAGTGTTCAGTACGTCTCTCCAGTCTCGTCAGTTGGACGATACTGTTGTTTCAGCTGTTAAACAACAAACAAAACATTTCACTGGTTTCTCTTGATTGAACAGTTGAACTATACAAGATATGAAAGTGGGTTACTTTTAATGAAGAAGTAGTGCTGATATCACATGACCTTGGTATCATGTCCACTGCCAGCAAGTGAAAGCAAAAAATTATTTGAAATGTAATTTGACCAGGCAGCTATCTGGTATAAATATAATGATTGACTGAGGAGCAATGAATTATGGAAAATGATCTCAGTCGTGACCTTGAGAAGAAAGCTATATTTATGAGCCCATGGGGGTTGTGGTCAACTCTTGGCGACATTATTGTTTTCTAGTCACAAAATGGGTTTTGGGAATTCACACTGACCCAATTTACATGACATTAGCTAGTTAACCAACTATTACCTGGAAATGAGTCAGGCAGAAACCATAAGACGGTCGTCTTGACCTTCCATCTTCGCTATTTTATTGGAGCTATAACTTTCACAGTAAAAAAGTTAACCTAACCATCAAGATAGCAGAGAGCAGAACTTTCTATGAGCTTGTTGAGCATTTGTGCAGTAACATTGCACACAGTCATGTTTCTATCAACTGTGGTGGAATGTTGTGCTTTGTTCGTGCTGATGGAAAATAAATTTTGTTTTTTACTTCGGGTGACTGGAGACTGTGTCAGTTGTTCTCAGGTCATGGTCAGATACAGAATCATGGTCAGAGAGTCATTAAAACCCATTGAGTCCATGCTGGCTCTCTATAGAGCAATCCAGTCAGTCCCATTTCCCCACTCTACCCTGTAGCCCTGCAAGTTTATTTCCCTCAGGTGCCCATCCACTTTCCTTTTGAAATCATTCATGGTCTCCGCTTCCACCACCCCCATAGATAGCGAGTTCCAGGCCATTACCACTTGTTGCAAGAAAAAGTTCTTCCTCACATTCCCCCAGCATCTCTTTCCCAAAATCTTAAATCTGTGTCCCTTGTACCTGTACCCTGCCCAAGCACCTAAGAGATCATGTTCCAATTTTTCTGATTTTCCTATTTGTACTCCCAGTCGGCAGCCTTGAGTGCTGATGGAGCATGCCGGGAGTTTGGATTCATGCTGTGCACAATTTCCCTAGCATTGGGTTGTGCCTGAATTACAGATGAGGATCTTCACTGAAGTCTATTGGTGTTGGAATATGGCTCCTTTAGCGTTGATTTGCCAAATTGTAGTCTGTTTTGTGCTGTAGCTCCATGTCCTCTCCCTCATCTCCCTAACAATCAAATATTGTGAGAACCCCTATTTAAGCATACCATGGAGCAGAATCGCAGAGGGATCACCATGTTTGTCATTAGTCCATTCACTCTTGCTTTGTTGAGGCCTCAGTGCCAGCATGGTTCCATACTCAGTTAACAAGAGCTGTGTATCCTTAGCTTAGGTGATAAGGTGTACAGCAGTTAGAACTGGCTCATGACTCATTACAATCACAGCTGGTTTCATATGTAACAGCAGTTATCACAGCAGTCCCCAGACACATGGGATATGAAGCTTGTTTCAGTTTTCAGCAGAAAGCATGCATTCTGATTCCCTTTGAAGTTATTCTCTTCTTTCAACTAAGCAGAAAATGCCACGGGAGCGTCGTCCAACAAAGGGAATCTTGGTTAATGTGGTGTTAAGTTGGTCTCTCAGAAGTCCTGCCAGATACTGCTAGCTCCGGCAAAGCAACATGAGGTCCATTAACCAGATAGTGTCTGCACTTCCTACCCAGTCATTGGACCAGTAGTGTGGCTTTGTACAGCAAGGCTCCAATTAAATGGGTGCACTTGGACTGAGCAGTTTTGGTTGATTATTGTCATGCTTGTGCTGAAACCCAGTGCTGTAATCTGGTGCACTGTTTAAACCTATGCAGATCAAGCATTTGCTGCACCATTTATACTGCTGGCTGTCAGCAGGCCAACTACAAGTAATATTTCTTGAAGATGTGTACAGGTCAGGTCTCAGCATTAGCTCAATTGGTAGAGCTCTTGCCTCTGAGTCAAAAGGTCATGGATTCAAATTCTACTCTACAAATTTGAGCATGTAATCTAGGTGGCACGCCAATGCAGTACTGAGGGAGTGCTGTACTGTCAGAGGTGACATCTTTCACACTAAATAAAGGCCCTGTCAGGTGGATGTAAAAGATCCCATGGCACTATTCCCCAGTGTCCTGACCAATTCCTCAGCCAACATCACTTAAAAGCAGGTTATGTAGGCGTTATCACTTCTCTGCCTGTGAGATCATGTTGTGCACCACTTGCTTTGTCTCCTAGATTACGCCAGTCGCTACACTTCAAAAAGTACTTAATTGGCTGCAAAGTGCTTTGGAATGTCCTGAGATTATAAATGGTCCCTGAATGCCATTTTTTTTGTTTGGGGAGGGTTTAGATATAATCCTATTTGGAAATTAACTGTGATTCTAGTTTTAGCCTGGACAGTTTGAAATTTATTGCCTTTTGCAAGAGACTAGGAGAATCTAGTCAACATCCCACATCATATACTGTCACTAAGAAATAATGCACTTCATGGCATGCACAAAGGGGCAAGTTTTACTTCAATCTGCCTTTTTGCTATGAACACAAGAGAAGGGAGTTGGGAGAAATCACATGGAAATGAAATCCAACAAATTTTAGGGGAAAAAATACATTATTCGTGATGAAATCTGTGGCACAGAATTACCAGAGTGATACCAAGGTCATATTATGAGGACAGGTTGCACAGACTAGGCTTGTATTCCCTTGAGCATAGAAGATTAAGGGGTGATCTAATTGAGGTATTTAAGATGATTAAAGGATTTGCTAGGGCAGAAAGAAAAACTATTTACTCTGGTGGGAAACTCTAGAACAAGGGGGCACAGCCTTAAAATTAGAGCCAGGCCTGTTTTGTTGCGTGGTAGGGGTTTAGACAGGGTTTGGGGATTGTCTAGTCTTCCAAAAGTATGCTGCTTAAGTCCATAGTCTCTTTAACCATAACTGTTTATTTACAACATGTATTTACACATTTGGACCTCCACACGCGGTTAGAGCTTCTCTTCCAGATCTCTCTTACTTCTCAGTCATGTGATCTGACCTCACTATTACATCAGCATTATGTATGCTTCTGATGTTAACCCTTTACTCTACATCTCCCCCACCCCCACCAAGTCTTTATCCCCATTATATTTACATCCTCCTACATCTCCCCACAAAGTCACAGGCTTCACAGGGTTAGTCTATGAGGTGCCAATCTCCCTGATCTTGTTCCGATCTCCTTTTCAGGTTGAGGATATTCTGTACTCTCCCTTCTGTAAGTGTGAGTGTTCTTGTCTTGAGTGGCTGTAGAGCTTGTCGTAAATCTTCTTCATTGTCAGGATCTGAGTAGTAAGCCCAAGGGTGGAATTTTATGCAGGTGGGATTTTACATTCCCACCAAAATCAATGGACTTTTGAACGGCTTGCTGCATTTTGTGGCTCTGCTCCCACCATAACAGGGCTATAAAATTCTGCCCCAAGTTTCTATTGGGTTTCTCTTCAAGGATGTTAAGGCACTATGGTTTCTCCTTATGATACCCTGGTCTGTCTCAACCATGTATGACCTTGGTTGTGAAAAGTTTTCAATGATTGTACCTTCCCTCTGTTGTCTCAGACCCATACTCTCTCCCTGGGTTTCAGCACTAGTAACTCACATGCTCTATGCCTGTGATTAAAGTTCAGAATTTGGTTGTTTCTCTGTTTCTCCTCATGCTGTCTTACCCTCTCGTGGTGACATTGGGTTTGAGTTTTTGTGCCAGAGATGGAAGCTGTGTTCTCAGTCTCCTACCCATTAGTAACCCTGATGGTGAGAAACCATTCTGTAGTGGTGAGGATTGAGAACTCAGAAGAGCTAAACTAAGGTCTTTTATTCTTTAGTAAACCCTTAATGGTTCGTAACCCTCTCTCAGTCTCTCCGTTCGCTTGAGGACAGCAAGGTGAATTGGTTACATGAACGAAGCCATATTTATTTACGAAATTTTGGAATCGCTCATTTTCAAATTGCAGCCCACTATAATGTCCAGAATTCCATGTATTGAATAAATTCTCTTGAGGGATTGAATGACTGTTTCTGCGGTGATACTATGCAATTGGTTTCCTTCAATCCACCATGAATAGCAATCACTGACAATAAGGAAGGTTTTCCCCTTAAATTCACATATGTCCATTCCCAGGTGCTCCCACAGTCTTGATGGAAATGCTTTTTTTTGTTCTTGGCTGTTTACGGCACAAGTAAGACAGTTAGAAATGATTTCTTCTATAGAGCGAGTAATGCCTGGCTATGAGATTGATTGTTGTGCCTCGCATGATGCTTTGCTATCCCTAGACGACCTTGGTGAAGTCTTTAAATATTATCAAGCCGAAGTGCTCTCGGTATGACTATTCTTTTGTTGAAGACTAGTAGGCTGTCAATGACAGTGAGGTGCTTGCAATATTCAAAGTACTGGCACAGAATCAGATTTCTGTGGATATAGTCTAGCCATCCTTCCAGACAATATTCTTGGATCTGAAGACATTCTTCATCTCCTTTCTGGGCTTGCTTTATTTCCTGCAACTTCCTTGCAGTTGCTGTTAAGTGCTGAGTGATTAAGGATGCATATGCTTCAACCTCCTCGATGAAGTGTAAATCCTCTTGTTCATTCCTTCAGATGGTATTAGTGACAGTGTGTCCACTGTTGTTTTTGGGGAGTAATTTCGGAATGTAGTGCTGTAATTCTCACCAGCAACTTCATCCACCTCACAATTAATTTCAGTTTTAGGCATGCCTTTCTGCTTAGTAGAGAGCATTCTTGATTTTGAAATATTATAGAGAGGTTTGAGGATTTCTGGATATTTATATTTCAGCTTTGCCATGAGTTGGCCTTTAACATTTAGTATGGTCCCTCCAGGACACTGTAATTTAATAGATGAGGGCTGCAATATAATCTGTTCGAGCCATTTGACTTCGTCTGATAAAACAGAAACCCCTGCTCCTGTGTCTAATTTAAACTCTGGAATTTCCATCCATTTCAAGTTTAACACTCCAGTACTTGTTTTCAGAGTAATTTATTTCCCATTGGAAGGTTAATCCCTGTTCTTGTGGTTCTTCCACTTCTTGTAAATGGCTCTGCTTTAAAATTTTCTCCTTTTTACAGGATGTGAGCATTTTCAAGTGGCAAACAGTTTTGAAGTGGCCTATTTTTCCACACTTGTGGCACACTGACCCAACCACCATTCATCCCACCCCACTGGACATTGTTCTCATTTGTGCAGTTTGTTCCAGCCACACTAGAGACAATTCAAAATGGCGGTTGCCACACTTTTCCCTGTTTTGGTGGGCTTAGGCTTTGGTGCGCTTTCCCTTTTCTGGCCTACAAACTGAATGGTCTCACTCGATCTCCTCCACAGAACCTCTGCTTCCCCTTGTATGAACACGTGATTCTGTTTCCTAAGCTCTGTTTGCCTCGCGATCTGCAATGCTTTTATCAGCGTTAAATTGTCTAGTCTTCCAAAAGTATGGTACTCGAGTCCATAGCCTCTTTAACCATAACAGTTTATTTACAACAAGTATTTACACACTTGGACCTCCACACGAGGTTAGAGCTTCTCTTCTTCCAGATCTCTCTTACTTCTCAGTCATGTGATCTGACCTCATTATTACATCAGCATCATCTATGCTTCTGATGTTAACCCATTACTCTACAAGGCTGTTCGGGGTGATGTCAGGAAGCACTTCTTCACACAAAGGGGAGTGGAAATCTGGAACTCTCTCCCCCAAAAAGCTGTTGAAGCCCAGGGAGGGATCAGTTAAAAATTTCAAAATGGAGATTGCTAGAGATAGTGGGAATGTTTGGCATCCAGGGAGCTGATCCCAACAAGAGTGGATGGTCAGGGGTGAGGGGTCAGGACAGATAGGATACAATGGGTGTGTTTATGTACCTCGAAATGTGATAATTTTAGGCCAATAAATTGCCCTAATCTCTCCACTGATAAAGTGAGAACTCATTATTGCTAATTCATCCTAATTCCATGCATGAGGTGCATTGAAGACTATGCAGCTGACGTGGACTTGTTCAAAATGTCATTTCAACAATAGGGTTTGCTGAAGAGAGATTAAAGAAAAGGGGCATGCAAGTTTATCAGGAACTTGCTTAATTGTTAGAATCATGAACCTTTTTGAAATGGTATTCACTTTTTTTTCTAATGGAATTATCCACACAAGAGCATAGCTCAATGTTTGAAAAGCACAGAAGGTGTTAACTTGTCTCCCTGGGGAGAGAGGAGCTGTGAGGCTATTCTCTTTAGTCAGCTCTGGGCTGCAGAGCAGAAAAATGCTTTTTTTTTTGACTGAATGTTCTGAAGAGAAACTGGAGTCACAACACATTGCCTTGTCACTAATACAAAATGTCAGCCTGAGGCAGAGCTGAGCAAGCTGATCTCCAGTGAATCTTTCCAGCACATGGAAGAGTAAATCAGCAGATGCTTGTAGGCCCAGGAGCTGCCTGGGAAATGAGTCAGTACAACAGCCTTGGATAGCTTTGGTTATTTTCCACTGATGCATTTTTTTGCCTCCCCATTTTATGTCACCTGAAGAAGAAAGAACTTGCATTGAAACAACCTTGGGAGGTCTCAAAGCATTTTACAGCCAATGAAGTACTTTCTGAATTGTAGTCACTGTTGTATGAAATGCGGCTTGGCCAGTTTGCACACGTCAAGCTCCCACAAACAGCAATGTAATAATAACCAGATAATCTGTTTTTGTGATGTTGATTAAAGGATAGACATTGGCCAGGAAACTGGGGGAGAACCACCCCATCCACTCTTCTTCAGAATAGCACCCTGGGATCCTTTGCATCTACAGGTGGAATCTCAGTTTAACACCTCATCTGAAAGCCAGCAACTCCAGCAGTACTCCCTCAGTACCACCTGGGTTATGAAATCAAGACTCTCGAGTGGGATTTGAATCCACAACATTGTGACTCAATGGTGAGATGCTACCAACTAAGCCACAGTTGAGTGCTGCTTAACATGCACACGTATGTGGTGGGCAATCTGCAGGCTATCCCTCTGAGGTACAAAGCAGAGGATGGTGGCTACGTTGCAGAGCGATGCTGGTATGCTCACTCACATGCCCCCGAGCTGCCAGATACAGAACCACACTGGCAGAGGCATCTTGGGTGGAAAATGTTAAGGAATGGCTTAAAGAGGAAAGGGCCAGGAACATAATTGCAAAAAAGAGAAGGGAAGACATATAAAAGAAAGAGAGTGGTTGTGGTGCCTTCCAGCAATAGTGAGACCAGTCAACAGGGCAATTCAAGCCCTTTTTAATCATTTGGTACATATCTGCTTCAGAGCAGACTTAATCCTCTGTCAAATGTCCTCAGCCACATGCTGCTGTGTTGAAGATAACAGCAGTTTGTAATATGTGAGCCATTGAATCGTACCACTGGCTACATCAACGCATTATGGGTAATAGTCCAGTACTGTGTAACTTTGCTGTCCAACCGCCTGAAGTATTCTGAATTGGAAAAATAAAAATATACAAAGCAAAATTTTCCAAACATAAATTTCAGTGCTTACTGATTTCTTTTTTACAGGTCAGAAATGAAGCTCCTTTTTAGCTAGATTTGGCCCTTCTTGGGTGTTTTAAGTCCTCTGAGTAATGGTGTATGTGTGTGAAGATGAGCTGAATGATTACAATTAAGCCAAACATGGCCTTGAATAACCTTTGCCTGCGGTAGGTCTGAAGGAATTGGAAAAAAGATTGATTATTTGAGGGCGTGCAAAGCTTTTTAAAAAAAAATTCTCAAATTACTTATGGATTAACAAAGTCTGTGAGACCGCAGACATGCTTTTTTATTGGGATGTTCTTGGGATTGAAGTTTTAGTGGGTGAGCTTTCTCGAAAATCTGCCATAATAATAAAAGATGACATCAAATAGGATCCAATCTTGTTGATGGAAGCTGCACCAATTGAAGGGGAAATATTCCCCCCTCCCCCGCACCCTTCCCCCACCCCCATTGACAAAAATAGCAGGCTCCATGGGGCAAAGACTTTTTTGTCTTTTTTATGCTTTTTGTAT
The DNA here is from genome assembly GCF_017639515.1 of Carcharodon carcharias. Lineage (NCBI taxonomy): Eukaryota > Metazoa > Chordata > Chondrichthyes > Lamniformes > Lamnidae > Carcharodon > Carcharodon carcharias. The sequence continues at coordinate 17,917,509 of NC_054507.1, read as the reverse complement.
TCCACAGCCTTTGACCTTTACAATAAAATTGTGCGAACTGCACTCGCTTGACTACTCCATCATTGGCAATTGTTCCTTTGGAAGTTGATTCCAAAATTCCTCCACTTTGTCACCTCTCTTCCAGTTAAAAACATAAGAACACAAGAAATAGGAGCAGGAGCAGACCACATAGCTCCTCGAGCCTGCTCCAACATTTAATACATAGGATTACATAGGATTTATGGCACAGACATAGGCCATTCGGCCCAACCAGTCCATTTCTGTGTTTATGCTCCACTCGAGCCTCCTCCCATTTTTCCTCCTCTAAATCTACCATTAAAACCCTCTGTTTCCTTCTCCCTCATATGCTTATAAAAACAGAAAATGCTGGAAAAACTCAGCAGGTCTGTCAGCAACTGTGGAGAGAGAAACAGTTAACATTTTGAGTCCAATATGACTCTTTTTCGGAACTTTTGCTTTATTCCCTCATATGGTTGTCTAACTTTCCCTTAAATGCATCTATACTATTCACTTCAACCAGCAAGTTCCACATTCTCACACTTTATTCAATTTCCAGCTTTCCCTTCATTCGAGGGACGCTCCCAGACATACATGTGATATTCGGTCGTTTGACTCCAATCAGCTCAGAATCTCAAGTGGCAAGTTGTAGTGAGTGCTGTGCCTCTGATCAGTGAGCAGGCACCTCACCCCACACTACTTCTCCTGGTCCTGTCCTACTGCCAAACTGGTCCATACTACCCCATTCTCTCCTTCATACCACATATCACCTCGCTGTACAACACCCTATACCCCACACCATCCCAGTATCAACATCTCACTGTACACCCTACACTACACCATGCAGAACTTGCCAGGTTTCCAGATCCTGCATATTGTTTAAAACATGGCTAAAGCATAAATAATTATAAGGGCAGGTCTGTTTAGGAAATGCAGAGGCATTAAAGAATACTCCTGTTATTAATCATCATCTGTTGGTATTTGTTTAACCTCAGAATACTCGTGTCTGATCAATTTTCTAATACGCTTCTTTAGTGAATCAGGACAGATTTTATTTTATTAAAAAGGAAAAGCTTTCATCATTCATATTTGATGTGCATTGCACGTGCCAGACCAGTGATATCCATCTGCTAATGCCCTTTGAGGCCTTTTAGTGGATTAGGAAATCCTGTTCAATCTTCAATGTCTTGGGGTTACGGGAGACAGTCACTATTCGACCTACTCCTTATGATCACGTCTTACTGACTGACAGGCCTAACTTATGATGTGACTGATTCAGGAGCTGGTGGCAGGGGTGTGCAAAGAAGAGGGAAACAGTTGGAAATAGGAAGCATCAGAGAGGGAGATAGTGAGAGGTGAATGGACAAACAGAAATGGAGACACAAGAGAGCAAGAGAGAGACAGAAAGTCAAAGTCTGAGATGGTGAAGACAAAACCACTAGAGTATCATAGAAGGAAGAATTTGTAAGACTGGTTGCAGTTTTTTTTAACTGGGAGTATATTTTTCTGTTGCCAGTTTGCTTGCCATCTGCAAATAAGGAAGGGACCCTTCTAAGTGTTTTTTATTCAGAAGCTTAAGTGTCAAGGCCCATAGTGCAGGACACCACCTGAGATTTGAAAAGCATTGGTAGGATGAGGAGGTAAATTGGGAAGCAAAAGGTGGTTTACACTAACCTTGGCTTTTAAAAGCCTAGAGAAAGAGGAGGTTGTGTGGTGCAATTGGTAGTGTCCCTGCCTCTAAACTTGAAGCTCTAGGTTCAAAACCCACTCCAGGACTTGATGGCCAAGGAAGGTGTGTTCATAGCATAGTCAAAAAGGTGATTATCAACCTGTAAGTCCTTCTAATGTGCTTATGGCTAGCAGGAGTACTTGATATTGAGTGGTACCCCTCAAGTTATAGCCTCTGGCGACAGAGGCAATTTTCCACAGGAACAGACATAAGTGCATGCTTTGCTTCATATACCACTCAGTGCAGGAACGGAAAAGAGATATTGGGGAGCTGAGGAGTTCCACAGCTTTGAGGTGCAGGTATAGGACGAGAGAGAGCAGAGTGAATTTGGCCATTATTCAAGATTTTCCACATATCCTGTGCAGAGTGTGACAGAAGAACTTCTACAGACAGAGAGCAGTATTCTAGAATTGGAGAGGCTTCGGGTTTTATATCAGGTGAAAAGTCATTGCAGGAAAAAGTGTTTCCTTAATTTATATAGTCAGTGTATAGCCTCAACTGGTCCATTATGAAAAGCTGTAAAGAGCCGCTGATTCATTTTGCTGACAGTGTACGTTTATATATTTATCTCTTTAAATCTCTCTTTGAAATGCTGCAAAATCAATTGCAGCATTTTTCCTAAAACGAGGAATCCAATCGTTAAGTCCAGTCCGCTGACAATATCTGGTGATTGATTGCTTCTGCAAACTCGGAAAAAATACTCCTCAGCATTCCCCGGGTTTGTGCTTGCTTTCCAATTGAGCTATGACCGATGGGAAACAAGGCCACGTGTGATCAAATGGAACGTTTTTCTCCAAAGTATTCAGTGGCGTCGCTGCTACAGCCTGCCCTCTCCAGAGAACGCTGTCAGGCCATTTGACAGAGTGCCTGTCAAACAGATTATAATGGATTTATAGAAACAGCAGAACTAAAATTACATTTAAAAATCTTTTAAAGCCACAATCAATTTGACCTGGACAACAGCAACTGCGATTCCATTCACATCCAGAATCCTAGCTATGGGGTAGCTTTGTAATGAGTTAGCTCTTGTTCAGAGAGTTGTAAATCTCGATATGTCATAGGAGAAAGGATTCCTATATATTTACACCCCAGATATGGGTACGGGAAGGGATTTTCTTTTGGATTTTCTAGCCACTGAACTGAATATTGCAGATGGTTCAACAGCAGGAAGAAAATGACGTTTAAGTCTCAGCTGGCAATGAAGGCTGATTCATCGTGGAGCACAACTATAATGGGCCTGGAGTTTCCTTCAGCACCCGAAATGGCCCACACAAGCGCGAAAGATTGCGGAATATGAAACGCAAATTGCATTCAGCGTAAATCGGGCTTCCGCAATCTTTTGCGCTCGTTTGGAAAACATCGCGTTGGAAAGCAGCCCGCCCGAGTTCTTTGAGCCTTGCGTGCCTTCAAGGAGACTCCTTAAATTAGCTGTACTTCTTAGGCGCAAGGACGCTAAAAGCACGTTTTAAAAGTTTATAAATATATATTTTAATTTACTCAGAAACTGTTGTACACCAATGTAGCTAGTAAATGGTTATGTAACATTTTTAAAAAGTTTGCTTTCAGTTCTGTAATATGTCTTAAATGAAGTTGTTTTGGTGTGTCTATGATTGTTGAGTGGTCCGTATGTCAAAGTAAGCCCTGTGTTTAGACATCTCCAGGAGACTGTAGGTAAGTGAGAGGGAAAAGAGGACTGCAAAGAAAGACAATAGCAGGGAGAAACAGGAGTGAGACACAACTATTTGCATTTATACAGGGCCCTTAACATAAAAGAATATCTCAGGGCACATTATCCCCTGCTGGGATAATTGTAGGTCCTGAAAAGCAGCCTGTGTTATAATAGCCCTTGGGGTAATGTCAACAAACAGTTATTGTAACCACTGGAACAGATTTTTTCAACTCTCTGACACAGGCAGACTTTCTTTAATTTTTTATATGGTTGGGGATTTAAATAACTTGACATCTTGACAGTTTGGCATACCTTATCTGTCCATCATGACTATTTATGTCTCCTCCATAACTTCATGACTTCTACACTGTAGGTTAAGGTCCTTGCTACAGTGAAAGGGGGTCTGTTTGAACTCAGCACTGCGTTCATATGGCCCTGCTGAGTTCGGGTTTGCTACTTGTGTGATTCATGCACCGCTCCTTCCTCCTACCCTCAAAAATGGAGGCGGGACTTCCAGATCTGGGTCCTGCCGCCATTTTTAAAGGTCCGGCCTAACATGTCTGACTTACACAACCTTGTTTCAATCGACGAGTGACTGGGCACTTTGCTTAATATATCTGAAGTACCTTGGGCTAACATCTCAAAATGGTTGGTGCCCAATTGCATGCTGTTCTCTTCCTGTAATTCTATGATGCTCTTTATAGCTTCCCTGAATATAAAGCTGTCAGCTCTCTAGATTGCAGGATGTGGGTTCAAGCCTCCTGTCAAGACTCGCTTCACTTGTCCAATGAGAGGGGAGGCAGTGGCACAGTTGTCACTGGGCTAGTAATCCAGAGACCGAGTGTCATGCTCTGGGGACCTGGGTTCGAATCCCATCACAGCAGGCGGTGGAATTTGAATTCAATCAGTAAAAACAAACCTGGAATTAAAAGTCTAATGGTGACCATGAAACCATTGTCGATTGTCGTAAAAACCCTAATGCCCTTCAGGGAAGGAAATCTGCCATCCTTACATGGTCTGGCCTATAGTGTTTGACTGATGTGGTTGACTCTCAAATGCCCTCTGAAATGGCCTAGCAAGCCACTCAGTTGTATCAACCTGCTAGAAAGTCAACAAGAAATGAAACCGGATGGACCACCCGGCATCAAGCTAGGCACCGGAAACAACAACAGCAAACTCAGCCCTGTCGATCCTGCAAAGTCCTCCTTACGAACATCTGGGGGCCTGTGCCAAAAAGAGCTGTCTCACAGACTAGTCAAGCGACAGCCTGACACAGTAAAACTCACAGGAATCACATGCTACAGATAATGTCCCATGTACCATCATCACCATCCTTGTGTATGTCCTGTTCCACCGCAGGACAGACCCAGCAGAGGTGATGGCACAGTGGTATACAGTCGGGAGGGAGTTGCCCTGGTAGTCCTCAACATCGACTCCGGACCCCATGAAGTCTCATGGCATCAGGTCAAACATGGGCAAGGAAACCTCCTGCTGATTACCACATACTGCCGTCCCTCACCTGATAAACCAGGGCTCCTCCATGTTGAACACCATTTGGAGGAAGCACTGAGGGTGGCCAGGGTACAGAATGTACTTTGGGTCGGAGACTTCAATTTCCATCACCAAGAGTGGCTTGGTAGCACCACTACTGACCAAGCTGGCCGAGTCGTAAAGGACCTAACTGCTAGACTGGGTCTGCAACAGGTGATAAGGGAACCAACAAGAGGGAAAGACATACTTGACCTCATCCTCACCAACCTGCCTGCCACAAATGCATTTGTTCGTAACAGTATCAGTAGGAGTGACCACTGCACACTCCTTGTGGAGATGAAGTCCCGTCTTCACATTGAGGATACCCTCCATTGTGTTGTGTGGCACTGCCAACATGCTAAATAGGATAGATTCAGAACAGATCTAGCAACTGAAAACTGGGCAATCATGAGACACTGTGGGCCATCAGCAGTAGCATAATTGTAATCAACCACAATCTGTAACCTCATGGCCCAGCATATCCCCCACTCTACCATTGTCACCAAGCCAGGGGATTGACTCTGGTTTAATGAAGAGTGCAGGAGGACATGCCAGGAGCAGCACCAGGCACACCTAAAAATGAGGTGTCAGCCAGGTGAAGCCACAACACAGGATGACTTGCATACAAAACAGCATAAGTAGCAAGCGATAGACAGAGCTAAGCAATTCCTCAACCAACAGATCAGATCTAAGCTCTGCAGTCCTGCCACATCCAGTCGTAAATGGTGATGGACAATTAAAAAACTCACTGGAGGAGGAGGCTCCACAAATATCCCCATCCTCAATGATGGAGGAGCCCAGCACATCAGTGCAAAAGATAAGGCTGAAGCATTTGCTACAGTCTTCAACCAGAAGTGCCGAGTGGATGATCCATCTCGACCTCCTCTGGAGGTCCCCAGCATCACAGATGCCAGTCTTCAGCCAGTTTGATATCAAGAAAGGGCTGATGGCACTGGATATTGCAAAGGCAAAGGGCCCTGACAATATTCCGGCGATAGTACTGAAGACTTGTGCTCCAGAACTTGCCAAGTGCCCTAGCCAAGCTGTTCCAGTACAACACTGGCATCCACCCGACAATGTAGAAAATTGCCCAGGTATGTCCTGCCCACAAAAAGCAGGACAAATTCAACCCGACCAATTTCAGCATCATCAGTCTACTCTCGATCATCAGTGAAGTAATGGAAGGAGTCATCAACAGTGCTAACAAGCAGCATTTGCTTAGCAATAACCTGCTCACTGACACTCAGTTTGGGTTCCGCCAGGGCCACTCAGCTCCTGACCTCATTACAGCTTTGGTTCAAACATGTATCAAAGAGCTGAACTCCAGAGGTGAGGTGAGATTGATTGCCCTTGACATCAAGGCAACATTTGACCAAGTGTGGCATCAAGGAGCCCTCGCAAAGGGTTCAGTGGGAATTTGGGGGAAACTCTCTGCTAATTGGAGTCATACCTAGCCCAAAGGAAGATGGTTATGATTGTTGGAGGTCAATCATCTCGCTTCTGGAATATCACTGCAGGAGTTCCTCAGGGTAGTGTCCAAGGCCCAACCATCTTCAGGCTGCTTCATCAATGACCTTCCTTCCATCATGAGGTCAGAAGTGGGGGTGTTCGCTGATGACTGCACAATGTTCAGCACTATTTATTACTCCTCAGGTGTTGAAGCAGTCCATGTCCAAATGCAGCAAGACCTGGACAATATCCAGGCTTGGGCTGACAAGTGGCAAGTAACATTCACACCACGTAAGTGCCAGGCAACGACCAGCTCCAACAACAGAGAACCTAACCATCACCTCTTGACATTCATTGGCATTATCATTGCTAAATCCCCCACCATCAATATTCTGGGGGGTTACCATTGACCAGAAACTGAACTGGACTAGCCATATAAATATTAGTTACAAAAGCATGTCAAAGGTTAGGAATCCTGAGGCAAGTAACTCACCCCCTGACTCCCGAAAGCCTGTCCATCATCCACAAGGCACAAGTCAGGAGTGTGATGAAATACTCTCCCCTTGCCTGGATGAGTGCAGCTCCAACAACACTCAAGAAGCTCAACACCATCCAGGACAAAGCAACTGGCTTGGCGCCCCATCCACAAACTTTCATTCCCTCCGCCACCGATGCACAGTAGCAGCAGTACGTACCATCTACAAGATGCACTGCAGGTATTCACCAAGGCTCCTTTGACAGCACCTTCCAAACCCATGAGCTCTACCATCTAGAAGGACAAGAGCAGCAGATACATGGGAACACCATCACCTGGAAGTTCCTGCCCAAACCACTCACCACCCTGACTTGGAAATATATCGGCCGTTCCTTCACTGTCGCTGGGTCAAGATCCTGGAACTCCCTCCCTAACAGCACTGTGGGTGTACCTACACCACATGGACTGCAGCGGTTCAAGAAGGCAGCTCACCACCACCTTCTCAAGGGCAATTAGGGATGGGCAATAAATCCTGGCCTAGCCAGTGATGCCCACATCCCAAGAATGAATTAAAAGAAAGGTGTGATGAAGAGTAAATATCCAACATCATAATGTACTCTTCCTTATCTCTTTAAAAATGCTGAATGACCTATTGTGGCTTTCCAACAATTTTATACTTACTTCAGATTTCCAGCATTTCCTTTTTGATTTTTGCTCTTTCATCCTGCTGTTTTTATTATGTGACTGTGTTCAGACAATTGCAACTGCTGTGTTTCCGAACTTCTCCTGCATTTGCTGGCTGGATACTAAGTGAATACAGTGCAGAGTCACTAATGTTAAAGAATTGCTTTGTGATGGCTGCAAAAACTTTTCAATTACCAAGTTTATTGCTGCTGTACAAAGGTACAAGCCTTTCTGGGAAAAAGTAGACAAGCAAACGTTGTGAATTCTGGCTATCGAATTATGAAACCCTGACAGGTTTATTTTCCCTTTGAAACCTCAGCCCTTTCATTGACCTCTTCAGCTTGAATAATTGAACTTGTTTGTGATCTGTGTGGATTTGCCTGAGTGTGCAGAATGACAACTCAATTTTTGGCATACTTAAGTGGCAATAATATTTTAACATGCAGAATTAAGGACCCAAGAAACTAGTGCGTATCATATTCAAAAATAAGAGCGGAGTGGATATTGGCAACACTGTACAAACAATGAGTTGGAGATGGCAGTGGAACCTGGGACTCCCGATTACAGCAGGATTATTTGGCTGGCAAAATGCAGTAATTGGAGAATAGTTGCATAATACAATTGATGTGGGTAAAATCGATCCCAATCACTTACAGCAGGGCTAACTCCAGGCGTGATTACAGGTGAAAAACCCACTCATCTCTAATCTGACCAGCGTTACTACATACAGCCTAAACAAAAGAAAGACACCATACAAATCTCATGGGAGTCTACAAACATTCATGTGAGGGTTACTTGTGGTGAGGGATATGTACCCTGGGTGTGACTGAGGCAGAATGTGGCTCTAGGACAACACTAAGTCAAGGCAAGTTGGTCTTGCCTAAAAGAATGAATGGCTTCAATTTGAAGAGGATGGAAAATGGCACACAGAGGGTGAATTGGATTTTTGGTGCTTGAATCTCACTGTTGGCCTCAGCTTTACTCCCCCAGCATAGTTAGCAGGTTGGTCTCCATGTGATGGGGCCTGTGCAGTCTCTTCTGTCTAATATTACAAGGGTTATCAGATTGGTGATTCGTGGAGACGATCTTTCAGTGTAAAAAGCAAAAATTAAAAACAATTCACAACAGAAGTCACATTTTTGAAATTTTAGTTTCAGTTGCAGTTTTCTAACTGACGATGGAAGATAACTATATCCAATTGACAAACCCATTGATCTGTCCTCTTGATGACTCTGTTATATGTCACTGGGAGATACTCCCTGTCAGTGAGAAACTCAACTTTTTTAAATTGCAAAGATTTTCAATGGGGAACCTTTATTGCACAAAGTTAGCTGAGACCATTTTCATGGGACATCTTGGCCCAGTGCTTTGTAGTTTTTTAAGCTGAGTGCAGTTTCTTTTAATAGGTAAATGAATAATTCAGAGGTTTGTGCGCAGGCTTTGTCATATCCAAGACACTAATGATGAAGCATGAGTTTGATATTTGACTCTGATTATGTTCCTATTACAATGTTAGCTTTTTCTCCCTCTCAACAGTCTCTCAGCAATTTTCATGAGTGATCTTTGAGCTCTCAGAACCAGAAGCTGCAGTGCTTTTTTTGTAATCTTACTTTAGCGAAGATCTGATGATTCACAAACGCCCTATTTGCAGCGATCTGTTAACAGGATTAAAAATAGTCTTGTGCTGTTGCACTCACTTTTCAACGGTGGATAGTAAACTCAGGCCGGGTTTGACAAGGTACAGCAACAACCTTAAAGAATGAAATTGCGTCTATATAGCACCGTGACATGCTCAGGATGTCCCAAAGAGCTTCACAGTCAATGATCTCCTTTTCAAAGTACAGTCGCTGATTTTACACTAGCAAATGCAGCCGACAATTTGCCCACAACAAGGTCCAATGAATAGCACAAAGGATGATACATTAACAAAATTTTTTTCTGATGTTAGATGAGGGATCAATACTGCTCACAGGACTCATTCTTCTTCAAATAGTGCCACGGGATCATTCATATCTATCCTGAACAAGTAGACATGACCTGGGTATCACAGCTCATCTACAAGATGACATGTCCTACAGTACAATGCCTCCTGTTTGACAGATAGTTCCCTTTAAAATATGAGAGATCAGGTTACTTAAAATCCAGGATTTCCTGACAACCCTTTACTTGAATGAAAGAGGCAATTTCAGCCAAAAGAATTGGACGTTCTGAGCAATCGAGTAGAACAGGCCATATGCTCTGGAGTTCAGAAGAATGAGAGGTGATCTGACTGAAACTTTTAAAATTCTTAGAGGGTTTGGCAGGGTAGATGCTGTGAGGCTGTTTCTCCTGGCAGCAGGGTCTGGAACTCAGGGTCATAGTCTCAGGATAAAGATTCAGTCATTTAGGACTGAGATGAGGAGAAATTTCTTCACTCAAATGGTTGTGAATCTTTGGAATTCTCTGTGCCAGAGAGCTGTTGTTGAGTAGATTCAAGCCTGAAATCTATAATTTTTTTGGACACTAAAGGAATCAATGGATATAGTGTTGGGGCAGGAAACTGGAGTTGAGGCAGATTAACCATGATCTTATTGAATGGTGGATAGATGTGAGGACCCTATGGCCAACTCTTGCTCCTATTCCTTATGTTCACTTAAGGAAAGCAGTTGTTAGTTCCTTTGAGAAAAGCAGCTAGTTGAAGAATACCATGAGAGGAAGCAGTTTGAACACCTCAGTCTCATGAGAACTGGTTAGAGTAGGAGGTGGTGCAGTGTTACCTGACTTTGGGACAATCCACAGGTGAGGAAGGCCAGGGTGGTAGATTTGGACCTCAGGAGGAACATGGGAGGAAACCTCAGAGAAGGAGTGACTAGAGTGGTATAAGAGGTGAAAGATAAAGTGTGTAACAGAAAGAAGTGTAACTTGATCTATTGATAGGATGAGATGAAGTAAGGTGGGAGGAGTCTTGCGTGGAGCATAAATATGAGCACAGAGCCATTGGGCCGAGTGGCCTAATTCTGAAATTCTGGGTTATTACAGTGTAACTATTCATGACTATTTCTTGCAGTTGATATGGGAGTTGCAAGACTCAACGGATTGTTGAAGCTTTCTGTGACACAATATATCTGTCAGAATAAATAAGACTGAACCTGGCAGAAAGCCAGAGCTACCTGGGGAATTGAAATCCACTCATTCTCTGCTCCCAGACTAATACCTGTCAATATTTGCATTGGTGTATTAGAGAAGTCAATAAGGACAACTAGCCTTGTTGATTTAAGCCAATCTAGAGACTCACAATGCTGTTGCCAGTTGGAAGAGTTGTTCTGTATGTGAGGCATACCTTGATGTCATCATTATGCCATTGTTGCGCCACCACTCCAATAACCTTTCTTAATGGATGTGTCCAATGACATCATGTTTTTTCAAAACCTAAATGGCTCCCTTAGGATTTCATAGAAGTCAATTGCTGCAGCTTGTCTGCATGACTGCAGCCAGTATTAACAATCTTTAGAGTCTTGCCTTGAGTTGGCCTCAGTAACAGTGAGGGATGTCAGGGCTGGGAAATGAAACACATTTCCATGCTTGCATGGCATGCGTCCTAATAATGGACCTTAACTGTTGACTACTTTGGTCCGATATCTCCATGTCTTACCACAGCATTACACTCTGCTTAGGCACATCCTGAAGGCAAACAGACTACAATCTCATAATATATTGAGAGCTTTTAAAAAATTTCAGTACAGAGCTGTTCTCACTCACATATTCCCTTACTCGCAGTATCCCCTCACTGTTTCACACTCACTCTTTCTCCCCCCGCCCCATTGTTTAACTCACCTTCTCTCCCATCAATGTCCCTTGCATGCATGCTTGCTCGTGCACCCCCCTGCAACAACTCTTTCTCGCTGTCACTCTGTGTCTCACACAGCAGCACTGAAATATATCCAAAAGTTTATTCATGTTGGATGTGTAAAATATCATCCTAAGAAGTGGCTGACAATTTCTGGCACATGGTTGAGGCAAAACCTACTGTTGTCAAGAGTGTAGCAGTCCATGATGGAGAATATTGGCCATCAGTAGTCGTATCATGGACTGTTCTCATCCTGCTATCCATATCCCAGCTTGTGTGTGTGGAAGGGGAACCAGTAATGTTTATTTTGCTTCAGGCATGTGGGTTTTGCACACCACATACCCTTCTCAACATTGTTAATACTAGCCTGTTGATTACTCATCCATGTACTTACCACTGTACATTTAAGGATGGATTAGTTTACTTTGGTAGATTGAGTCAAATGTTGTAATTAGCAAAAACCATAAAACTTGTAAAAACATTACCTTGTAAACATGTGAGTATTCCCCAAAGAGCACTGTAGTTTTCTTTGCTTCCCCCACAGCTCTGTGATGTTAATTTTCTTTCTCGTGTAGTGGAACCCAATGGGTTACTGCCCTTGAAACTCTGGCTCAGCTGGTATTATATCAAGGGGAAGTGGACTTGCTGCCAGTGTCTCTCTTTAATTTCTGCAAATGCCCTGTTATTGATTTACCTATCAGTGTTGTAATATTGACTGAATGCCTTAGAGAGTCTGCCACAAAAGTAAACTTGAATGCACACACACGTCAGGAGTAGTACAACGACTTACATTTATATAGCCCCTTTAACGTTGTGAAATGTCCCAAGGTGTTTCACAGGAGTATCAACAGACAAAATTTGACACTGAGCCACACGAAGAGATATTAGGACAAAAACTTGGTCAAATAGGTAGGTTTTAAGGAACTTTTTAAATGAGGAGAGAGAGATGGAGAGGGTTAGGGAGGAAATTCCAGAGCATAGGACCCAGATGAGATGAAGGAAATTGGGAATGAGCAAGAGGTCAGAATTAAAGCAGTGTAGGGACCACGAACACAAGCCCTTACTTTAGCATTCAGCTCTGCCTCGTGCTAGAGGAGTTCCAGATATGGTGAGAATCTGCTGTGCGTATGCCTGTCACATTTATTATTTTCTCACACAACTGGTCTGAAACATCTCTATTTTAGTTAATGTATGACTGCCCCATGTATACCATAATCCTCTTTTGAGCATGGCAACATATGTCCTTGGGATGATTGATGGTGAGTACCTCTTTAGCATTCTCTGCACAGAGTTCTGTGACAGGACAGTATATCAGGACTAGCATGCCAGGCCATCTTTGTCTCCTGTCAGTACACTGGAATTTCCAAAATACACCCTACCTGCAGTGCTAAAACCACAGATGCCTCCGTTGCCACTTTCATAGAAAGTCGAGTACCGACTAGAGGGAGAATAACTGTCTTTTTTGGAACCAACATTTTAACGGAATGCATCTGCAAGGATCCATGATTCTGTTACCATTTATCTGCCTGAGGAGATGGTCAAACTTTACTTACAAAATCCTAAAGAGGATGGGTTAGTCTCTTCAGCTTCCTTCATCCACTTATACTTTGGCACTTAAGGGTGGGTTGGAGAGATCAGGATAGCAGTCTCATCCATCAGGTTCAGGAGTAGGTCATTCAGCTCCTGGAGCCTGTTCTGTCATTCAGTAAGGTCATGGCTGATCTGATTGTGGTCCTAATAGCACTTTCTTGCCTGTCTTCTATAATCCTTTACCCCCTTGTGAATCAAATATTTGTCTAACTCAGCCTTGAATATATTCAATGACCCAGCCTCCACTGTTCTCTGTGGAAAAGAATTCCAAAGACTAATAACCCTTTGAGAGACAAAATTCCTCCTCCTCTCCGTCTTAAACGGGTGACCCCTGATTTTTAAACTGTGCGTCTGGTCCAAGATTACACTATGAGAGGAAACATCCTCTCAGCATCTACCCTGTCAAGTCCCCTCAGAATCCTATATGTTTCAATAAGAACACCTCTCAGCAACTCCAAACGTAGGCCCAACCTGCTCAACATTTCCTCATAAGCCAACCCCTTCATCCAGAAATCAGCCTAGTGAACCTTCTCTGAACTGCTTCCAATGCAAGTATTTCCACCCCTTTTACGCTCATATGTCAGGAGACCCCTGAAAAAAAACAAATATGCAGGGTCAGCTCCCCCCAAGGTTTATTTCAGGTGTCAGCTGCGGTTCAGTTGGTAGTACTCGTGCCTCTTGAGTCAGAATGTTGGTCAGTTCAAATCCCACGCCAAAGATTTGAACTCATGATGCAGGCTCACACTGCCAGTGCATTACTGAGGGAGTGCTGCAGTGTTGGAGGCGCTGTCTTTTGGATGAGACGTTAAGCTGAGGCCCCGCCATCTGCCCTCTCAGGTGGATGTAAAAGATCCCGTGGCACTATTTCTTAGAAGAGCAGGGTGTCCTAGCCAATATTTATACCTCATCAATATCATGAAAACAGATTACCTGGTTATTATCACATTGCTGTTGATGGGATCCTTGCTGTGAGAAAATTGGCTGCTGTATTTCCTACATTAAAACAGTGACTACACTTCAAAAAAGTACTTCATTTTTTGTAAATTGCTTTGGGATACCCTGTGAAAGGTGTGTTAGAAATAAAAGTTCTTTCTTTTTAGATGTTCCCCATTCCTGTCTCCCACCGAGCACCACTGCCCTGGTTGTGTGCTGAAGCACAAGCCAATCAGGGCCTCAGGCATTTTTGATGTGTTTTCCTCAATACCAAACCGCACAGGCCAATTACACACTGAAAAGAGTTGCTTTTAACGCCTTTCACATACCATTCCTTATTGATGTCCTTGAGAAGGCCCTTTGTAAGTGAACCCATAATCATAGTGACTGATACTGAGCTGACATAGAGCTTCCAGAGGGTAAGGGATACCTGACAACTGCATAATTCAACGAGGATTGTAACAGAATAAAGAGTTATGAAACAATAAACAATGGACTTTACCATTGAAGCAATGTATCAGTGAGTGGGGTTAATGGGATTCTAGCAATAAATACCTACCTTCCCAGTAATTCTAATTGATTTTCAAACGAGTGCCTGTGGGTAAATTGCTCTCAAATGGCTTTTTTTTGCCTCAGTTGAGTAAGTGATGAAGCAAAGTAAAAATCTTTAAAACTAAGCAGACTTTGTTACATTGGATACTTTGAATCATATCAGATTAAGATCTCAAAGACCATCACTTTTAATAGTCTTCATCTTCAAATCCATCCATGGCCTGGCCTCCTCCTATCTCTGTAATCTTCTTCAGTCCTTCGAGAACTCCACATTCCTCTTATACTGACCTCTTGTCCATCCCCCACTCTCTTTGTCCCACATTTTGGCAGCCATGCCTTCAGCACTCTAGGCCCTAAGGTGGGGAATTCCCTCCTTAAACCTCTCCATGTCTCCACCTCTCTTTCCTCCTTTAAGACATTGCTTTCAAACGTACTTCTTTAACCAAGTGTTTAGTCACATGTCCTTGTTGCCTCCTGCTTTTTGTCTGATAACACTCCTATGAGAGTTTTTACCATGTTAAAGGTGCTACATAAATGCAAGTTGTTGTTGCTTAAAAGAATGTGAGGTGTCAGAGACATTGGGGTTTCCAAGTTACCTTGGATAATGTCTTACACTTTTCTTGGTTTCTGGTGCTCCCTAACATATTAAGAGGACAGGTGCTCTGCCACCTCCCAGGCACCTGCCAATGCCTTCTTTGAATTGGCCTTGGTAGACAGGTCGAGAGCTGCCTATGGTTTATGCTTCTTCTTATTTCTTTACTCTAAAGCACAGGACAGGCATATGCTTGGCACACCCATGTGACTAATGTGGCTGAGACCAGGAATGCATTGTGGGCATGAAGAATGTTGCATTACCTCCTCAAGGAGTTCACTCCAGATACTTGTTTCATTTATTCTTATCTGGAAATTCACCCAACCAGTGGGCAAAGAAAGAGTAAGGGAAGAACAGGAAGGGCACATCAGCAATGGGAGAGAGGAGGACCAGAGCAAGAGAAGAGGACCAGAGGAAGCCATGTTGTTAAGATGTATGGGATTCAGGGCTTCAAAGTGATCTGGGCCTCAAAATGTGCAGAGGGTGGCTTGGGATTGCCAAAAGGTTGACAGTTTGGATTGAACAGATAAATAGGTTAGATAGATCCAAATTTACAGTTAAATATGACATCCTTTCTCTATGGTAAATTGAGCTATGAGGAAAGATATCTATACAGAGTGACAAGATGTATGACATTTTAGGATTTGGGACTATTTGGTCCTGGAAGCGTTTTGGTGTATTTTATATTTCAATTAAAATATTGGGCCAAATTTTCAGCTGAGTTCAGAGACCTGTTTCTGTGCTTGAATGGTTGCACTTCTTTTGTTTTTGGAGGAAATCCAATTTTCCTCTGCAACCCCAATCCCATGTCATTTTCCTCTGGCCTTCTTGCGGGTTAGGAATGCCTAGTGTACAAAACGCACAGCTGTCCCTGCTGAGGTTGGGGTCCCCATTTTAAAGGTTGCATTTACCCCCACACACCATTTTTTGTCTGATGGTGCGGGATTTGGAAGCCCATTAAAAGCACACCAGGAGCAGAATGGGAGCATTCCCTGCATCCGGGTTTGATGAAGTCGGGCAACATTCTTGACGTCATCATGCCAGTTTTGTATAATACGGCAGACAGATGGGCTTAAAAATCTGAACCCCGCACATTACATATACATACAAACATATGAACATATGATTTAAGAGTGGGAGTAGGCCACTGGGCCCCTCGAGCCTGCTCCGCCATTCAATAAGATCATGGCTGATCTGTTTTTAACCTCAACTCTACATTCCCACCTACCCCTGATAACCTTTCATCCCTTGCTTACCAAGAATCTATCTACCTCTGCCTTAAAAATACTCAATGACTCTGCTTCCACTGCCTTTTGAGGAAGAGGGGTCCAAAGACTCACGACCCTCTGAGAGAAAAAAATTATCCTCATCTCTGTTTTAAATGGGTGACCCCTTATTTTTAAACAGTGGCCGCTAGTTCTAAATTCTTCCACACGAGGAAACATCCTCCCCACATCCACCCTGTCAAAAATCCTCAGGATCTTATATGTCAATTAATAGTGTGTTTAAGGTTGGTAACGACTCGATTACTGCCATAATATGGTGTGAAGGCTATAATACATCTTTAGAGTCAGATTGACACCATGCGTGGTTCCTGTTTTTTTTAAGGGGCAGCTTGTTAGGGTGGGTTTAAAAGCTACAGATTCTCAGTCTGAGATCCTGAGTCTCAGTTTAGCAGTTACTAGATCTGTTACTGCTGGGAGCGCTTATTTGAATGAGCAGACTATCCATTTTAAAATCGTATGAGTTAGAGTGCGGCTTGTAGCACACTGGCACATGCTGAGGCTTTATTCACCCTGGCCACCCTCATTAGCCTTTTATGGAATTGGAACCATTTCCTTCTGACCAGCCCAACACTGCTGACCTCCTCCCAGGCTGCACATGTCTGGCTTGACTTCCTCCTCTTACCAGGGGTAGGCATTAGCTGCTCATGTTGGTCAGAGGCTACACATTGCAGAGCTCTGAGGGAGTCCTCGTTGCATCGATGGGCTGGTTTAGCCCTTCTCCCCCACCTCTCCCTTTGCTCCAATGGCACAGACATCTCTGGAGGGAAACATGCAACAACTAGACAATTCCTATATGCAAATAAACAGTTAACTTGTTCAGGTTAAGAAAGAATGCCACCTCTGATCAGTGCCAAGGCTTGGAGACAGCAGAACTCAAAATAAAACGTACCCACCTTAGAAGCCTGCAAACTGCTCAGTGACAAATTATCCTGCAGAGTTTGAAGTGTCCCATGTCAGGGGCCCTTTAAACTACTGGCCGTGACCTCGTTTTGGGGCATGAACAACTACCTTGGAGTCTATTTTTTTTTGAATTGCAAATCAGGGGAGAGCGCGAACACAGTCCCCCACTACCACAAATTTTGCAGTCGAGTATCCCGCATTTGGGGACATCGCAGGCATCAGCACACCCGAAGTGCAATGGGCTAGCCTCGTCCTGGGAGAACCTCCTTCATGATCAAGGTCTCTCTTCCTGCCCTCCAATACTGATTGGGTGGGATGACGGCTTCAAACCCACACTGGAAATTAACACACCCCAATTGACGTTTTATCAGGCGCGTTCCAAAGGTTAACTTGGAAGGTGAAAGGCGGAACCTGCCCTCGGTGCCTCAGTGTTTTATTCAGCCCCAGGCTTGAGAGATTGTGAAGTAAATTGAAAGCCTGCTGAGGAGTTGAGAACATTCTGAAGGGTAAATGTAAAGTGTTTTCACACCTTCAAATGTCAGCATCGGATGCTGTATTGTAATGTTTTTAATATAATGATTCATCATAGGGATCTGTCTTTTAAAGGTAAGTTGAACTTAACATTGACCAGAACTGTGTATTTGTTCACACACGTTAGTGCTTTTCGAATGGAGAATGCACCATAATGCAGTGAAAAAAATTACAAGATGTTCTGTCAGCCTGTGTTGTCATCTTTGCTACTGTGATTTAAATGGCTCTGGCTGATATTACAAAAAATAGTTTTGACACTTGAGAAAGACCTATCGGCCCATTGGACTGAATCTTCCTCTGGGCTCAGGAAAACCCATCATGCACACCTTCACAGCTCGCAAACTGCACACGCCCATGTGACTTCACATGCCATATTTGTCTTTTCATATTGAGGTTGGGTTCACAGTGCAAGCCACATTGGAGTGTGTGGTGGGTGTGGTTCTCCAATACAGTATCCCAGTTCCCAACAGTGTTTAAAGGCCTCTAAATCTCACGCCTCAACTTCCTCACCCCCATGCCAGCGCCCCCTCAGATCACCCATGCCAGACCATGCCATCTCTATGCCCCTCCAAGTATCCTCCATGGCCACTCACCCAGTATGCACTAGATGCAGTCCTCCGGTTCCATGCAATGTCAATGGAAAATATGTTACATTCTTTTGGGAAAAAAGTAAACCTCTCACCATCTAATAAAACCCTCTGTATCATTGAATCTGAGAAATAGTACATCCTGCCATGTGTGAAAAATGACTTGTAATATGTGTAATCCTGTTAGTTTGTGTCAACAAAGCGCAAACCACATCAAAGAGACAATCTTATCACAACTTCTTGAAATTGTCATTCATTCTCAGATGAATGGAACACCTACTGTGCTGAAATCCATTAGCACTTGAAACTCAGCCAAGCATTGATAATGGCCACAGCTGTTGGGACAATAGACTAATCTCTGGGAAAAAAAGAACACCAGGTGCTCATTTCAATTTCAAAACAGAGTGGCTGTCAATCAATGTAAGGGAACAGGCAGATAGATTTTTTTCAAGTGTAGATTTCTTTCAAGAGTCAAAACCAAGTTTTTTTTAATCAGCCAGAACTATTTAAATCACAGTAGAAAAGATGACAGCATATGCTGACAGGACATGTTGTAATATTTTTTACTGCATTATGATGCTTTCTCCACTGAAAAACTACCATAATGCATGTGAAAAAGTACACAAGGCCGATTAATGTAAAGGTCAACCAGCCTTTAAAGGACATCTATGATGAATTACTGCATTGAAAATACATCCAAGTTATAATAAAAAGTGACATTTGAAGGTGTGAAAACACTTACCTTTCAGAATGTTCCTGACTCCTCAGTAGGCTTTCCTCCAAAAAAAAAAGTGTGACCACTCACATGCCAAAATATGTCTCTGCACCTAGATGAAAATTTGCTCTAGTAAGTTGAACATGTAAGTGGTTTAACCCATAGAACATGAGCTTTTGGAAATTTGACTTGCATGTAGATGAACTGGGCTGAAGCAGTGGTGCTTCCTGCAATTCACTTCAACTTGAGACAATGGAAATTCATTGAGACAGTCCAGTAAATGTTGACACACATTGTTTTGGGATCACTTGTCCTGTATGGCTTCTTCAATACGATCTTATTGAAGAGCAGCTTCAAGAAAAATGTTGCATTTGTAACTATATTTTTGGATTTTTAGCGACAGCACACAATGCTTGGAAGCAGCAAACTCATAAAGATGCAAGAGGTGAATGGAGCCAAGACATTTCCCTACTTTGAACTGAGAAGAAATTCACAGGCCACAGTTAAGAGGCTGAATGCAGGCGTATGAGTTACTAAACTATTTGCTTTCTATCACTGTACTTACAGATAATGTCAAGCAGAAACTAATGAGCCTTAACAAACAAAAAGAAATAGCCCAGGGCAAGGCAGGGGGAAAATAAGAATTCAGCGGCTCACTGAAATAAATTTACTCCAGCTAATACAGTAATTTGGCTGGTCAGACACTGAAGTGAACCATTCACTCCACAATATAAACACTATGAAGTAAAGGGAGACAAGGTTCGTTGTTTTTTTCAAAATTGAGACCTGTGATTAGGTAGGCAGATGCACAAGGAGGGTCTTGGTGAGCTCCAGCAGCCTTCAGAAACACTGAAAGATGCAGTATAAGTGCATAGCAGTCGTAAACATTGCTCTAAAAGGCCCTAACATGCTTTTTATGTAATTCTCTGTAATCCCTCTGATTTATAATGAGTGTCTGTCAGTGTATATGAGAATCTCTTGGGCTGGTTGGGTTACCATTCTTTGTCACACTGTTGGAGGACAATGGGAAGTGACACCCAATCACATACTCACGGAAAGGGAGGAGAACATAGGAGGCGGGTGGTCATAGAGTCAAAGAGGACTATAGCACAGAAAAAGGCCCTTCAGTCCATCGAGTCTGCGCCAGTCAAACAAGTACCTAACTATTCTAATCCCATTTCCCAGCACTAGGCCCATAGCCTTGTATGCCATGGCATCGCAAGTGCACATCCAAATACTTCTTAAATGTTATGAGGGTTTCTGCCTCTACCATCCTTTCAGGCAGTGAGTTCCAGATTCCCACCACCCTCTGGGTGAAAAGATTCTTCCTCACATCCCCTCTAAACCTCCTGCCCCTTACCTTAAATCTATGCCCCCTGGTTATTGATCCCTCCACCAAGGGGAAAAGTTCCTTCCTGTCCACCCTATCTATGCCCCTCATAATTTTATACACCTCAATCATGTCCTCCCTCAATCTCCTCTGCTCCAGGGAAAATCACCCCAGTCTATCCAATCTCTCCTCATAACTAAAACTCTCCAGCCCAGGCAACATCCTGGTAAATCTCCTCTGCACTCTCTCTAGTGCAATCACATCCTTCCTATAATGTGAATTCCAAAACTGCACGCAATACTCTAGCTGCGGCCTAACCAGTGTTTTATACAGTTCCAGCATAACCTCCCTGCTCTTATATTCTATGCCTCAGCTAATAAAGGCAAGTATCCCATATGCTTTCTTAACCATCTTATCTACCTGTCCCGCTACCTTAAGGGACCGGTGGACATGCATACCAAGGTCCCTCTGATCCTTGGTACTTTCCAGGGTCCTACCATTCATCATGTATTCCTGTTCCTTGTTTGTCCAGCCCAAGTGCATCACCTCACATTTATCCGGATTAAATTCCATTTGCCACTGATCAGCCCATCTGACCAGCCCGTCTATATATCCTCCTGTAATCTAAGGCTATCCTCCTCAATATTTACCACCCCACCAATTTTTGTGTCATCTGTGAACTTACTGATCAACCCTCCTACATTCAAGTCTAAATCGTTTATATATACCACAAACAGCAAGGGACCCAACACTGATCCCTGTGGAACCCCACTGGACACAGGCATCCAGTCACAAAAACACCCCTCGACCATCACCCTCTGCTTCCTGCCACTCAGCCAATTCTGGATCCAATTTGCCAAATTGCCTTGGATCCCATGGGCTCTTACCTTCATTATCAGTCTGCCATGTGGGACCTTACCAAAAGTGTTGCTGAAGTCCAAATAGACTACGTCAATTGCATTGCCCTCATCTACACACCTGGTCACCTCTTCGAAAAATTCAATCAAATTGGTCAGACGTGACCTCCCTTTAACAAAACAATGCTGACTGCCCTTGATTAATCCCTGCTTCTCCAAATGTAGATTAATTCTGTCCCTCAGAATTGCTTCCAATAGTTTTCCCACCACTGACTGACTGGCCTGTAGTTCCCTGGTTTATCCCTTCCTCCCTTCTTGAATAACAGTCCCACATTGGCTGTCCTCCAGTCTTCTGGCACCTCTCCTGTGACCAGAGAGGTATTGAAAATTATTACCAGCGCCCCTGCTATCTCTTCCCTTGCCTCACTCAACAGCCTGGGATACATTTCATCTGGGTCTGGAGATTTATCTACTTTTAAGCCTGCCAGACCACTTAGAACCTCCTCCCATTATAAGCTAATTTATTTAATTATATCACAGTCCTTCTGCCTGATTTCCATACCCACGTCGTCCCTCTCACTTGTGAACACTGACATAAAGTATTCATTTAGAACCCTATCTACATCTTCCGGGTCCACACACAAATTACCGCTATGGTCCTTAATGGGTCCTACTCTTTCCCTAGTTATCCTCTTACTCTTAATGTACTTGTAAAATAACTTTGGATTTTCCTTTATTTTATCTGCCAATGTTTTTTCATGCCCCCTTTTTGCTCTCCTAATTTCCTTTTTAAGTTCCCCCCTACACATTCTACACTCCTCTAGGGCTTCTAGCCCTCAGTATCTGCCATAAGCCTCTCTTTTCCTCTTTATCCAATCCTGTATATCCCTCGACATCCAGGGTTCCCTGGATTTGTTGGTCCCACTCTTTGTCTTTACTGGAATATGTTGGCCCTGTACTCTCCTTATTTCCTTCTTGAATGAGTCCCACTGCTCTGATGCAGATTTACCTAAAAGTAGCTGCTCCCAGTTCACTCTGGCTAACTCATCTTATTAAAATCGGCCTTCCCCCAGTTTAGAACTCTGATTTCTGGCACATCCTTGTCCTTTTCCATAACAACCTTGAATCTAACGGAGTTATGATCACTATCTGCAAAATGCTCCCCCACTGATACCTCTACCACTTGCCCGGCTTCATTCCCTAAAATTAGGTCCAGGACCACCCCCTCTCTTGTAGGACCTTCTACGTACTGGCTTAAAAAGCTCTCCTGGATACATTTTAAGAATTCCGCTCCCTCTAAATCTATCACACAATGTCTAACCCAGTTAATGTTGGGGAAATTGAAATCCCCCACCATTACTACCCTATTATTTTTACACTTCTCTGAAATTTGCCTACATATCTGCTCTTCTATTTGTCTGTGACTGTTTGGGGGCCTATAGTACACCCCCAGAAATGATGATTGTTCCTTTTTTGTTTTCCTCTTTTACCTTCTGCCCTGTCTCGCCTGAAGACCCTATGTCCTGGAATATTGAGCTGCCAATCCTGCCCCTCTCTCAACCATGTCTCTGTGACAGCCCCCCTTTTTAATCCCCTTTTTTCTAATAATTATTCTATATATTCTTTTATATATTTTTCTTTTCCCACCTATTTCTATTATTATTTTAAAATTTATTTCCATCCATTGTTTTATCTCCATCGTTTAGCCTATTTCGATCCCGTCCCCCCACCCCACCCCCACTAGGGCCATCTGTCACTTGCTCATCCTGCTTTCTACCCTTAATGTCACCATTAGTGCATCCTTTAGCTAATATCACCACCGTCAACACCCCTTTGACCTTTTGTCTATGACATCTTTGGTAATCTCTCCTTTGCCTCCACCTATCACTGGCCCCCTATCCAGCTCCACCTGTCCCACCCCCCTTAAACAGCTTATATTTCACCTCATTTCTATTTCTCTTTAGTTTTGATGAAGAGTCATACGGACTCGAAACGTTAACTGTATTCCTCTCCACAGATGCTGTCAGACCTGCTGAGTTTTTCCAGCAGTTACAGAGCAGCCTTGGCAAAGGTCTCGGGGCAGCCAACTTCAGGGTCATGCAACTTGGGGCCATGCTACGAACCTGCTTCAGCCCCATCTCTCAGCTTTGGAAGACGTCTCCACTCTTCCAAATCGGGACTCCTGTGCAACTCCCTCTTGTCCTTTGGTTGTGCCATCTGCCAGTTGCCACATTCCTGGGCACTGGGATTGTTTTCCTTGTCTTGCTGCATGTCTTACACAAGAGCCTCCTTAAAATCTGCCTCGTTGACCTGGCTTTTGGTCACTTCACTCCCCAATTACATGCGAACATACAGACATATGAACTAGGAGCAGGAGTAGGCCACTCAGCCCTTTAAGCCTGCTCCACTATTCAATAAGATCATGGCTGATCTGATTGTAACCTCCCACCTACCCCAATAACTTTTCACTGCTTTGTTTCTCAAGAATTTATCTAGCTCTGCCTTAAAAATATTCAAAGACCCTGCATCCACTGCCTTTTGAGAAAGGGAGTTCCAAAGACTCACTACTCTCTAAGAGAAAAAATTTCTCCTCATCTTTGCCTTAAATGAGCGACCCCTTATTTTTAAACCATAACCCCTGTCCAACATCTGATTCTTACCCCGCCCCATACACACTCTGCAATGAAATGATTTGAGATGCTTTCAAAATGATAAAGAGTTCTAGAAATGCAGGTTGGTGTTGATGGTTATTCAGGGAATGAAGCATGGCGCATCTTGTGTTAACTCAACAGTAAGGGTGAAATTGCTGCTGTGAAGCACTCCAAGGTACCTATGTGTTTCGTGATGAAATATCTGCTAGAAACTTTCTTGAAATGCTTTTATTGAGTTGTAAATGTCTCTTTTGACTGATAGCAGTTGTCAGTGTGGATGTTGACAACCAGTAGCTGTAATTGGTTCATGATGACGCTTCCACTGACAGCGATGCTGTGAACATGTTTAATTGTCAGGCACTGACGTGATAACCCACGCAGTAGGTGTGCGTCATGGTTTAACACTTTAAAGGCACATAGAAAGCTGACCCGGTGTTGCGATGGGACTGACCCCTGACCTTTGACCTCAACAAGAACAAAAAAGGCTTTTGGAGCTCACTTCCATAGGAGAGCGGCCAATTTTCCTCCGGTGAGTCCAACCACTGAGTTATGGAGTTGTTGGGAGAGAGATTGGAAAAAATCGTGGAGTGTTAGAAGACATATTAATCTGAAATAAAAGGTTATGTGAAGCAAAAGACACTGGCAGGAAAAGAAGAAGAGCACACAAAAATAATATTCTTCATTATATCTAAAGTAAAATTATTTAAAATATTTCTTATAATGAATATTATTAGTAAAGCTAGTTTTGTTAAGCAAACCAATGGCTGGACCAGGAAGCCTGGAATTTGTTGGACCTAAGGATTGAGATTCATCAAAATGTTAAAAGCTGCCCTTCTGAGAGCTCCCTCAATGGCTCAGATGGGAAATGTACTGCTCAGTGTGGTACTGATCCCTACTTAGCCCCAGGCTCTGAGCTGCAACTTGAGTGGGTCAATCTGCCAATGTGCCACTGCAAAGGCGGAGCGAAGAATTGAGCAGGACCCTGCTCCTGATCACTGCCCACCTACCCTTGCTGGAAAGTGTGTGTTTGTTGGGATTGGGCGAGGTCAGGATCCTGCGCTTGAGTACCTTGCCAACACTTGGTATCTATGTATACACGTGAAGTGCACCCACTTGGATCAGGTAATGGAAGATGGTCAGCACTCTTGGAATTTACTGAAGCTAGGAGTCAACACCTTCTGTAGAGCAGGGGAGAAAATCGTTCCCAAAAAAATCACCTAGCTATCAGTGTATATTCACTGATATCAGAAGAATTTCTGAGTTAGCTGTTAAGTGTGCTCTAACTCAATTAGTAGCACTCTTGTCTCCTGAGTCAGAAGGCTCAAGTCCCAATCCAGTGACTTGAGCACAAAATCTAGGCTGATGCTTCAGTTGAATACTGAGGCTGTGCTACACTATAGGCTGTTTTTCAGATGAGAATGTGCCATCTATCACTTGAGAAATTAAACCAATGCCCTGCCTGCCTGTTCTTATGCTGGCCAGCTTATCAGAAGAGCAGGGAGTTTTCCTCGTGTCCTAGCCACCATTATTCCCTCAGCCAGCACCACCATCAGCAGATTATCTGGTCATTCATCTCATTTGTTGCTGTTGGGACCTTTTCTCCGTGATATGATAAGGTGCAATATGAATACAAGTTTTGTCTTGTAAAAGATTAAAGAAATAGATTGAGATTTGAACACTCATCAAAGTAACAGGTGTCTAATATCTTTCTGTATGAATCAACGCTTTTGCTGTTATCTGTGCTGTCACTTTAATTTTGAAATGAAACAATGTGATTTAAAATGTTTCATTTTCTTTTAATTTAATTGAGTGCAGAATGAAGGGCATTATTTCTTAAAAGCTTATCAGCCTTTTTATTTGAAATGTTATTAAAAATTAAGCACCAGATGTAATGATGAAGCGATTTACCCAGCAGAGGCCTAAATTCCTGCTGAGTTAATGTTCCTTTCCTTTTAATAAAGATGTAAATGAAAGAGAATTAGACATATACATCCGAGAACAGGGTAATGGGACACTTTACAGACTATAGATTGATATGGGCTGCACAAGTTTCTGATGAATCCCGTTTCAAACTTGTTATTGTAATTAATGTCCTGAGACTGAGATTGCAAAGACAAATGCCAATAATTTTATTTGACCTTCATTGACACAAATGAGTTCCAGAAGTCACTATTGATGCAATTCCCATTGATGCAAGAGGAGACATTTTGAGTCAGTTGCTGGATGGGGCTGTTCAAGTTTGTTTTACTTGCTGTAATGTAATCAAGGTTTGTTGTTAGGACTGGATGGCAGAGTGGGTTGGCAAAAGCTCTTTTCACCTCCTGAGTTTCCATCAGCCAAGCCCTATTGATGTACAGGTGAGCAAAGTGACTTTGGTCAATCTCAACCTGATTTCTCACGGATACAAATCTGCTGGCAAACGTATCCATACTTCTGGGAGATGTTGGCTGAATGCCACTCAGACAACCCTGGACTGTGATGCCCCAAATAAATGAATGCCAACTTCTTCATCTGAAAGTGATTATACACTGCAGATTTTATTCGATGGATCAGCTTTGTGCTGTGAATTTCTCACATATAAGAGAGAGGATGGCCTCACACCTCTCCATCTCTGTAACCTTCTGCAACTCTCAGCCCTCTGAGATCTCTTTACTCCTGCAACTCTGGTCTCTTGAGCATCCCTGGTTGCAGCATTGGCAACCATGTCTTCATTGCCTGTGCCCTAAGCTCTGGAATTACCACTCTAAACCTTTCCGCCTCTCTATCGCTCTCTCTCCTCCTTTAAGATATTTCCTAAAACCTGTCTCTTTGACCAAGCTTTTGGTAATTTGACCTAATATCTCCTGATGTGGTGCGGTGCCAAAATTTTGTTTGATAACACTCCTGTGAAGTGCCTTGGGAGGTATTACAATGTTAAAGGCACTATATAAATGCATGTTCTTGTTGGAGGGAGAGTGAAAAGGACACTGCAGCACCTCACAGGACCTGGTATTTTCTAGAAGAGATGGTGATGGTACAAGATCATGCCATCCAAGAAGCTCGATTACCTATCTTAGGCCTATTCAGACTGACCTGTGAATGCCAAAACACACTTTGAACTCTCTATGTAAGCTGGGCTTTTCAGCTTATTACTGTGGCACTCCTGCAGAAATTCAAGAAGTTAAAATCCAACAAATCCCCAGGACCTGATGGCCTATATCCTAAGGTTTTAAAAGAGATAGCTGCTGAGATAGTGGATGCGATAGCTATGATTTTCCAAAATTCCCTAGATTTTGGAACGGTCCCATCAGATTGAAAGTTAGCAAATGTAATGCTACTATTCAGGAAAGGAGGAGGAGAGAAAACAGGGAACTACAGGTCAGTTAGCCTAACATCAGTCATTGGGAAAGTGCTGAAATCTATTATTAAGCAAGTCTTAACAATGCACTTAGAAAAGCATAGACAAGTTGATATGGTTTTACAAAAGGGAAATCCTGTTTGACAAATTTATGAGAGGTTTTTTTTGAGGATGTAACTAGTAGGGTAGATAAAGGGGAACCGGTAGATGTAGCATACTTGGATTTCCAAAATGCATTTGATAAGGTGCCACAAAAAAGGCTAATGCACTGGATAAGGACTCATGGAGTTGGGGGTGATATATTAGCATGGATAGAGGATTGGTTAATGGACAGGAAGCAAAGAGTA
Organism: Carcharodon carcharias; assembly: GCF_017639515.1. Lineage (NCBI taxonomy): Eukaryota > Metazoa > Chordata > Chondrichthyes > Lamniformes > Lamnidae > Carcharodon > Carcharodon carcharias. The sequence goes on along the minus strand of NC_054507.1, from coordinate 17,889,942 downwards.
AGGAAAAATGGGGCATTTTCAAGTTGCTAGGGCCTCAACTATTTGCAATTTATATTAGTGACTTAGACAAAGAGACAGAGAGTAATGTATCTAAGTTTGCTGATGATACAAAGCTAGGTTGGAATGCAAGCTGTGAGGAGGATACAAAGGGGCTGCAAAGAGACACAGACAGATTAAGTGAGTGGGCAACAAAGTGGCAGATGGAATATAATGTGGGAAAGTGTGAGGTTATTCACTTTGGTCATAAGAATAGAAAAGCAGAATATTGTTAAAAATTGGTGAAACCTGTAAATGTTGATGTACAGAGGGACTTGGATGTACTCATACAAGGAACACAAAAATTTAGCATGCAGGTACAGCAAGCAATTAGGAACACAAATGTTGGCCTTTATTGCAAGGGGGTTGGAGTACAAGAATAAAGAAGTCTTGCTCCAATTGTACAGGGCTTTGGTGAGACCACAGCTGGAATACTGTGTGCAATTTTAGTCTTCATATTTAAGAATATTGCACTTGCAAAGGAGGCGGTACAGCAAAGGTTTGCTAGATTGGACTCTGGGATGAGAGGGTTGTCCTATAACGAGATGCTGAGTAAATTGGCCTATATTCTCTGGAGTTTAGAAGAATGAGAGGTGATCTTATTGAAACATACAAGATTCTGAAGGAGTTTGACAGAGCAGATACTGAGAGATTGTTTCCCCTGACTGGGAAATCTAGAACACGGGGGCACAGTCTCAGGATAAGGGGCAATCATTATGACTGATCTTCACTCAAAGGGTTGTGAATCTTTGGAATTCTGTACCCCAGAGGCTTGTGGATGCTCCATCATTGAATATATTTAAGACTGAGATAGACAGATTTTTGGTCCCTCAGGTAATCAAGGGATATGGGAGTAGGTGGGAAAATGGAGTTAAAGCAGAAGATCAGCCATGATTGTGTTTAATGGCAGAGCAGGCTCGACAGGTCATATGGTCTACTCCTGCTCCTATTTATGTTCTTATGGTCCTTTTTCCTCTCAAAAGTAAAATATTGTCAGTAATGTTGCAAATAAGTAGCAACGAGTTGTCAAATCTGCATGGGGAAAGGGGAGTGGAATTGCATAGGCCTTTCAAAGTGCTGGCGCAGGCACGATGAGCCAAATGGTTTCCTTTTGTGCTGTAAGGTTATTCAGGATAGATTTTGACCTTGTGTGATAGTGAGTCAGCAGCCTGTTTAACACCTCTCCCAATTTATAATTCCATTGACTTAAAAGAAAAGATCTACCTCTTGAATCTGATATTACATGCACCTATTCTGTATAGTTATGACAGTCAGGACGCCGTACTCTGACTGCTGCATGTAGCAACATTATAAAGACCATTCTGAACAGGCAGTTAAACCCGCTGCCCAAAGTCGCTGGGGTCCTAATTTATATATGTAAATTGGGGTCCAATGATGTCATCGGGCCCCGACAGCTGTTTTAACTTAAAGCTGAATGGGGAAGAGAATCAGCAAGATGAAGGACCTCCTAGTAAAATTATTACTTCCTTCTGTGAGGTCAGGATAGGAGTCCAAGGCTGGCAACCACCCTGCTACCCCTTCCATACCCCAGGATGCCATCAGAAACCCTTTACCTTCACTAAATGAGTACTGGTGGGCAGTGAAATAGTGCCCGGTTTTTCAAAGGCTGGGCAGCCACTTTGCACCTGCTTTCCACTCACTTACAGGCAAGGAGGACCAACTGAATATTAATGATGCTTGGTCACAGCATCATTCTGTCGCAAGGGGGTGGAAGATTAACAGAATCTGCTGACTTCCTGCTCACCCCTCCCCCTTTCATTTCCAATGGCAATCAAAGATGTGGCTGCTGACGAATCCATCGCAATAAAAGAGCCAGAGACTCGTTATCCCCTGGATTCTTGCAGAGATTGCAATGGAAGTGAAAATAAATGGTAGCATTAGCAGTAAATGACTACAGAGAGGAGCCCTTTGCTGCGTATTCATTGGTCATTTTGCTCAGGTTACGTTTCTGACATGATTTAAAATCACTTCCCCCTGAGGAAAGCTCATAAAACCAGCACCATCTGCTGCACCACAGCCAATCAGATTGCTGCACCTTTGAACATGGGGTCCTGTGTAGAATGAATTGGGAAACGGGGGATAAAATATATGGTGCTTCAGATGAGCAGCTGATTGGGAGTGGCAGGAATGAACTACAATATTCCACAAAGGAACAGATACGACACACAAAGTAGAAGAAGAAGAAAAAAGGAATTAAAGGACTGGAGACAGACATTGCACACAAGCCAATGTGTTACTTAATCTGTTCAACTTGTTGATGTGTTTGGATAATCTACCACTTCAATGCATATTTTGTTATCTGAAGGTGGAAGTAATCTTTATTTAGGAGGATAGCATATTGGAATGGTGGCAGGATGGCACAATTTAAGAGCTGGATGAGTATCTGGCCAGGATCTTGATTAACACTTATGAGGATAAGTACAAACAGAAATTATCAAATGCAGTGTGGAACGTGCAGTGTTTTGAGCTGTAGGTACCTTGGCAATGTCATTGCAGGGAAGGCAAAAGTCGAAGATTTTAACTTAGGATATAAAGTTTGATAATTCAGATTCCCTCTCTGTGTGCTCAACGATGGCTTGATTTCCATAGAATCATTGGTTTATGACTTTGTGAAAAAAAATGTGGGAATCTGATGTGACCTTGTTAACCAAGGCATGAAAAATGGCACAGAAGTGGGAATTCAACCTTTGGAGTTTTTTTTGACTTTCCTTTTAGGGCTGAAGTGGGATGGGGCAGAGTCCATGGTTGCAGCACAAAGGGAGGCCATTTGACTTGTTGTGTCTTTGCCAGCTCTCTGTGAGAGCAGCTGAACTAGTTCCATTCCTTGCCTTTTCTCCCGAAGCCCTGCAATTGTTGTTCCTGTCCAGATAATAATCCAATTCCCTTTTGAAAGCCACAATTGAATCACTCTCCACACTACCACACTCTCAGGCAGTGTACTCCAGATCCTAAACACTTGTTGCATAAAAAAAATTTCTCCTCGTGTCACCTTAGGTTCTTTTGCCATTCACCTTAAATCTGTGCCCTCAATCCTTCTACCAATGGAAACAGTTTCTCTCTATCTACTCTTTCCAGGCCCCTCATGATTTTGAACACCTCTATCAAATCTTCTTTGAACCTTTTCTCCTCTAAGGAGAACAGCCCCAGCTTCTCCTATCTATCCACATAACTAAAGCTCCTCATCCCTGGAACCATTCTCATGAATCCTTTCTGTGCCCTCTCTAACGCCTTCATGTTCTTCCTAAAGTGTGGTGACCATAGCGTGACTTAAAAATGGCTAGTGAATGGCTTGATGGGTTGCTTGACCTTTTCCCACCACAACCTTTATACTCTTCCAACATGGAGACAAAGCCACTGTTGTTTCATATCAAAATTTTGTCCAATCTTACTAACATGATCCGATTAGGATTTGACTTAAATCATTGTCAGAAGGATTGGATAGTGACATCCTTGATTGGGGAATTCTCTTGGATGCCCAACTGAAGGAATGAAATTTCTTTAACTGCTGAGTTCTTAAATGTAAAGCAAAACTAAGCATTACCTGTCAATTGCAGCAGTCCAGAGTTATCAATTGCATCTCCACATTTAGTGCTCTGGTCCACAATACCTCAGTTCCTACATCAACAAGACATTAAAAGCTTCTATGCGCAGACAGTTATCAATTTGAAATTGTGCATTGGCTCATAAAGGTTGAACCCAATTAGTTTTGAGTGGGCTATGACACCATACGAACATATGAACTAGGAGCAGGAGTAGGCCACTCAGCCCTTCAAGCCTTCTCCTCCATTCAATAAGATCATGGCTGATCTGATTGTAACCTGCCTACCCCCGATAGCCTTTCACCCCCTTGTTAATCAAGAGTCAATCTTCATCTGCCTGGAAAACATTCAAAGACTCTGCTTCCGCTGCCTTTTGAGGAGGGGAGTTCCAAAGACTCACTACCCTCTGAGAGAAAAATTCCTTCTCATCTCTGTCTCAAATGGGCAAAACCTTATTTTTAAACAGTTCTAGATTCTTCCACAAGAAGAAACATCCTCTCCACATCCACCCTGACAAGACCCCTCAGGATCTTATTTGTTTCAATCAAGTCGCCTTTAACTCTTCTAAACTCCAGCGGATACAAGCCTAGCCTGTCCAACCTTTCTTCTAAGATAACCTGCCCATTCCTGCTATGAGTTTAGTAAACCTTCTCTGAACTGCTTCTAATGCATTTACATCCTTTCTTAAATAAGGCGCCCAATAGTGTACACGGTACTCCAGGGATAGAATTTTCTGCTTGGTGTGTGGGCACGTGCCCGACATGCTCGAGCGTGAAATAGTGCGTGATGATGTCAGGCAAGCGTCCCGACATTATCGCGCACTCGGCGTTATTTTAGTAGGCAGGTGCGTGTGAGAGTCGGCAGTGCCCACCAACAATTAAGAGGCCTATTAGGGCCATTAAAGTAGCAATTGACAGCGATTTTTCACTGCCTGTGCAACCTTACGGTTGGCGGGCGGGCAAATTGGCTGGGCGGCCTTTGCATTTTTGAGGAAACCTCAACCAAGGGCGGAATGAGGTTTCCGTGATTAATTTTAAAAAAAGATTAAAATGTTTTGAAAAAATTTTCATCATCCATATGCTGAGGTGTGGACATTTTTTTCCCAATTTTATGTTCTGTTTTTATTGAATTTAAATTCTTCAGCTTCCTGAGGCAGCTCTCTGCCTTCAGGGAGCATTCCTTCCATGCTCCCCCATGCCTGCGCTGACTTCAGCACTCACCCACCTCCCGCCCCCACCCCGGCAGCGCTGAGCGTTTCAGCGCTAACTGGCCAGCCAGTGTGAAATCGTGGTCGGCAGTCCATTCCCTAGCCACTCTTGGGCCCGCCAATCATGGCCACCCGCCAACCCAAAAATTCTGCCCCAGATGTGGTCTCACCAATGCCCTGCATAACCTCCCTACTTTTGTATTCAATTCCCCTTACAATAAACAATATAATTCTGTTATCTTTCCTAATTACTTGCTGCACCTGGATACTAGACTTTTGCGATTCACCATCAAGCTCATATTACTGTGACCATGTTCAGAATGGTTGTTAACACTGGTCTTTTCACTTCCCATGCTGCTTACATTCATTTGTATTAAAACTTGGAGAGCATCTGTTGCCTTTCAAAGTGTCAAAAGGATTATAAAAATGCAGAAAAAAAGTCTTTTCAGGCTGTTTTTTTACCTCTGACCTGGAGCTGGACATTTTATGCACAGCTTCCCTCCTGTAAACCTCTTTCACCAACCAGCAATTGAACTCTGGTTCATCTCAGATTCAGCGATTAGAAAGTTGTGCCTTAAAGGGACAGGTGAGCTCAACCACAGCTCCATTTTAGCAACAGAATAATATACTTGACATCACACAGTACTGAGTAGCGTGTGTGATTTGATGTTGGGGTGGTTGGGGGGAAACATGTGGATGCAATAGGAACAGCCTAGTCTTTTATTGGGAGATCTTTGTCCACTGTTAACAGTTCAGCCTTGGGGTCTAATATTATTGGTCCAGCCCCAACCGAACTCCATACTGAGTAGCGTGTGTGATTTGATGTTGGGGGAAACGTGTGGATGCAATAGGAACAGCCTAGCCTTTTGGAAGACCAGCTGGTCTTTTGCTGGAAGATCTTTGTCCACTGTTAACAGTTCCGCCTCGGGGCCTAATATTATTGGACCAGCTCCAACTGAACTCCATCTGTTTCCATGGTGTATGTTGTTAGTTTACTTGTGCTTGCAAGCACCTTTATCTTGTAACTTCAGATTGACACGCTAAATGGACTTTTCTTGTCCAACGTTTTTTCTTTTAAATATTCTTGGTCATGGGGCCAGGTGGGTTTATTGTGGGTTAGGTCATTCTCCATGTTTCCAGTGGGGTTCCCAAGGGCTCAGTACTAGGTCCCCTGCTTTTTGTGGTATATATTAATGATTTGGACGTAAACGTAGGGGGAATGATCAAGAAGTTTGCAGATGACTCAGAAATTGGCCGCACAGTTGATAGTGAGGAGGATTGCTGTAGACTGCAGGAAGATATCAGCGGACTAGCCAGGTGGGCAGAAAAGTGACAAATGGAATTCAACCCAGAGAAGTGTGAGGTGATGCATTTGGGGAGGTCAAACAAGACACAATAAAAGGCAAGATACTGAAAGGTGTAGAGGAAGTGAGGGACCTTGGGAGTGAATGTCCACAGATGCCTGAAGGTAGCAAGACAGGTCGATAAGGTGTTTAAGAAGGCATATGGGGTCCTTTCATTCATTAGCTGAGGCAGAGAATATAAGAGCAGGGGGATTATGTTGGAACTATATAGAACACAATTGTCTACACTTCACTGCACTACATTAGGCCACGATTTGAGTAGTGTGTGCAGTTCTGATCATCTCATTACAGAAAGGATGTAATTGCATTAGAGGGTACAGAAGAGATTTACAAGGATGTTGCCAGGACTGGAAAATTGCAGCTATGAGGAGAGATTGGATAGGCTGGGGTTTTTCACCTTGGAATAGAGGAGGCTGAGGGGAGACATGAAGGGCCTGGATAGAGTGGATGGGAAGGACCTATTTACTTTAACAGAGAGGTCAGTGACTAGGGGGCATAGATTTAAAGTGATGAGTCAAAAGATTACAGGGGAGATTTGGAAAATGTTTTCACTCAGTGGGTTGTAGGGGGCTGGAACTCACTGCCTGAAAGGGCAGTAGAGGCAGAAACTCTCAACCCATTTAAAAGGTGCCTGGATGTGCGCCTGAAGTGCTGTAACCTGCAGGGCTACAGACCGAATGCTGGAAAATGGGATTAGGCTGGGTGGCTTATTTTTTGGCCAGCACAGACTGGATGGGCCAAGTGGTTTCTTTCAGTGCCGTAAGCTTTCTATGATTCTATGATTCTCATTGTATCTTTAGAGGCCCTATGGTTTGAATCCATTTGAGACTAGTGGAGTGGAAAGCCTCCTTTGTCTGTTGACTGTAAGGATGTAACATTAAATCAGTCTGGGCAATAGTGTGGGAACTTGAAAAACATCACCTTGGCCCATTTGTTGAATGCTGTTCTGAGCTGCAACTCAACTGAAGCACATTGTTGGGGCAGGGTGGAGAAAGCTTTGTTCTGCATCTAACCGCACTATGCCATATCTGGGAGTATTTGGGTGCCTGAGCAGGGCATATGTTCAGTTTCTCAGCACTAACATCCTACACCTTGATGATCTTAACAGAAGAGAAAGGAGCCAGTTACAGACAAATATGTTATGAATAATCTCCCAAGCCAGCAATCCAATGCTTTGTTTGACCCAGATTGGCAGAACATGGCAAATGAGAGCAATTTTCTGCTGTTTATCCATCTGTCTGGTTCTAGAGAGAGCAGACTGCCATCAGCCTGGATTCGATTCAAGACCTGGAAACAGTGGGCATCGGAACTGCACGATAGAATTACTGCTGGCTATTTTATGTATAATGTCCTGCATGAAAACTATGGCAAATATATTTTGGATTTTTCACCTGAAGTATGTCCATATCAAAGTCTACAATGTGAAATACATAGCCCCAAACAGCATTGTGCTTGGGAGCCCACACAAGCAGTGGGAATATTTTCAACCCTTGGATCCCAATGACCAAATAAAACTTGATGAATGAGGTAAAAGGTACCATAACTCCTTTTCACAAGGACAAATTGTGCCTGTTTTCTGGCCCTTTATTCTGCAATATTAAATAGATAATCTTGAAGCCAGTAGTAGAGAGTATAGACAAAATGCATGTTAGGAAATTGCACTGGTGTTCTGTAATTGGCCGGTAAGCAACGTTTGAAGAATAAAGCCTCTATTATCAAGTGAGAAAGCACTCGTGGAAATTGTCCCTGGGTTCTCGAAGGTCCTTAATCTTGAAACATTTCAATAGGTGATGATGTATGGCTGACTAAGTGGTATTTACTCTCTGTTGTGTCCATGAAGGGGATTTGACATTCCGGTTATTGGAAACAAGTCTTTGAAATGGGATAAATGATGCACTCTGCTCTATGAATGCAGTGGTTTTCTCTTCCGCCCACCCCTACCCCCACCCCTTGAATGTTTGCACTTTTTATTCCTTTGGGACTAAGAATTTGATTCTCTACAGATTGACGCTAAAAAAAGTGTAAATATGTTCATTGGTCAAAATCTGAACATGACACAGGCATTTTAAGTTACAAAGTGAACGTTTTGCCACAGGATTGCGTAACCTTTGCCTTCCCCCGTCTCTCCCCCAACAACCTGGACCACTCATTGGAGGGATACATCACAACAATGTATATTTCTATTACCCTGCCAACTAAATATTCAGAGATATGAAAAAAAGCACAATTTTTATTGCAAAAGTCTTAACCAGCCACTTTTTTGCTCACTGTTATGCTGGGTAAGAGTTTAGCTAAAAGTAGCACCTTGCCTGCACCTTTTTAGCTAACTCTTTCTCAAGGCTTCTCATAGTGTTTTCCTTAGGCTTGAAGGGCTGATGAGAAGATGCTCTTTGAAGGAGTAACAGCTGGCCTCTTGGGTTTTCAACTGTCTTTGTGCTGAGATTCAAACTCCTAAAGTTCCATTATTGATGGAAAATCACAGACTTGGTTTCCCGTGTGATGGATTATACATTTCAGGATGATAAGAATCTGAAAGTTTGAAATGCTGTCACATTTGTCCGGAACAAATTGCTAGATGAGAAAACACCAAAGTCCATTGAGTTTGTCTTCCACAATCCTGGTAGTCGCATGATATAACGATAATGGAGTTGTTATCTAATCATAGCAATCACTCTCTATCAGTCTACAGCAGACCCAGCCAGGAGGCGAGGAAAACCCCAGTGGTGAAGAGCTTCAGGAACCATAGGCCCAAAGTGACCTTTACTTCCCAAGCATGTGACAATCACCACCTCAGCCATGGCTCAGTTGGTAGCACTCTTGCCTCTGAGTCAGAAGGTTATAGGTTTAAGTCCCATTCCACAGATTTGATCATGCAACTCTTGGCTGGCAGGACTGAAGAAGTGCTACACTGGCAGGGAGTATGATAAAGGCTGGAGGAGGATAAAGAGTTAGGATGGGTGCGGTGGGGTTTGAGGAAGTTACAGAGATAGGGAGGTTTCTGGGGTTGGACCAATGACAGAGAAAGTGAGGGTTGTAAGCTGGAGGAGGTTAGAGATAAGGGGTGGTGTAGGAGCATTAGAGGGATTTGCAGTGGCTGGAGGAGGCTACAGAGATAGGGAGGGGTGTAGAGGCTGGAGGAGGATACAGAGTTATGGAGTGTTGTCGGGGCTGGAGGAGGTTACAGAAATAGTGAGGTTTTTTTTCATTCATTCATGGGATGTGGGCTTCGCTGGCTGGGCCAGCATTTATCGCCCATCCCTAGTTACCCTTGAGAAGGTGGTGGTGAGCTGCCTTCTTGAACCGCTGCAGTCCATGTGGTGTAGGTACACCCACAGTGCTGTTAGGAAGAGAGTTCCAGGATTTTGACCCAGTGACAATGAAGGAACGGCGATATATTTCCAAGACAGGATGGTGAGTGACTTGGAGGGGAACTTCCAGGTGGTGGTATTCCCATCTATCTGCTACCCTTGCCCTTCTAGATGGTAGTGGTTGTGGGTTTGGAAGGTACTGTCTAAAGAGCCTTGGTGAATTCCTGCAGTGCATCTTATAGATGGTGCACACTGCGGCTATTGTGTGTCAGTGGTGGAGGGAGTGAATGTTTGTGGATGTGGTGCCAATCAAGCGGGCTGCTTTGTCCTGGATGGTGTCAAACTCCTTGAGTATTGTGGGAGCTGCACTCATCCAGGCAAGTGGGGAGTATTCTATCACACTTGTGATTTGTGCCTTGTAGATGGTGGACAGGCTTTGGGGAGTCAGGAGGTGAGTTAATCGTCGCAGGATTCCTAGCCTCTGACCTGCTCTTGTAGCCACAGTATTTATATGGCTAGTCCAGTTCAGTTTCTGATCAATGGTAACCCCCAGGATGCTGATAGTGGGGGAACCAGTGATGGTAATGCCATTGAATATCAAGGGGCAATGGTTGGATTCTCTCTTGCTGAAGACAGTCAATGCCTGACATTTGTGTGGCTCAAATGTTACTTGCCACTTGTCAGCCCAAGCTTGGATATTGTCCAGGTCTTGCTACATTTGGACATTGACTGCTTCAATATCTGAGGAGTCATGAATGGTGCTGAACATTGTGCAATCATCAGCGAACATCCCCACTTCTGACCTTATGATGGAAGGAAGGTTATTGATGAAACAGCTGAAGATGGCTGGGCCGAGGACACTATCCTGAGGAACTCCTGCAATGATGTCCTGGAGCTCAGATGACTGACCTCCAACAACCACAAGCATCTTCCTTTGTGCTAGGTATGGCTCCAACCAGCAAAGAGTTTTCCCCCTGGTTCCCATTGACTCCAGTTTTGCTGGGGCTCCTTGATGCCACACTCGGTCAAATGTGGCCTTGATGTCAAGGGCAGTCACTCTCACCTCACCTCAGGAGTTCAGCTCTTTTGTCCTTTCTAGAACCAAGGCTGTAATGAAGTCAAGAGCTGAGAGGCTCTGGCAGAACTCAAACTGGGCATCAGTGAGCAAGTTACTGCTAGGCAAGTGCCGCTTGATAGCACTATTAATGACCCCTTCCATTACTTTACTGATGATTGAGAGTAGACTGATGGGGTGGTAATTGACCAGGTTGGACTTGTATTGCTTTTTGTAGACAGGACATACCTGGGCAATTTTCCACATAGCCAGGTAGATGTCAGTGTTGTAGCTGTACGGGTACAGCTTGACTAGGGGCGTGGCAAGTTCTGGAGCATAAGTCTTCAGTACTATTGTCGGAATATTGTCAGGGCCCTTTGCCTTTGCAGTATCCAGTGCCTTCAACCATCCCTTGATATCACGTGGAGTGAATCGAATTGGCTAAAGACTGGTATCTATGATGCTGGGGACCTCTGGAGGAGGCTGAGATGGATCATCCACTCGGCACTTCTGGCTGAAGATTGTAGCAAATGCTTCAGCCTTATCTTTTGCACTGATGTGCTGGGCTCCCCCATCAAATAGGATGGGGATATTTGTGGAGCCTCCTCCTCCAATGAGTTGTTTAATTGTCCATCACCATTCATGACTGGGTGTGGCAGGACTACTGAACTTAGATCTGATACGTTTGTTGTGGGATCGCTTAGCTCTGTCTATCACTTGCTGCTTCTGCTATTTGGCATGCAAGTAGTCCTATGTAATAGCTTCACCAAGTTGACATCTCATTTTTAGGTATGCCTGGTGCTGCTCCTGGCATGCCCTCCTGTGCTCTTCGTTGAACTAGGGTTGATCCCTTGGCTTGATGGTAATGATAGAGTGGGGGATATGCTGGACCATGAGGTTATAGATTGTGTTTGAGTACAATTCTGCTGCTGATGATGGCCCACAGTGCCTCATGGATGCCCAGTCTTGAGTTGCTAGATCTGTTCGAAATCTATCCCATTTAGCACGGTGGTAGTGCCACACAAAACGATGGAGGGTATCTTCAATGTGAAGGTAGGATTTTGTCTCCACAAGGACTTGTGCGGTGGTGACTCCTCCTGATACTGTCATGGACAGATGTATCTGCAGCAGGCAGGTTGGTGAGGATGAAATCAAGTATGTTTTTCCCTATTGTTGGTTCCCTCACCGCCTGCCACAGACCCAGTCTAGCAGCTATGTCCTTTAGGGCTCGGCCAGCTCAGTCAGTAGTGGTGCTACCGAGCCACTCTTGGTGATGGACATTGAAGTCCCCCACCCAGAGTATATTCTGTGCCCTTGCCACCCTCAGTGCTTCCTCCAGTTGGCGTTCAACATGGAGGAACACTGATTCATCAGCTGAGGGAGGGTGGTACGTGGTAGTCAGCAGGAGTTTTCCTTGCCCATGTTTGACTTGATGCCATGAGACTTCATGGGGTCCTGGGTTAATGCTGAGGACTCCCAGGGCAACTCCCTCCTGACTGTATATCACTGTGCTGCCACCTTTGCTGGGACTGTCCTGCTGATGGGGCAGGACATACCCAGGGGTGGTGATGGTGGAGTCTGGGACATTATCTGTAAGGTATGATTCCGTGAGGATGACTATGTCAGGCTGTTGCTTGACTAGTCTGTGAGACAGCTCTCCCAATTTTGGCACAAGCCCCCAGATGTTCATAAGGAGGACTTTGCAGGGTCTACAAGGCTGAGATTGCCGTTGTCGTTTCTGGTGCCTAGGTCGATGCCAGGTGGTCCGTCCAGTTTCATTCCTTTTTTGTGACTTTGTAGCGGTTTGATACAACTGAGTGGCTTGGTAGGCCATTCCAGAGGGCATTTAAGAGTTAACCACATTGCAGTGGACCTGGAGTCACATGCAGGTCAGACCAGGTAAGGACGGCAAATTTCCTTCCCTAAAGGGCATTAGTGAACCAGACGGGTTTTTACAACAATCAACAGTGTTTTCATGGTCATCATTAGACTTTTTAGCTCCCGCTTTTAATTGAATTCAAATTCCACCATCAGCCGTCATGGGATTTGAACCCGAGTCCCCAGAGTATTACCCTGGGTCTCTGGATTACTTGTCCAGCAACAATACTGAGATAGAGAATGTTGTGGAAGCGGTTACAGAGATGGCGGAGTTGTAGGGGCTGGAGGAGGTTACAGAGATAGGGAGGGTTGTAGGGGTGGGAGGAGCTGACAGAGTAAGGGAGGATTGGAGGGGCTGGAGGAAGTTACAGAGATTGAGAGAATTATAGGGAGCTGGAGGAGGTTCCAGAGATTGGGAGAATTATAGAGGCTGGAGGAGGTTACAGAGGTTGGGAGAATTGTAGGGACTGGAGAAGATGACAAATATAATGAGGGTTGTAGGGCTGGAGGAAGTTACAGAGTTAGGGAGGGTTGAAGGAGCTGGAGGAATTGACAGAGTTAGCAAGGGTTGTAGGGGCTGGAGGGGGTCACAGAGATAGGGAGGGTTGTAGGGCTAGTAGTGGCTGGAGAGATAGGGAGAGTAGTAGCAGCTGGAAGAGTTGACAGAGATGGGGGCAGGTTATAGGGGCTGGAAGATGTTAGAGAGATAGGGAGGGTTGTAGGGCCTGGATGAGGTGACAGAGATAGGGAGGGTTATAGGGGCTGGAGGAGGTGACAGGGATAGGGAGGATTGTAGGAGCTGGAGCTGGTGACTGAGTTAGGGAGGGTTGTAGGGGCTGGAGGAGGAGACAGTGTTTTGGAGCATTGAAGGGCTAGAAGAGGTCACAGAGATAGGGAGGGTTGTTGGGCTAGAGGAGGCTGGAGAGATGGGGAAGATTGTAGGGGCTGGAAGAGGTAACAGAGATGGGAGTGGGTTGTAGGGGCTAAAGGAGGTTACAGAAAATAGGAGGGTTGTAGGGTCTGGAAGAGATGACAGAGATGGGAAGTGTTGAAAGGACTGGAGGTGGCTACAGCAATAGGGAGGGATGTAGGAGCTGGAGGATGTTTCAGAGATAGGGAGGGTTGTAGGGGCTGGTGGAGGATACAGAGTCAGGGAGGGTTGTAGGAGGAGATTCCAGTGATAGGGAGGGTTGTAGGGCCGAAGCATGTGACAGAGATAGGAAGGGTGGTAGTGGCTGAAGGAGATAACAGAATAGGGACGGTGTAGGGGCTGGAGGAAGTTACAGAGATAGGGCGGGTTGTTGGAGCTGGAGGAGGTGACAGAGATCAGGGCAGTTTTAGGGACTGGAGGAGGTTACAGAGATAGGGAGGGTTATAGAGGCTGGAGGAGATTACAGAGATAGGGGGCATTGTTGGGGTTGGAGCAGAAGTAGGTCATTCGGCCCATCGAGTCTGCTCCGCCATTCAATGAGATCATGGCTGATCTCAAATCCACTTTCCTACCTTTTCCCCGTAACCCTTGATTCCCCTACTAATTAAAAATCTGTCTACTCAGCCTTGAATATACTTAACGACCCAGTCTCTACAGCCCTCTGAGGTAAAGAATTCCACAGATTAACTACCCTCTGAGAGAAGAAATTCCTCCTCATCTCTGTCTTAAATGGGTGACCCCTTACTCTGAGATTGTGCCCTCTGGTCCGAGAGTCTCCCACAGGGGGAAACAACTCTCAGCATCTACCCTGTCAAGCCCCCTAAGAATCTTATATGTTTCAATAAATCACCTCTCATTCTTCTGAACTCCAGTGAGTACAGACCCAACCAACTCAACCTCTCCTCATAAGAAAATCCTTCCCTATCCGGGATCAACCTAGTGAACCTTCTCTGGGCTGCCTCCAATGCCAGTATATCTTTCCTTAGATAAGAGGACCAAAACTGTTCACAGTATTCTAGGTGTGGTCTAACTAGTGCCTTGCATAGTTTTAGCAAGACTTCCCTATTTTTATACTCCATTCCCTTTGAAATAAAGGCCATCATTCCTTTTACTTTCCCTATTACCTGCTGAACTTGTATGCTAGCTTTTTGTGATTCATACACGAGGACCCCCAAATCCTTCTGTGCTGCAACTTTCTGCAGTCTTTCTCCATTTAAATAATATTCAGCTCCTCTATTCTTCCTGCCAAAGTGCATAACCTCACATTTTCCAACATTATATTCCAGCTGCCAAGTTTTTGCCCACTCACTTAACCTGTCTATATCCCTCTGTAGACTCTTTGTGTCATCCTCACCACTTGCCTTCCCACCTATTTTTGTGTCATCCACAAACATGACCATAGTACATTCACTTACCTCATCCAAGTCATTAATATATATTGTAAATAATTGTGGCCCCAGCACTGATCCTTGTGGCACTCCACCAGTTACAGGTTGCCATCCTGAAAATGCCCCCCTTATCCCAAATTTCTGTCTTCTATTAGTTAGTCAATCCTCTATCCATGCTAACATAATACCCCCAACACCATGGGCTCTTATCTTATTAAGTAGCCTTATGTGCAGTACCTTATCGAACGCCTTATGGAAATCTAAATCTACATCTGCTGGTTCCCCTTTATCTAAACTGTTTGTTACCTCCTCAAAGAATTCTAATAAATTTGTCAGGCATGATTTCCCCTTCATGAAGCCATGCTGACTCTGCTTGATTATATTATGCATTTCTAAATGCTCTGCTACTACATCCTTTATAGTAGACTCTAACATTTCCCAATGACAGGAAGCTAACTGGTCTGTAGTAACCTGTTTTTGTCTCCCTCACTTTTTAAATAAGGCAGTTTTCCAATCCTCTGGGACTTTTCCAGAATCTAAGGATTCTTGGAAGATTACTACCCCTGGTAGTAATTACTACCCCTAGTGCATCCACTATCTCTGTAGCTACTTCCTTTAATATCCTAGGATGCAACCCATCAGGTCTAAGGGACTGATCAGCCTTTAACCCCATTAGTTTCCCTAGTACTTTTTCTCTGGTGATAGTTATTGTATTCATTTCCTCCTCCCTTTTGCCCCTTGATTATTTAGTATTTTTGGAATGCTAATAGTGTCTTCGACCATGAAGACTGATGCAAAGTATTTATTCAACTCCTCTGCCATTTCCTGGTTCCCTATTATAATTTCTCTGGCCTCATTCTCTAAGGGGCCTGTGTTCACTTTGGCCTCTCTCTTCCTTTTTATATATTTAAAGAAGCTCTTACTGTCCGTTTTTATATTACTTACTAGTGTATCCTCAAAGTTAATTTTCTCCCTCTTTATTATTTTTTTGGTCATCTTTTGTTGGCTTTTAAAACTTTCCCAATCTTCTGGCTTACCACTAATCTTTGCCACATTGTATGTTTTTTCTTTCAATTTGATGCTATCCTTAACTTCCCTGGTTAACCATGGTTGGTTTATCCCCTTCCTAGAATCCTTCTTCCTCACTGGGATATATCTTTGTTGTGAGTCATGAACTATTTTCTTAAACATCTGCCATTGTTCATCAACTGTCTTTTCTGCTAAACTCCTTTCTCAGTCCACTCCAGCCAACCCTGCCCTCATTCCTTTGTAATTATCCTTATTTAAGTTTAGCACAGTTGTTTCTGACCCAAGTTTCTCACTCTCAAACTGAATGCTAAATTCTACCATGTTATGGTCACTGTTTCCTCGGGGATCTTTTACTGAAATCATTTATTAAACCTGCCTTATTACACATTACCAGATCCAAAATGGCCTGATCCCTGGTTGGATCCGCAACATATAGGGGAGAATTTTCCCCCCCGTCGGTGGGGTTGTGCAGGGGCAGGCAGGGGCAGGCGCAGACTCAATTGGCGCCCTGATCGGGTCCGTACCATCATTTAACCACTTAAGGCCCACCTAGCGTGACGTGCGACCGGAAGCGCTGAGCACTCCCTGTGCGGGGTTGGGGGGGGGGGGTGGAGTATCCTGAGTCAGGGCCTGCGCTTTTTCGTGCATGCGCGGGAAAAAGCGCAGAAATCTCCCTGAGGCACCCATTAGTTTAAGTTTTAAACATCTAAATAAAGAAAATAAAAAATTTTAAGACATGTCCCCTCATGTGACAGTGTCACAAGAGCAGGGACATGTCAATGAATTTTTTTTAAAAATGTAATTCAATTTTTAAACACTTCATGAAACCTCTTCCCGCCCATGGATGAGGTTCCATTAAAAATGCGAAGGCCGCCAAGGCTCTTTGCCTGCCCGACAACCTTAAGGTTGGATGGGCAGCTCAGTTTATTAGTTTAATTAGTTTTTAAATGGCCTTAATGGGCCTTTGACAGTTTGGCGGGCGCACAAACAAGTCGGCTGCCTGCCTGCTGAACTGAAAATCTAAATGACGCGCGATGATGTTGGAATGCATGCCCAATGTCACCGTACGTCATTTTATGCCTCGGCGAGCAGCCCTTATCTCTGTAACCTCCTCCAGTCCCTACAACCGTGCTGGAACCAGTGTCCTGAGGAATCGAATAACTAGGACTGTAGAGAGGGCTTTAAACTAAATAGAGGGGGAGAGGGTTCTGGAGAGAGGATACGTAGGCTCACAAAACAAAAGGATATGGCAGCATTGTAGGGTGGCTATTTAGGTAATGATACCCAGAGTGTGCGCTTCTGGGTGCACATCATGCTGGGCGGGCCTTAATTGGCCCGCTCATGTAAAATGGCGGCATGGACTCGATCGGGGTGCCGATCGTGTCCGCGCCTGCCCCTGCACAGCCCCCCCGATGGGGGGAAAATTCTCCCCTATATGTTGCAGATCCAACCAGGGATCAGGCCATTTTGGACCTGGTAATATGTAATAAGGCAGGTTTAATGTTTAGTTCCCAGCTTTGATTCCCTTGTAACCATGTCTCCATAGTGGCTATAAGATCATACCCATTAACCTCTATTAGTGCCATTAATTCATTTATTTTGTTCCGAATACTATGTGCATTTAAGTAAAGAGCCATTAATTTTGCCTTTTTACCATTTTTTCCCCTTTTGACCCAATTTGCTGCTATTTTTTAATGTTTGTACACTGTCCCTTCCTGTCACAGTCTATAGGGACTGAAGGAGGTGACAAAAATAGGGAGGATTGTAGGGGCTAGAGGAGATCACAGATATATGAAAGGTTGTGGGGGCTGGAGGAGGTTACAGATATATGAAAGGTTGTGGGGGCCGGAGGAGGTTACAGATATATGAAAGGTTGTGGGGACTGGAGGAGGTTACAGATATATGAAAGGTTGTGGGGACTGGAGGAGGTTACAGATATATGAAAGGTTGTGGGGGCCGGAGGAGGTCACAGATATATGAAAGGTTGTGGGGGCTGGAGACGGTTACAGATATATGAAAGGTTGTGGGGACTGGAGGAAGTTACAGATATATGAAAGGTTGTGGGGGCTAGAGGAGGTTACAGACATATGAAAGGTTGTGGGGACTGGAGGAGGTTACAGATATATGAAAGGTTGTGGGGGCTAGAGGAGGTTACAGATATATGAAAGGTTGTGGGGGCTAGAGGAGGTTACAGATATATGAAAGGTTGTGGGGGCTAGAGGAGGTTACAGGTATATGTAAGGTCGTGGAGGCTGGAGGAGGTTACAGATATATGAAAGGTTGTGGGGACTGGAGAAGGTTACAGATATATGAAAGGTTGTGGGGGCTGGAGGAGGTTACAGATATATGAAAGGTTGTGGGGACTGGAGGAGGTTACAGATATATGAAAGGTTGTGGGGACTGGAGGAGGTTACAGATATATGAAAGGTTGTGAGGGCTGCAGGAGGTTACAGATATATGAAAGGTTGTGGGGGCCGGAGGAGGTTACAGATATATGAAAGGTTGTGGGGGCTGGAGGAGGTTACAGATATATGAAAGGTTGTAGGGGCTGGAGGAGGTTACAGATATATGAAAGGTTGTGGGGGCTGGAGGAGGTTACAGATATATGAAAGGTTGTGGGGACTGGAGGAAGTTACAGATATATGAAAGGTTGTGGGGACTGGAGGAGGTTACAGATATATGAAAGGTTGTGGGCTAGAGGAGGTTACAGATATATGAAAGGTTGTGGGGGCCAGAGGAGGTTACAGATATATGAAAGGTTGTGGGGGCCAGAGGAGGTTACAGATATATTAAAGGTTGTGGGGGCTGGAGGAGGTTACAGATATATGAAAATTTGTGGGGGCTGGAGGAGGTTACAGATATATGAAAGGTTGTGGGAGCTGGAGGAGGTTACAGAAATATGAAATGTTGTGGGGGCTGGAGGAGGTTACAGATATATGAGAGGTTGTGTGGACTGGAGGAGGTTACCGATATATGAAAGGTTGTGGGCTAGAGGAGGTTACAGATATATGAAAGGTTGTGGGGACTGGAGGAGTTTACAGATATATGAAAGGTTGTGGGCTAGAGGAGGTTACAGATATATGAAAGGTTGTGGGCTAGAGGAGGTTACCGATATATGAAAGGTTGTGGGGACTGGAGGAGGTTACAGATGTATGAAAGGTTGTGGGGACTGGAAGAGGTTACAGATATATGAAAGGTTGTGTGGACTGGAGGAGGTTACAGATATATGTAAGGTTGTGGGGGCTGGAGGAGGTTACAGATATATGAAAGGTTGTGGTGGCTGGAGGAGGTTACAGATATATGAAAGGTTATGGTGGCTGGAGGAGGTTACAGATATATGAAAGGTTGTGGGGGCTGAAGGAGGTTACAGATATATGAAAGGTTGTGGGGACTGGAGGAGGTTACCGATATATGAAAGGTTGTGGGGACTGGAGGAGGTTACAGATATATGAAAGGTTGTGGGGGCTGGAGCAGGTTACCGATATATGAAAGGTTGTGGGGACTGGAGGAGGTTACAGATATATGAAAGGTTGTCGGGGCTGGAGCAGGTTACAGACAAAGGGTGGAATTTTGCCGCCACATTGTGGTGGGGGTGAGGCTGTAAAATGTGGCGAGCCATTCAAAGCTCCATTGACTTCGGCAGGACCGTAAAATCCCAGTGCTGTAAGATTCTGCCCATAGGGAGAGCTGTTTGTGCTGGAGGATGTTGTAGTTATAGGGAGGGTTTTAGGGGCTGGAGGAGAATACAGAGATAGGGAGGGTTGTAGGAGATGGAGGAGGTTACAGAGATAGGGAGGGTTGTAGGGGCCGGAGGAGGTTACAGAGAAAGGGAGGGTTGTAGGGGCTGGAGGAGGTTACAGAGATAGGGAGGGGTGTAGGGGCTGGAGGAGAATACAGAGATAGGGTGGGTTGTAGGGGCTGGAGGAGGTTATAGAGATAGGGAGGGATGTAGGGGCTGGAGGAGGTTACAGAGATAGGGAGGGTTGTAGGGGCCGGAGGAGGTTACAGAGAAAGGGAGGGTTGTAGGGGCTGGAGGAGGTTACAGAGATAGGGAGGGGTGTAGGGGCTGGAGGAGAATACAGAGATAGGGTGGGTTGTAGGGGCTGGAGGAGGTTATAGAGATAGGGAGGGTTGTAGGGGCTGGTTACAGAGATAGGGAGGGGTGTAGGGACTGGAGGAGGTTACAGAGATAGGGAGGGGTGTAGGGTGCTGGAGGAGGTTACAGAGATAGGGAGGGGTGTAGGGGCTGGAGGAGGTTACAGAGATAGGGAGGGTTGTAGGGGCTGGAGGGTATTACAGAGATAGGGAGGTGTGTAGGGGCTGGAGGAGGTTACAGTGATAGGGAGTGTTGTAGGGGCTGGAGGAGGTTACAGAGATAGGGAGGGGTGTAGGGGCTGGAGGAGGTTATAGAGATAGGGAGGGATGTAGGGGCTGGAGGAGGTTACAGAGATAGGGAGGGGTGTAGGGGCTGGAGGAGGTTACAGAGATAGGGAGCGGTGTAGGGGCTGGAGGAGGTTACAGAGAAAGGGAGGGTTGTAGGGGCTGGAGGAGGTTACAGAGATAGGGAGGGGTGTAGGGGCTGGAGGAGGTTACAGAGATAGGGAGGGTTGTAGGGGCTGGAGGGTGTTACAGAGATAGGGAGGGGTGTAGGGGCTGGAGGAGGTTACAGTGATAGGGAGTGTTGTAGGGGCTGGAGGAGGTTACAGAGATAGGGAGGGGTGTAGGGGCTGTAGGAGGTTACAGAGATAGGGAGGGATGTAGGGGCTGGAGGAGGTTACAGAGATAGGGAGGGGTGTAGGGGCTGGAGGAGGTTACAGAGATAGGGAGGGGTGTAGGGGCTGGAGGAGGTTACAGAGAAAGGGAGGGTTGTAGGGGCTGGAGGAGGTTACAGAGATAGGGAGGGGTGTAGGGGCTGGAGGAGGTTACAGAGAAAGGGAGGGTTGTAGGGGCTGGAGGAGGTTACAGAGATAGGGAGGGTTGTAGGGGCAGGAGGAGGTTACAGAGATAGATAGGTAAAAACATAGCTGCTTTCTCCAAACCCACTGTGCGCCAACAACGGCAACAGCAAAACAATTCAGATGTGTTACAGCCTATTCCTTTGAGCGAATAACATCAGGGAGAGAGTACACTGCTGTGAGGGCTGCTGGTTACTGACTTTGCTTGTAAAGCCAGAATGTAGATGCCTGGGAAAGAACTCTACAGGCTTAGCTAACGCAAAGAACTGAAAGCAGTGAACTGTTAACGGCAGCCTGACTCATGGCCACACTGCAGCAAATCCTGTTTATGATGTGATGTGCTGAGATAAATTTGATGCGTCGTCTTACCTGTCGCGGCTGTTAATGGATTTAAACCTTTGATGTATGTTTTTTTTTAAAAGTGTTGTTTCCGTAGGACATTGATGTTGGCTTTCACGGTAGGTTTCGTTAAAAAAAAACTTTTTTTGCATTGAGGACTCTGTGACCCGAGTCCTTGGGAAAGAATTGACAAGGGTGCATTAAACTGCAAAATCTAGTGAACAACCTTTTGCCCTTTCACGCAGATTTATTTTCCGCCAAAAAGAAAAGTCATTTGCTTCTCGATGGAAGCCATTTGCCAGTGAGGGTAAATGATGACTCTGTCATGCACTAAATAACCTAATAAGAAGTGCAGCTCCTTTTATTTATCTAGACTGAAGACACAGTGGTGAAGGGACTGAGTGGAACAGTGTATTGTAACACTATCTCCTCATCTCCATCATTTCGTTTTAAATCCAGCCCCGAAAGATGGGATGAATGTCTCGTATCTGCGATGGCTGTTAAAAAAAACTTTTCACAAAATGCCTTTAGTCATTCATAATCCTGCTATAACTCCAGCTAGCTCACAACAGAACGTAGTCCTGAAATTTGGTGGAGCCACTGACTGAGGTATAATGGGGATACTCTGCACAGCCACAGCTTAGTAACTATCCCAGAACTTACGAGGTACAAGGTGGGAATATAATGGAAATGCACACCATCAGTGGGACTGTGGGTGCAAAATGGTGTGAATAAAAATATGGTAATGTTTAACATTGAAGATTCCTATGTAAACATTTATCATTTGTAATCCTGCAGCTCAGCGCTCTGTCACGTTACAGTTACAGGCTACAGCCACTAGGTGGCACTGTAGTGCCTCCTGCTTGAAAAGCCCAGCGGCACAAACTCTAGGGGTAGAATTACCCCCCATCCGGGTGGGGGGGGTGTTGCGCCAATTGGGTCCGTGCCGCCATTTTATGTGGGTGGGCCAATTAAGGCCCGCCCAGCGTGACGTGCAGCTGGAAGCGCTATGCACTCCCTGTGCGGGTGGGTTGGAGTTGGGGAGGGGGGGGGCGGTGCCTGAATCGGGAGAGCGCTCTTTCGTGCATGCAAAAGGTGCCTCAGGGAGATAAGTTTTAAGTTTTAAAAGGTTACTAAAGTGGAGAAACAATTTTTATGACACGTCCCCTCATGTGAAACTGCCACATGAACTGGGACATGTGCATTCATTTTAATAAAAATGTGTGTGAAAATTTAAAATCATTTGTGAAACCTCTTTCCGCCCGTGGATGAGGTTCCATGAAAAATGTGAAGGCCGCCTGGGGCTCTTCGACTGCCTGACAACCTTAAGGTTGGACAGGCGTCTCAGGTAATTGCTTAATTGCCTTTTTAAATGGCCTTAACAGGCCTTTGAAAATTGGCGGGCGCGCAGCCAAGTCGGCTGTGTGCCCGCCGAACTGAACATCTAAATGACGCATGGTGACGTCCCACCCCCGCTTGCCGAGCTGAAGATTCAGGCCCAGAAGTCACACCTCTAAAACTGCTGGGCCAGAATTTTTTGTCCCTTGGGCAGGCGTGTGCACGACCCAATCGAGAGTAAAATAGCGTGTGATATTTTGCTTGGCAGGCGTGTGTGGGTGCCGGTGCAGCACCCGCCATTAATTAAGCGGCCACTTAAGGCCCTTAACAGTCCAATTGACTGTGATTTTTCCTTGCCCGTGCGATTTTCTGCTCGTTGCACGGTCAAAACAGGCAGGCGGCCAGCTGACATTTCCACAAACCTCATCCAAGGGCAGGATAAAAAGGGTTAGCAGCATTGCCAGTGTGAGGGGTAAGGAGTTTAAGAGCATCGGCGGAGAAGAAAAGAGTTGACGTTTCGAGTCCTCATGACCCTTCAACAGGTCATGAGGACTCGAAACATCAACTCTTTTCTTCTCCGCCGATGCTGCCAGACCTGCTGAGTTTTTCCAGGTAATTCTGTTTTTGTTTTGGATTTCCAGCATCCGCAGTTTTTTTGTTTTTATCAAGGAGTTTAAGAGTTAGTTTGCAGCTGCTGAATTATTGGTACTTGGCAGCTTCATCTCTGTCTGGGGCTTCAATCTTAGCATTTCCAGGCTTCATTTCAGCACTCATTGCTGTCTGCCAGGCCCCCGGGGGATTCAGACTGTGTGGACCCTTCCAGTTATCAGACAGCCTTCCCTTACCCTGGGATTGGGGATTGTGGTCTCCGCTGGAATCTCCTCCTCTGAGGAGGAAGAGAGGGGCAGAAGGGAGATGAGGCCATGTCCCTGTGGGAGGAGAGGCACTGGGACAAGAGGCGCAGGCACAAGGGGCGCAGAGCCAACAGGAAGTGCAAGGCGGAAGGGACTGCAGAAGATGCCACTAACCTGCTGCCAGGGTTTAGAGGCGGTGATGCAGCTACCTCATTATGTCTGAGGTGCAATGCTGAAGAAGGCTCCACCTCTCAAGGGAAACAGTGACCTCCATCTGTCAGAGGATTGGCCCTGAGATCAGCTCTTACTGTGTGGGTGGACACCCCATGCCAGTTGCTCTGAAGGTCACAGTGGCCCTCAACTTTTATGCCTCTGGCTCTTTCCAGGGGTCAGCGGGGGATCTGTGCAGAGTCTCCCAATCAGCTGTCCACAGTTGCATCAAGTTGGTGACAGAAACTCTGTTTGGGTGGGTACTGACCTTTATTCTTTACCATATGGATGAGGCCAGCCGGGCAGAGCGAGCCAGAGGCTTTGCAGCATTTGCTGGGTTCCCCTGTGTCCAGGGTGCAATCGACTGGACACGTGACCATCAGGTCAGCCAGGTGCCTTCGTTAACAGGAAGGGATTCCACTCCATGAACGTGCGCTGCACCACGTCATGGCTGCTCACCAGCGCTGCCATCTCCTCCCATGCCCTCTTGGTGCCGTGGCCCCCTCCTCCCATCCTTGGGGTCAAGGGTGTCCCTCCTGGCAGCCACCTCCTCCAGGAGGACAGCGAGGCACTCGTTGGAAAAGCGGGGGGCTGAGTGCTCAACCTAGCTGCCCTCTCGCCTGCCACATCCAGTCGCACTCAACTCCATTGGGAATGTTGAATACAAGTCCTTCTGTGGAAGCCTTCCAGGGGTTGCCTGGGCCATTTTTAAACCGGCCTCCGCGTTGCCATTGGACCCAGCGGCTGACGTGCCCCTGCCCCTGCTGCTGCTCAGCCCTCCCCAGCGAGTGTGGAGCTGCATTTCATGCTGGGCGGGCCTTAGTTGGCCCGCCGGTGTGAAATCGCGGTCGGGGCCCAATCACGTGCAGCGGACTGTTTTCCGTCTGCTCCTGGGTCCACCCATTGCAACCACCCGACGTTGTTGGAACAATCCATCTGGTTCAGTAATGCCCTTATCTGGTCTGGCCTACATGACTCCAGATCCACAGCAACATGGCTGATTCTTAACTGCCTTCAGAAATAGCCTAGTGACCCACTGAGTTTAAGGGCAATTAGGGTAGGGCAACAAATGGTGTCCTTGCCAGCGATGCCCATGTCCCATGAAAGAATGAAAAAAAAACTGAATACCGAGGAGTGGCATTAAGACCCTGCAACTCAAGGAGGACTGAGCTGATCCATTGATAAGTTTGAGGATGGATGGAACTGGATCTCGACTTAACCCTTTCTAATAGCACTGGGTATGCTCACACTTCAGTTGTACCTTTCAGATTGCCACTGGCATGATGATATAATCGTAGAATTGTACAACACAGAAGGAAACCATTTGGCCCGCTGTACCTAGTTTATTAGTTGTGATATGATGTACATGTACCTTTAAGGAAGCGTATCTTAAACTGCTGTCAACCACTGTCCACCCTGAGATAGGATGTGATGTATAATCCCATGACTCTGTAGACAGAACAGAGCAGCAGTCCTACAGGTCAGACATGCCTACAAAACTTCCCAGTTACTATTGTCTGTATATAGTCTTATCTTCAAATAAAGAACCCACATTATTCTTTTACCAATCCTTGGTATATAATTGGTGTGTTTGCGATAAATAGAAGAACATAGCATTTTCACTCCCCCTGCCCTTTCCATGTAGCCCTGCAAATTTCCTCCCCCCATAATGGAAGGGGTCTTTCCTGTGGCTGGACGATCTTGAATCAAACTTGAAAATATTATTCTACAAATCAGGGCACTGTATCTTCAGATATCATATATATATCATATATATCAAACTTACTATAGCTCTGATAGAATTCCTATCAGGGATCTAGATCTGCCCTCTCGTGCATCCACTGCACCCATGTTTGGTTGATTTGGTGTCAAATGAATGAATGAGGTGTCTCCCATTCTGTTTCTGTAACCTGTCTCTTTGCTCATAGCACAACCGCAGCTCAAAGACAAGACAGTGATTGTGCATAGAATAAATTCCTCACATTCCCCAACCACCCCACAACGCCACACGTCCGCCGCAAAATGAAAAAAATGAAACAAGCAATTCCGAAGAACCAACAAAGAGTTACAATCCCATCTTGTTCAGCCTTGGCTTGGAATGGGTTTCAGTACTGATGTATGTGTTGGAGTGGCAAAGCTTACTAATCTCTCAAGGGCATCACAGCTGCATGGAAAACCATCACTGGAGAGAAGGTGTTAATTCATCTTTATTTACCTAAAGCCTGTCAGCTGGCTACTTGCAGATTAATCTTTTTCTAAATGAAACCAAAAAGGGGGAAAAATCCACTTTTAATTATCACATTCTTGTGCCCTTTAAACAATCCACCTTGACGTCATCTGAACAGTGCATCCAAGATTTCTTTTATTGGTTCTTTATGTGCGGCCCAATTCTCTCCTCTTCTTCTGTGCTAAAATTCTACAGGTGCCCTGAATGGTACAAGCACAGAAGAAGACCATTTGGCCCATTGTACCTCGTCAGTTAGTTGCCTTGTGATACAATGTAAATGTACCTTTAAGGGTGCGTATCGTAAACCAAGCGAGCATTCTTCATGTGTGAGCCCAGACAGCCTCTTCTGTCACTGGGGGCGTCACACTCAAGCCAGCTTCTGTCTTCAGCCATTAGCTACTCATAGAAGGCTCCTCAGGCTAATTTCCCTCCTCCACAGTCCAGCGGCCTTTTTTTTATTCATTCATGGGATTTGGGCATGATTGGCAAAGCCAACGCTTGTTGCCCATCCCTTGAGCGCAATTAAGAGTCAACCACGTTGCTATGGGTCACACCAGGTTAGGACAGCAGATTTCCTTCCCTAAAGGACATTAGTGAACCAGATGGGTTTTTATGACAATCGATGATAAATTTCATGGTCACCATTACTGAGACTAGCTTTCAATTCCAAATTCTTATCAGTTTGAACCTGTGTCTCCAGATCATTATCTGGGCCTCTGGATTACTAGCCCAGTGACATTACCACTACGCCACTGTCTCCCTGCTGTTTGCGGTACTCCTCCTTCCAGCTGAGATCATCTATTTTGGACTATCTGTTGTGAAGATGGATGTTATTATTTTAATATTTTTGGGAATATAGTGATATTCTGTAAAGAAGGCTGTGTGTGTATCCCCATGATTAATTAAACTGGGGGAAGGTTAGTAAAGACAGCTTGTCTGCGGGAACTGAGAGATGAAAGGTAAAGGTGCTAGGTGCATGCATTTGTAATGAGAGGCTATGGTGCAGTTGGAATTACAAGTAAATAGGTTGGGTTTCAGAATTTGCAGTAGGTGATAAGTAAGAACTTGACTTTTCAGTTGCTAAATTTCAAAGGGAGTTTAAGAGACTTTTACAACTTACAAAGGTTTCATAAGTAAATAAGGGAAGGTTATTAAATTTTATTTGACCTGAAATTGGAGACAACAGGAAGACATGAAAGGTTTTTATATTTTGGAAAAGTTGAGTTCAAAGAGGTGCTTAGGTCAATGGAGTCTAGGATGAAAGGATAAAAAAGAAATTTAATAAAATATGTTTAGTTGAGTTGTGGTGGCTGTGTGGGGGAGATGTCCTAAGACCAGCTCTGTGCTGAGAAAAATTGTGACTTTTAAGCAGCCATCCAGTTTCAAGCCAGAAAAGTCTTTGTTTTCAGAAAGCAGTCTATCTCTGAACTTCCATCGGATTTCCACAGCAGAGTGGAAGAGAGTGAGAAGTCATGCGGTATACTTTGTTAAAGTAGCAGCAGTTTGCCTTGGGTAATATTACTGGATTGTTATGGTTAAAAATCTATAAGGAAGCTGTTGCCATAATTTACTTGTGTGCTCTGACCATGTGGGTTTTTTGGGGGGAATATTTTGTAAGACTGATTTACTCTTGTGTGTTTAAGCTTTTTTTCTTCTTGTTAATAAATCTTTTACTTGTAAAATCCTAATTCTATGCTTCTGGGATCAGTAGTTTTCCCCTTGTTTCCAAGATACAAAAAAAGGTTATGATCAGTAAGACAAGTTTCCCTCTGGGATTTGGCTTGCTCAGCGAATAACATCGGCTGCGGTCGTAACACTGTGAAGACCTCAAACACCTTGCAGTGTTGGAGGGTACACAGGGGATTCAGGTACGGAAGATCACATGCCCGTAACTCACTCAATTTTCTGCTCACTATTTGGACGGGCTCAATCAAATCCACCCGATTTTCTTACTTATACTTTACTCATGTGAGGCCTTTTTTGTTCAAAAAATATGCTTTATTCATAACATTTGACATCACAGCTCAAATTTGACATCACATAAAGTGCAATACATTTCAATTTCTTTCAATACTGAACTCATTCCTGGGATGAAGGGCTTATCTTATGAAGAATTGTTGAACAGGTTGGACCCATACCCATTGGAGTTTAGAAGAATGAGAGGTGATCTCACTGAAACATATAAGATCCTGAGGGGACTTGATAAGATGGATACCAGGAGGATGTTTCCCCTTGTGGTTGAGACTAGAACTAGGGGACACAGTTGGAAAATAAGGGGTCTCCCTTTTAAGACAGAAATGAGGAGAATTTTTTTCTCTCAGAGAGTCAATAGTTTGTGGTATTCTCTTCCCCTGATAGCAGTGGAGGCTGGGTCATTGAATGTATTCAAGGCTGAGTTAGATAGATTTTTGATAGACAAGGAAGTCAAGGGTTATGGGGGGCAGACAGGAAAGTGGAGTTGAGACCACAACCAGATCAGCCATGATTTTATTGAATGGTGGAGCAGGCTAAATGGGCTGAATGGCCTACACCTGATCCTGGGTCCTGTGTCCCTTTGTGGTGCTCTGAAGTGCCTCATAATTACATGTTACATTTATGATATACATTTCATGTCAAAAATTCTCCGGTGTATACAGCCCATGGGGTTTTACATGGGTTCCAGCCCCACAATAAACTGTGGCGGGAGACAATTACTTATGTTCAAGTGCTAAGGCGGAAACTCTGCCCCCTTGTGCTCAAGAGCAAATGAAGCGAGGGAAAGACGAACTGAGCTTCTCCATTCACTGTGGAAGTGTCACAAGCACAACGATTGGTTGTACAGAATCTTAAAAAAACGCAGGCAATAATAGGGCTGGAAAAACAAAACCGTTTTTTCGTATCTGTCGCCAGTACATTGCAGGACAATTATATACCAAAATTGGCAGAGCAGTCAACCAAGTCAGTGAGCTTAACTACCATACAGGCCTCAGGAAAAATAAACATATGACCACAAGTGACTGTAGTCTATGTGGGCCGTGATTTCATATTGGTCCTGATGTTTAGACTTATGGGGCTGCGACTATTCTTGTTATGCTCAATTCATTGGATTGTTTGTGCGTTACATCAAATAATGAGGCAATAGCTTTTTAATCACTTGATTATTAATATTCTGCAGCTGCAGCTCATTAAAACCTAATAACTGCAGGAAAGTGACAATCGCACCCTAGAGTCCAACCAACTGGAGGCGGAGTGTGATTTTAGTGGCACAATGTTTATTCAAATACTTAATGGAGAATTGATTTTTAAACACTCCAGAGCCTGGTTTCAAGGGAATTTTGTTATTTAAAAAAAATCTTCAGAAGAGCAAGTTGAGCCTCAGTTCAAATTGAAGGCGAGCTAACAGCGCTTAACATTTTAAACAATGCAAATCACTAGTGCATTTTCCTGCATACAGTCAGCGCACTTCAGAATAGAATTTACTGCATCAAACACGTTTGAAACACTTCATTCTGACGAGGTGTTGCATAAAAGGAAAATGAGAACTTGCATTAATCTGCCGCCTTTCACAACCTTCGGGCATCCAAAGCTCTTCACAGTCGATCAGGTACTTTGGAAGTGTAGCCCTTGTTGTAATGTCGGAAAACATCAAATGTTATTTTTTAAACTTACTATTACTCGCGTCATTGTGAGTTTACTTTAACAGGGAAACCAGACCCGGAAGCATTAGGATAGTGGCAAGGGCGAAAATAAAAGGAGAGAGGAGAAGGTAATAGAATATCACAAGGTAATAGAATATAATAAGGTAATTAAAATATTGAGAGGGAAGAGATAGGAGTCAAGGGATTGACAGGGTACAACAGGATCTGGGACTATCACAGGACACTGAACATCTTTTAGCTTTACCAGTCTTTATGTGATAGCCCACCTATATTTTTTTCTTTGTTCTTTCATGGGATGTGGGCATTGCTGGCAAGGCCAGCATTTATTGCCCATCCGTAATTGTCCTTGAACTGAGTGACTTGCTCGGCCGTTTCAGAGGACAGTTGAGAGTCAACCACATTGCTGTGGGTCTGGAATCACATGTAGGCCAGCCCAGGTTTCCTTATGCTTAATGTCTGGCCTGTCTCAATTTCCTGAGCACTAAGTTAGTGAAATTGTTGCAGCAGCCCCATGGCCTAGGACTCCACCCTCCCTCTTGCCCCTGCTGTGCTCTTTCAGGGACTTGTGGCATTTAAACATTACATTAAATGATGTCAAAACACCTCTTGCAACATTTCCCTGTCTTTTCACCAGGCATTTATCACAGTAAAGGTGAGGGGTTCAAAATGCTGGAACAGTGCTGTGGGTGTACCTAAACCACATGGACTGTAGCGGTTCAAGAAGGCAGCAAGAGTTTGGGAGAAAGAGGTTAAAACAGCGAGACTTCAGGAAAGAGAGGCTAAAACAGTGAAACCTCGGGAGAGAGAGGTTAAAACAGAGAGACTTTGAGAGAGAGAGGTTAAAACAGACTTCGGGAGAGAGAGGTTAAAAACAGAGAGACTTCGGGATAGAGATGTTAAAACAGCGAGACTTCAGGACAGAGAGGTTAAAACAGCAAGACTTCGGGATAGAGGGGCTAAAAGAGTGAGACTTTGGGGGAGAGAGGTTAAAACAGGGAAACTGAGGTAGGAGTAAGGGTAAGATAAAAACAAGGGTCCATATTCTATTTAGTTAAGATATGTCTGGGGAGCTCAGTCCCGTGATTTGCATATCCTGCTCTATGTGGGAAACCCTAGGCACCCCTGGCGGTCTGGATGACCATGTGTGCAGGAGGTGCCTCTGACTGGAGCAACTCGAGTCCTGGGTTTTGGAGCTTGAGCTCCAAATGTACTATAGTGCATTCACGAGGCTGAGAGGTTCATGGATAGCACCCCGCAGCTTAAGCAAGTGTAAGCAGGGAGGGAATAGGTGACCACCAGACAGAAGATGGGGACCAAGCAGGTAGTGAGGGAATCCCCCGAGTACATCTTGCTCACAAACCGTTTATCGGCCTTGGAAGACAGTGAGAGTGATGGTTCCTCTGTGGAGGCCAGCCAGAGGCAAGGTCATGGCACTGTGGGTGGTCCAGCTGCTCGGGTGGCTGGGGGTGGGGGAGGGAAGAAGTGTGGAAGGGATATAGTGGTAGGGGATTCATTAGTGAGGGGAGTAGACAGGTGCCTCTGTGGCCATAGACGTGACTCCAGGATGGTATGTTGCCTCCTGCGTGCCAGGGTTGAGGATGTCACGGAACAGCTGCAGGGCATTCTGAAGGGGGAGGGTGAACAGCCAGAGGTCGTGGTCCATGTTGGGGCCAATGACATAGGAAGAAAGAGAAACGAGGTCCTGCAAGCAGACTTTAGGGAGTTAGGTAGGAAATTGAAAAGCAGGACTTCAAAGGTTGTAATCTCCGGATTACTCCCAGTGCCACACAGTAGTGAATATAGTGAAGGATAGAGCAGATGAATGCATGGCTAGAGAGATGGTGCAGGAGGGAGGGCTTTAGATTCCTAGGGCATTGGGGCCATTTCTGGGGGACCTGTACAAGTTGGATGGGTTATATCTGAACAGGAACAGGACCAACATCCTGATGGGGAGTTTGCTGATGCTGTTGGGGTGGATTTAAACACAATTGGCAGGAGGATGGGATCATGAAAAGTAGTTCAGAGGGAAGAGAAGCTGAGATGGAATTAGAAGAACACTAGTAAGTGAATCTGGAGGGTAGAGGAAACATAGGCTGGAGAAGAAAGAAGTGAGTTTAGCAAGGCTAAATGGAATATATTTTAATGCAAGGAGCTTGAGGAATAAGACAGACGGGCTGAGGGCACAGAAAGGCACGTGGGAGTGTGATATCATAGCTATGACCAAGACTTGTCTAAAAGAAGGGCGGGATTGGTAGCTCAACATTCCTGGTTATAGGGTATTCAGACGAGATAGAGAGGGGGATAGAAGAGGAGGCGGGGGGTCGCAATATTGATCAGGAAATCAATGAATGCAGTGAGGAGGGGCGATATCTTGGAAGGATCATCAAATGAAGCCATATGGGTAGAAGTAAGAAACACAAAAGGGGCAAATACGCTGTTGGGTGTACCATGGGCCCCCAAACAGTCAGGGAGAGATAGAGGATCAAATATGTAATCAAGTTTCAGAGAAGTATAAGAATAATAAGACAGTAATCATCAGGGGATTTTTAACTACCCAAATATTAACTGGGATAGTTTTAGTGTGCAAGGAAGGGAGCGAGCAAAGTTCTTAAGTTGCATCCAGGAGAACATTTTTAGCCACTATGTAGAAAACCCAACAAAGGAGGGGGCAGTTCTGGGCCTGATATTTGGAAATGAGGTGGAAGGCATATCAGTAGGGGAGCATTTTGGATATAGTGACCATAACTCAGTCAGATTTAGGATAGTTATGGAAAAGGATAAGGTTGGACCAGGAATAAAAGTTCTAAAGTGGGGAAAGGCTAATTTCACTAAGATGAGATACGATTTGGCCCAAGTGGACTGGGAGCAGCTACTTGCAGATAAAGCTGAGTCAGAGCAGTGGGAGGCATTCAAGGAGGAAATAGCGAGAGTAAAAGGTAAATACGTTCCCGTAAAGACAAAGTGGGGGACCAAGTCTGGAGAACCATGGATGTCAAGGGACATAAAGGTTAGGATTAAGAAAAAAAGAGAAGCTTATGGCAGATACCAAGGGCTCAATACAGCAGAGTCTCTAGAGGAGTATAAAAAGTGCAGAAGGGAACTTAAAAAAGAAATTAGGAAAGCTAAGAGAGTTCATGAGAAAGCATTGGTGGGTAAAATAAAGGAAAACTCAGAGGTTTTTTAAATATGTAAAGAGCAAGAGAATAACTAGGGAAAGAGTAGGGCCAATTAGGGACCAAAGAGGTAATCTGTGTGTGGACCCGGAAGACATGGGTACAGAACTCAATGAATATTTTGCGTCGGTCTTCACAATGGGAAAGGACGATGCAGGTATAGACATCAGGGTGGAAGACTGTGAAATATTAGAGGAAATTAACATAGAGAGAGAGGGGGTACTAGCGAGTTTAGCAGCCTTAAAAGTGGATAAATCCGCAGGCCCGGATGAGATGTATCCCAGGCTGTTGAGGGAGGCAAGGGAAGAGGTATCAGGGGCCCTGGCAGTAATTTTCAAATCCTCTCTGGCCACAGGTGAGTTGCCAGAGGACTGGAGGACTGCTAACGTTGTCCTATTCTTAAAAAAGGGAGGAAGGGATAGACCAGGAAATTACAGGCCAGTCAGTCTAACCGCGGTGGTGGGAAGTTACTAGAAAGAATTCTGAGGGACAGAATATATTTGCACTTGGTGAGACACGGATTAATCAGGAATAGTCAGCATGGATTTGTTAAGGGAAGGTTGTGTTTGACAAAGTTGATCAAACGTTTTGAGGAGGTAACCAGGAGTGTTGATGAGGGTCATGCATTTAATGTGGTCTACATGGACTTTAGCAAGACTTTTGATAAGGTCCCTCATGGCAGACTGGTCAAGAAAGTAAGAGCCCATGGGATCCAAGGCAAAGTGGCACGTCGGATCCAAAACTGGCTGAGAGGCAGGAGGCAGAGGGTGATGGTAGAGGGATGTTTCTGTGACTGGAAATCTGTTTCCAGTGGGGTCCCGCAGGACTCGGTGCTGGGGCTCCTGCTGTTTGTGGTGTACATAAATGATTTGGACTTAAATATAGGGGGACGGGAAATACAGGACTGAAGGTGTTGTATCTGAATGCATGCAGTATACGAAATAAGGTAAATGAGCTTGTGGCGCAGATTGAAATTGGCAGGTATGATGTGGTGGGCATCATGGAGACATGGCTGCAAGGGGATCAGGACTGGGAGCTAAATATCCAAGGATATATATCCTATCGAAAAGATAGGCAGGTTGGCAGAGGGGGTGGGGTTGCTTTGTTAGTAAGAAATGAAATTAAATCGATAGCAAGAAACGACATAGGGTCAGATGATGTAGAATCTGTGTGGGTAGAATTGAGGAACCGCAAAGGTAAAAAAACCATAATGGGAGTTATGTATAGGCCTCCGAACAGTAGTCAAGATGTGGGGCACAAGATACATCAGGAGGTAGAAAAGGCATGTAAGAAAGGCAAGGTTAAAATGATCATGGGGGATTTCAATATGCAGGTAGACTGGGAAAATCAGGCTGGTAGTGGATCCCAAGAAAAGGAATTTGTGGAATGTCTACGAGATGGCTTTTTGGAACAGCTTGTGGTGGAGCCCACTAGGGAACAGGCAATTCTAGATTTAGTGATGTGTAATGAGGCAGATTTGATAAGGGAGCTTAAGGTGAAGAACCCTTAGGAGGAAGTGACCATAATATGATAGAATTTGAGAGGAAAAAGCTGGAATCAGATGTAATGGTATTACAGTTGAATAAAGGCAACTACAGAGGCATGAGGGAGGAGCTGGCCAGAATTGACTGGGAGATGAGCCTAGCAGGAAAGACAGTGGAACAGCAATGGCAGGAGTTTCTGGGAGTAATTTGGGACACACAACAAAAATTCATCCCTAGGAAGAAGAAGCATACTAAAGGGAGGACGAGGCAACTATGGCTGACAAGGGAAGTCAGGGACAGCATAAAAACTAAAGAGAAAGCATACAATGCAGCGAAGAGCAGTGGGAAACCAGGAGATTGGGAAGCCTACAAAGACCAACAGAGGACAACTAAAAAAGAAAAAAGGAGGGAGAAGATTAAACATGACGGTAAACTAGCCAGTAATATAAGAGAAGATTGCAAGTGTTTTTTTAGATATGTAAAGGGTAAGAGAGAGGCAAAAGTGGACATTGGGCCACTGGAAAATGACACTGGAGAAGTAGCAGTGGGGAACAAAGAAAGGGCGGAGGAACTGAATAGGGACTTTGCGTCAGTCCTCACGGTGGAAGACACGAGTAACCAAAGTTCAAGAGAGTCGGGGGGGGGGGGGGGTGCAGAGGTGAGTATGGTGGCCATTACCAAGGAGAAGGTGCTAGGAAAACTGAAAGGTCTGAAGGTGGATAAATCACCTGGACCAGATGGATTATACCCCAGAGTTCTGAAGGAGATAGCTGAAGAGATAGTGGAGGCGTTAGTGGTGATCTTTCAGGAATCACTGGAGTTAGGGAGGGTCCCAGAGGACTGGAAAATCACTAATGTAACCGCCCTGTTTAAGAAGGGAGTGAGGCAAAAGACGGGAAATTACAGGCCGATTAGCCTGACCTCGGTCGTTGGTAAGATTTTAGAGTCCATTATTAAGGATGAGATTTCAGAATACTTGGAAGTGCATGGTAAAATAGGGCAAAGTCAGCATGGTTTCATCAAGGGGAGGTCATGCCTGACAAATCTGTTAGAATTCTTTGAGGAGGTAATGAGCAGGTTAGACAAAAGAGAGCCAATAGATGTTATCTACTTGGACTTCCAGAAGGCCTTTGACAAGGTGCCGCACAGGAGGCTGCTCAGTAAGATAAGAGCCCATGGTGTTAGAGGCAAGGTACTAGCATGGATAGAAGATTGGCTGTCTGGCAGAAGGCAGAGAGTGGGGATAAGGGGGTCCTTCTCAGGATGGCGGCCGGTGACTAGTGGAGTTCCACAGGGGTCAATGTTGGGACCACAACTTTTCACTTTATACATTAATGATCTAAATGAAGGAACTGACAGCATCCTGGCTAAGTTTGCAGATGATACAAAGGTAGGTGGAGGGACAGGTAGTATTGAGGAGGTGGGGACGTTGCAAAAGGATTTAGTCAGGTTAGGAGAATGGGCAAAGAAGTGGCAGATGGAATACAACGTGGGGAAGTGTGAGGTCATGCACTTTGGTAGGAAGAATAGAGGCATAGACTATTTTCTAAATGGGGAGAGAATTCAGAAATCTGGAGTGCAAAGGGACTTGGGAGTCCTAGTCCAGGATTCTCTTAAGGTTAACTTGCAGGTTGAGTTGGTAGTTAGGAAGGCAAATGCAATGTTGGCATTTATTTCGAGAGGACTAGAATATAAAAGCAGGGATGTGCTGCTGAGGCTTTATAAGGCTCTGGTCAAATCACATTTAGAATATTGTGAGCAATTTTGGGCCCTGTATCTCAGGAAGGATGTTCTGGTCTTGGCGAAGGTCCAGAGGAGGTTCATGAGAACGATCCCAGGAATGAAAGGCTTAACATATGAGGAACGTTTGAGGACTCTGGGTCTATACTCGATAGAGCTTAGAAGGATGAGGGGGGATCTGATTGAAACTTACAGAATACTGAGAGGCTTGGATAGATTGGACGTGGGGAAGATGTTTCCATTAGTAGGAGAGACTAGGACCCGAGGGCACAGCCTCAGAGTAAAGGAAAGACCTTTTAGAACAGAGATGAGGAGAAATTTCTTTAGCCAGAGAGTGGTGAATCTATGGAATTCATTGCCACAGAAGGCTGTGGAGGCCAGATCATTGAGTGTATTTAAGACCGAGATAGATAGGCTCTTGATTGGTAAGGGGATCAAAGGTTACAGGGAGAAGGCGGGAGAATGGGGTTGAGAAACGTATCAGTCACAATCGAATGGCGGAGCAGACTCCATGGGCCGAATAGCCTAATTTCTGCTCCTATGTCTTATGGTCTTATGATATGATCAAGAAGTTCACAGATGACACGAAAATTGGTAGGGTGGTAAATAGTGAGGAGGATAGTGTAAACTGCAGGAAGATATCAATGGACTGGTCAGGTGGGCAGAGCAGCAGCAAATGGAATTCAACCCAGAAAAGTGTGAGGTAACGCATTTGGGGAGAGCTAACAAAGCGATTACATTATGTGTGGTAGGACCCTGGAAATTACTGAAGATCAGAGGGACTTTGGTGTGCATATCCGTAGATCCCTAAAGGTAGCAGGGTAGGTAGAAAAGGTGGTTAAGAAGGCATATAGGATACTTGTCTTTATTAGCCGAGGCATAGAATACAAGAGCAGGGAGGTTATGATGGAACTGTATAAAGCGCAGGTGTGGCCACAACTGGGTACTGTGTGCAGTTCTGGTCACCACATTATAGGAAGAATGTGATTGCAGTGGAGAGGGTGCAGAGGAGATTCACCAGGATGCTGCCTGGGCTGGAGGATCTGAGCTATGAGGAAAGATTGGATAAGCTGGGGTTGTTTTCCTTGGAGCAGTGAAGGTTGAGAGGGGACCTGATCAAGGCATATATGAGGGGTGTGTATAGGAAGGCACTTTTTCTATTAGTAGAGGGGTCAATAACCAGGAGGCATAGATTTAAGGGAAGAGGTAGAAGGCTAAGAGAGGAGTTGAGGAGAAATATTTTCACCCAGAGGGTGTTGGGAGTCTGGAACTCACTGCCTGAAAAGGTGGTTGAATCAGAAGCTCTTGTAACATTTAAGAAGTATTTATATGTTCACGTGCGTTGCCATAGCCTCCAGGGCCACGGGCCAAGCGCTGGAAAATGGGATTAGTGTAGTCAGATCTTTGTTGACTGGCGCGGACATGATGGGCCGAATGGCCTCCTTTTGTACTGTAAACGTCTATGGCAGCTCACCACTATCTTGTCAAGGACAATTAGGTATGGGCAATAAATGCTCGCCTAGCCAGTGACACACACATGCCATTAAATAATAAATGGTGAAAAATTAGTAGCTGGGCAAAGTATGCCATTGGTCGTAGTGCAGGAGAAACTTACTCCATGGCACAAGTGGTGCATGGCCTCGGGGTACCGGGGAAAGGGACAGTTAAAATGAAGTATCCCATGTTGTATTTCTATGTTTGCTTAATACAAACTGATTAATCTCACACAGGACTGGTAACCTAAACATGGGTTTGGTTTATTTGAAGATGTCGTACAAGATTGCTCAGCAGACAGGTTTCCTATACAGATTTAACAGCTAATGTTAACAGGAAAGTACAGCTACAATTCCTTCACACCACATGCTGCTAGCTAAACTGAAACTACCCTGAACAATGTCTTACCTACCTGGGAGCGGAGCAGAGGGAGTCAGGAGCACCATAAATACAGCCTGGGGATTGAAGTGCAGCCTTTCCTACCTGAGAGCGGAGCAGAGGCAGTCGGGAGTCGGAGCAGGTCATTTCAGCTGCTGAAGAAATTGAATGAGAAAAACAACTGTGACATCACAGGAAGCTAGTAAGTTGATTGGCTGGTAAGTGCTTTGTGCAAGGGGCACTGTGTTAATAGCTAGTTTAGGACACCGGAGTTAAAGTAGATCTATAAATAAAAGAACTAAAACTTTGAAGTAAAATACATAAAAAATAAAATAGAATAAATACACAAACCACATACCTGTGTAATTAAGAAAAGTGTAACTTTCAGTTGAAGGTGGTACTAGCATTGAATAAGCACAGTAAATTCTGCGATACATAGGAATTATTCTAAGTTAATTAAGAAAGTAAATTAAATTAACTAAATAACATAAGTAACAATGGCAAGACAGGTGTTATGTTACAACTGTGGAATGTGGGAGCTTTTGGATTCCAAGGCAATCCAGGACAAACACGTCTGCAGAAAGTGTAAGCAGCTGGAGGAATTCCGGATCAGGATTATTGATC
Source organism: Carcharodon carcharias (assembly GCF_017639515.1). NCBI lineage: Eukaryota > Metazoa > Chordata > Chondrichthyes > Lamniformes > Lamnidae > Carcharodon > Carcharodon carcharias. The sequence goes on along the minus strand of NC_054507.1, from coordinate 17,851,733 downwards.
TGGAAGCTGAACTGCAGACACTGCGCAGCATAAGGGAGGGGGAGAAATACCTGGACACTTTGTTTCACAATATGATCACACCTCATAGAAGAGGGACATCTGTTTTGGTCAGCAGTGAGGTACAGGAGGATGTGACTGTCAATGAGGCAGGTAATGGAACTGAGCAGGCAAGAGTGGAAGAGCCTCAGGCTTTGCAATTGTCAAACAGGTTTGAGGCCGAAAGTGAAGTCTGCAGGGTAGATGAGCAGGCTGGCCATGGCACTATGGTACAGGAAGCCATTCAAGCAGGGGGAGCAAAAAGGAATGTAATGGTAGTAGGGGGCAGTTTAGTGAGAGGGATTGACATTGTTCTCTGCAGCAAAGAGCAAGAGTCCAGATGGCTGTGTTGCCTGCCTGTGCCAGGGTTTGGGACATCTGCTCAGGGCTGGAGAGGAACTTACAGTTGGGGGGGAAGAATCCAGTCGTCATGGTCCATGTAGGTACCAACGACATAGGTAGGACAAGGAAAGAGGCTCTGCATAGAGAGTATGAGGACCTAGGTACTAAATTAGAATGCAGAACTTCAAAGGTGAGAATCTCTAGATTATTACCTGAGCCATGTGCAAATTGGCATAGGGCAAATAAGATTAGAGAGATGAAAGACTCAAAGACTGGTGTGGGAGAAGTGGATTCTGGTTCATGGGGCATTGGCACCAGTACTGGGGAAAGAAGGGGCTGTACTGTTGGAACGGTCTGCACCTGAGCCGTGCTGGGACCGGTGTTCTTGCAAACTGCATAACTAGGGAGGTAGAGAGGGTTTTAAACTGAATAGTGGGGGCAAGGGATCAAATTTGGGAAGATGTGGTAAAGAATAGAGAAAAAGCAAGGCAGGAAGTTATTAATGTGAGAAATGATAAAAAGAACATGATAGGAAGGGACAAATCTAAAAGTGAATCAGCAGATAAGGCTAGAGGTTACAAAAATAATAAAAGGACAAAACTTAAGGTTCTATATCTGAATGCAAGTAGCATTCAAAACGGAGGTCAGAGGCTAGGAATTGTGTGACGGGTAACTCACCTCCTGACTCCCCAAAGCCTGTCCACCATCTACAAGGCACAAGTCAGGAATGTGATGGAGTACTCCTCACTTGCCTGGATGAGTGCAGCTCCCATAAAACTGAAAAAGCTGGACACTGGCCAGGACAAAGCAGCCCACATGATTGGCACCACATCCACAAACATTCACTCTCTCCACCACCGATGCACAGTGGCAGCAGTGTATGCCATCTACAAGATGCACTGCAGGAATTCACCAAGGCTCCTTAGACAGCATCTTCCAAACCCACAACCACTACCACCTAAAAGGACAAGGGCAGCAGATAGATGGGAACACCACCACTTGGAAGTTCCCCTTCAAGTCACTCACTATCCTACCTTGGAAATATATTGCCATACCTTCACTGTCACTGGGTCAAAATCCTGGAACTCCCTCCCTAACATCACTGTGGGTGTACCTACACCACATGGACTGCAGCCGTTCAAGAAGACAGCTCACCACCACCTTCTCAAGGGCAACTAGGGATGGGCAATAAATGCTGCCCCAGTCAGTGAAGCCCACATCCTGTCAACGAATAAAAGAAAAGAGATGAACTGATAGTGCAAATTGAGATAAACAAGTATGATCTAACGATCTAATAGCCATTACAGAAACATGGCTGTGGGATGACATAGATTGGGACCTGAATGTTGAAGGGTATGTGACATTTAGGAAGGACAGGAAGCTAGGAAAAGGTGGAGGGTGGCTCTATTAATTAAAGGTGGTATTAGCACAATAGAGAGGGATGACCTTAGTTTAGGCAACCAGGATGTAGAAGCAGTTTAGGTCGAGATGAGGAATGATAAAGGCAAGAAGTCACTTGTGGGTGTGGTTTACAGGCCCCCTAACAGTAACCGCATTGTAGGACAGGGTATCAAAAAAGAAATGATGGGAGCATGTCAGAAAGGTATGGCGATAATAATGGGGATTTTAATCTACATATAGACTGGAAAAAATGAGATGGACAAAGGTAGCCTAGATGGGGAATTCATAGACTATTTTTGGGATGGTTTCTTAGAACAGCATGTTCTGGTACCAACCAGAGAGCAGGCTATACTAGACCTAGTATTGACCAATGAGATAGGATTCATCAATGATCTTATAGCGAAGGCATCCCTAGATAGCAGTGATCATAATATGATTGAATTTTACATTCAATTTGAGGGAGAGAAGAGTGGGTCTAAGACTAATATTCTAAACTAAATAAGGGCAATTATGAAGCCATGAAAGCAGAGCTAGTGAAAGTGACCTGGCAATTTAGGTTAAGAGATAGATCAATAAGGATGCAGTGGCAGACATTTAGGGGGATATTTCAGATTACACAGAATAGATACATTCCAATGAGAAAGAAAAATTTCAAGGGGAGAGCCCATCACCCGTGGTTAACTAAAAAAGTTAAAAAATAGTATCAAACTTAAAGATAAAGCATATAATTGCGCAAAGACAGGTGGCAGGTCAGAAGATTGGAAAGAATATAAAGGACAGCAAAGATTGACTAAAAGATTAATAATGAGGGAAAAATTAGAGTATGAGAAAAAGTTAGCTAGAAATATAAAGACAGATAGTGAGAGTTTCTACAGATATGTAAAAAAGAAAAGAGCTAACAAAGTGAGCGTTGGTCCTATGGAAAGTGAGTCTGGGTAATTAATGATGGAAAATAAGGGGTGGCAGATTAACTGAACCAGTATTTTGGGTTGGTCTTCACTATAGATGATACAAGTAACATCCCAGAAATAGCTGGAAATCAGGAAATGGAAGGGAGGGAGGAACTCAGGAAAATTACAATCACCAGGGAAGTGAGACGGAACAAATTGTTGGAGCTGCAGGCTGACAAGTCCCCCAGTCTTGATGGAGTTCATCCTAGGATCTTAAAAGAAGTGGCTAGTGCGATAGTTGATGCGTTGGTTTTAATTTTCCAAAATTCTCTATATTCAGGGAAGGTTCCATTAGATTGGAAGATCGCTAATGTAACTGTATTCAAAAAGGGAGGGAGACAGAAAGCAGGAAGCTACAGGCCAGTTAGCTTAACATCTGTCTTGGGGAAAATATTGGAAGCTATTGTTAAAGACATTACACCAGGGCACTTGGAAAAATTCAAGGCAATCAGGCAGAATCAACATGGTTTTGTGAAAGGAAAATCATGTTTAACTAACTTATTGGAGTTCTTTGAAGAAGTAACATGTACTGTACTTAGATTTCCAGAAGGCATTTGATAAGGTGCCACATCAAAGGTTATTACGGAAAATAAAAGCTCATGGTGTAGGGGGTAACATATTGGCATAGATAGAAGATTGGCTAGCTGGCAGGAAACAGGGAGTAGGCATAAATGGGTCATTTTCTGATTGGCAAGATGTAACAAGTGGTGTGCCACAGGGTTCAGTGCTGGTGCCTCAACTTTTTACAATTTCTGCAACTTACTTGGATGAAGGGACCAAAGGAATGGTTGCCAAATTTACACAAAGGTAGATAGGAAAGTAAGTTGTGAAGAGGACGTAAGATGGCTCTAAAAAGGTATTGATATGTTAGGTGAGTGGGCAAAGATCTGGCAAATGAAGTATAATGTAGGCAAATGTGAAATTGTCCATTTTGACAGGACGATTAAAAAAGAAGCATATTATCTAAATGGTGAAAGATTGCAGAGCTCTGATATGCAGAGGGATCTGGGTGACCCTCATGCATGAATAGCAAAAGGTTAGCATGCAGTTGCAGCAAGTAATTAGGAAAACTAATAGAATTATATAGTTTATTGCAAGGGGAATTGAATACAAAAGTAAGGAGGTTATGCTTCAGTTATACAGGGCATTGGTGAGACCACATGTGGGGTACTTTGTATAGTACTGGTCTCCTTATTTAAGGAAGGATGTAAATGCATTGGAAGCAGTTCAGATGAGGTTTACCAGACTAATACCAGGAATGGGTGGGTTGTCTTATGAGGAAAGGTTGGACAGGTTGGGCTTGTATCCACTGGAGTTTATAAGAGTTAAAGATGACCTGATTGAAACATATAAGATTCTGAGGGAACTTGACAGGGTGGATGTGGAAAGGATGTTTCCTCTTATGGGAGAATCTAGAACCAGGGGCCATGTTTAAAAATCAGAAGTTGCCCATTTAAGACAGAGATGAGGAGAAATTTTTTTCTCTCAGAGCATTGTGAGTCTTTGGAACTCTCGTCCTCAACAAGCAGTGGAGGCAGAGTCTTTGAATATTTTTAAGGCAGAGGTAGATAGATTCTTGATAAGCAAGAGGGTGAAAGGTTATCGGGAGTAGGTGGGAATGTGGAGTTGAGGTTAAAATTAGATCAGCCATGATCTCATTGAACGGTGGAGCAGGCTTGAGGGGCTGATTGGTCTACTCCTGCTCCCTGCTCTTAATTCATATGTTCTTATGTCTGCTGGTCACATGGTTTACATCCTGGCTACTTATCATTAGCATATTCTCTCTTAAAGTGATATCACAACAGCCCAGATCCTTTCTTTTTGAATTGATGAAAGTGGGGGACAGTAATATATTATTTGTGCACTTCCATCCCACAAGAGGAGTGTCTCTATGTCAAGAGATGTCAACCAGCAACGGGGACCATCAACTTTGACAGAGGCCACCCTTGAAATGCTGCTTCAGCTCAGCTGCCAGCCCTGTTGTGCACAGGTGGGATATTGCACAAGAAGGTACAGGAAAGGGATGAAGAGAAATACCTTTAAAAGTGGACGGAAGCTCTGACTTACACAATGTATATCATGGCAGCCTCAAGTAAAATGTACTGAACGAAACTAGGCCTGAGTTTTCAGCTCATTGGGCGGGCGCAGTAGGCGGGCCGGGAATTGGCCAGGAAACGGACTGCTGACTGTGATCGGCCCCCGATTGCAATTTCATGCTGGCTGGCCAGTTAACGGCCAGCCAGCATGAAGCACGCGCTGCAAAGCTCAGCTCTGTCAGGGTGGAGGCAGGAGGAGGGCAGGCGATGATGTCAATGCGGGCGCAGGCCAGCGCTGACAGAAAACCCCCTGAAGGCAGAGAGCTGTCTCAGGGAGCTGAAGACCTGAAAAAGCAAAAATAAACGTTTCAAAAGCTGAAAAGAAGTGTCCATGCATCATAATCAGTCAACTGAAAATTTAGCTAAGGAAAATGCTGTCCACAGAAATTTATTTATATTTCATTTCATCATGGAAATCTCATCCCACCTGTGGATGAGGTTTGATGAACAATGCAAAGGCTGCCTGGTCGATTCTCCCGTCTGCCAACCACAAGGTTGAACGGGCTGCGTAAAATGACAGGCAGTGCACCGTTAATGGGCTCAGTTTCCCTCTTAATTGTCGGCGGGCACACGCAAAAGTTGGAAGTGCAGGATAACGTTGGGATGCTTGCCTGACATCATCTTGCGCGATTTTACGCCCAATCGGCACCCGCCTGATCAGCGCAAAGTTCAGCCATTGGTGTATTTGCCAATAAGCCCAAAAGGGTACAGTCAGGTTCTTTTGATTTTTGAATTCAGTTCATTTCTAGGAACCATTAGTTTGGAACCATGTACTGTAATAGCCCCTTCATTACTGGAACCTGGGTTCAAATCCAACCAGCAAATTGGTTTAAAGTGTCTTTTCTTTAACAGCTGTTAAAGGTCTTAAGCAAGATGGATCTGCGAAATCTAAATTTAGTACTCAGTGGAAACGAGGACACAGCACAAAATTGCCCATAATTGCTGGGCACTATTACTCCAGCTAAATGAACGAATAGTGTGACATTTCATTACTTTTTTTCTTTGTACATTGATGCAGCTCAGGTTGTTCCACTGAGCTTTGAGCCTGGACTGTGCAGAAGTGCACCACACATTTATAAAGGTCTGCTATACCTCCCCCGCAGACTGACTGCTGCTGTCGCTGTGCACTTGCTGTGATGCTATTGTGCCACATCTCTGAGCACTGAACAAAAATAGTTTTATTGTCTTTTAGCACATCTTCTTGGGTTGGCTCCAAAGCCAGAGCTCCAATAATGATAGCAGTTATACAGAGTACCACTTCATTTAATTTACACCACTGGGTCCAGTGTGTAATGTTAAATACTAAAGTCACATGTGGTAAATGAAGTGAGGCAAAAACTACGTCATTGTTATACATCAAAGGCAGAATTGGATGGAAAGCTTCGTTGATTCTTGTTCTTCCAGAATACCAGTCCCATGGAGCTCTTCCTACTGTAGCCTAGGCTATTGATATTTGACAAATTCATATGTTAAGGGATGGCTTGCAGTGTCACCCCATATTTCAATGAGGGTAGTTTCTAGATGATGCAGACTGACATGTTGTTTCACTCCCTATAACAGAATGTATTCAAAAAGTGAGGAAAGGAAGGAGTTCAAGTGAAAAGTGGAGCATCTGTGCTGAGCAGACATTCTGAGTCCTGAGCTTTCTCTGAAATAGTTGCAAGTCAACTTAGAAGTCTCTGGAGCACTACCTTTCAAGGTCACCTAGATAGCTCAATTTGCTAATGTGCTGCTCAGTGTGAAACTGAAGTGCAGAGACCAAGAAGGTCCTAGGTTCAATCCTCAGTCTGTGCCAAGTTGGCTAATCTCAGCGGATGCATGTAGGTGCTGCTACTATTGGTTTCAGCATCCCTGGGCTAAAGAGGGGAAAATGAACCAGAGTCCTGCTCCGATTACTATTCAGACATCCCTTCTGGAATGTCTACATGTGTATATTGGTCAAGAAGGTGGTCCTCCTCATAATTGAGTAAACTTCTAACATTCAATGTCAAAACTTGTATGTGACAAATGACCACCTGAGAGAGGCACTGAAAGTGGCTAGCACTGATGAAACCATTCCAACGCCTTCATGACAGGAAGAAATATGCATGTACTTCCTGTCCAGCTTCCTACTGTCATTATTTATGTTTACACTTTTATATCGACCTTTAACATTGAAGCTGCCTATGTAAACCTGTAATAAGGCAGTAACAGGTTTTGGCCACTGGGTGGTGCTGTGGAGCAGCTTCCTGTGGTGTGCCTCCCAACTAGGTAACCGTCTAGTGTCGAAAAAAACACTGATTCATCAACTAACCATGAGCCCAGAAAACTTACTCGTATTTCAAAACATTCCAAATGAATGTTCAATCAATTCATTGTGGTGGGTAGATTGTTAATGTTAAAAGTGAGGCAAGAAAGCTTACCCCAATATATTTTTTAGACGACTATAAACCTTGCTTCACTGGAGAAATGTCCAGACACTTTGCGATCATACCATGATCGATATTGCTGTCCTAGTGTCTTTCAGCTTTGTTTGTTGTCAAATTGGCTGCCTTGCCATTCTGCTTTGTGCTGCAGGATTACAATGTGCAGTTTAATCCTGGTAAATGCTTTAACTTGTTTGCCAAGAACCGTTATGCTTGAATCAGAATTGTGAATGAATCTGGTTTTCTATAGAGCCGTGATAAAAAAAAGCCAATTTGCTAATCATTCGAGCACAGCCAATTTAATCATTCATTTCAGTCCAACCACCATGCACAGAAAACATTGAACAAAACATTTGTTTGTACAAAATCATCAGATTTCTAAAATGTGTTGCTTCAGTGTGATGAATTGGAACAACGAGAGGATTTTGGAGCATTTTGTGCCAGCATCAGGGTTATTTTGGATCTGAACTCTGAGCAGTGAAACAAATTGGCTTGTTAAGCCAGTATTCCACATAATGGGGGTTGAAAGAATCATGTTTCAGGGTCACGATGATATATAATGATAGTCAATAGGGGTGGTTTGACACTGGGCTTCTATCACAAAGGGAGTGAATCAGGAGTGGCAAGATCTATTCAATTCCACTCTTAATATGAGCGTATGGAAAGTGATTTGTTAAATGTGACCTTGTACAATGTGACTAAGGATCAAGTGGAACCATTTTTCATCTATGGATGTTATATATATGGACTTCCAGAAGACATTTGATAAAGCCCCTCATAAAAGACTGTCAGCTAAAGTTGAAGCTCATGGAATTGAAGGCAAATCATTGACCTGGTTAGGAAACTGGCTGAGCGGCAGGTGACAGAGACCGGGGATAATAGACAGGTACTCTAATTGGCAGAATGTGAGTAGTGGTGTCCTGCAGGGATCTGTGTTGGGGCCTCAATTATTCACCATACTTATTAAGGATATTGTTAAGAAGATGGGATAGAAAGCCGTATATTCAAGTTTGCAGATGACATAAAGATAGGCAGCCGGAATAGATGGATGTGTAAAATTACTAAGAGATGCTGGCCTATATTTTCATCCTTGAGGTGGGTAGCTGGAGCTGGGAAAGATTCCATGCTTGGCCCCACACCTTGGGAGGAAGTGCCCATAAAGGCAGGATCTTCATCGCTGGGGAGCGGGTGCAGGCTGGAGTCTGACCAGCTGACCCAGGAAAAGGTTTGGAGGCAGCCACAAGGGCTGCCGGGTACCGAGCCAGGCTGTTTAAAGGCCCACCTTGATGCCGTGAGACTTTGTCCCCATTAAAATAAAGACACAAAGACCTTCCAAACCTCACCCATTCACAGCCCTCACCCTCCAAACACTCCCCATGTCCCACCCATGCCACCCATACCCCCCACCCATCCCCTATGGCCCTCATGACCCCTGTGCCAAGCTGTGGCACTTCTATGCCTATTGACCCAATTGTACACTTTGTGGAACCAATGAACCCTATCGTGGTATGTGTAAAAAGAAAAGCTTTGGGAAAAAAGTAATCCATTTATAACTTTCTCCTATGTTGAGAAAAAAGACTGCACTACAAGCTAATAAAAGTGTCGATCATCCAGGCCCTTTAAAGTATCAATAACAAAAATAACAAAGCCTTGAATCCACTTAACTCATGTAAACAAACATCTTGAAATTGACAGCAGTGATCAGAGAGCCTGAGCTGTCAATCAAACAATGTTTTCTCTGGGGAGCAGGTGTTTTACTACTCAAATTGTTGCCTGGGCTCTCTGCCAAGCATACATAAACCATTAAGTTTGTTGAAATAGCTGGATGTGGCAGGACATGCCTATGTCCGCCATGGAGCCAGCCAGGCCAGGAGTGCCTGGTGTGGCTTTTGACAGAAACCAGCCTACACTTTTTAAAGGCACTCCCAAAAATCCAATCCTTTCCACATCCACCTGCCTGCCATTTTCAAAAGGCTCCCAAGTCATCCTGACTCAGTGAAAATCCAGGCCAATAATAGATTAAGTGAGTGGATGAAACTGGCAAATGGATTTTCTTGTAGGCAAATGTGAGGACATCCACTTTGTACCTAAAAAGGATAGAACAGGGTACTTTCTAAATGGTGAGAAGTTAGAAACAGTGGAGGTCCAAAGAGACTTGGGGGTCCAGATAAATAGATCATTAAAATGCATGAACAGGCATGGAAAATAATCAAAAAGGTGAATGGAATACTTGCCTTTATATCTGGAAAACTAGAATACAAGGGGGTAGAAGTCGTGCTACAGCTATACAAAGCCCTGGTTAGACCATACATGGAATATTGTGAGCACAAGTACTGTTCTGGGCACCACACCTTAGGAAGGATATATTGGCCTTGGGGAAAGTGCAGAATGGTACCAAAGGAGAGGTTAAAAAACTAGTGTTGTATTCCCTGGAATTTAGAAGGCTAAAGGGTGATTTGATGGAATTTCTAAATATATTAAGAGGAACAGATAAGGTAAAGAAACAATTTCTGGTAGTTGGGGAGTCTCGGACTAGGGGGCAAAAAACTCGAGCCAGACTTTTCAAGAGTGTAATTAGGAAGTACTTCTACACACAAAGGGTGGTAGAAGTTTGGAACTCTTTTATGCTAATGGAAATTAATGCCAGATTAATTGTAAAAGTTAAATCTGTAATTGATAGATTTTTGTTAACCAAAGGCATCAAGGGATATGGGACAATGGCAGGTACATGGAGGTAGGTCACAGTTCAGCCATGATTTCATTGAATTGTGGAACGGGCTTGAGGGGCTGAATGGCTTGTTCCTGTTGCTATGTTCCTATTATGATAATGTGAGTAAATGAGGTCTAATTGAGTAGATTCTGAGTCTGTATAATGGAAATTATGAGAAATACTTGGCTCTCTTGAGATTCCATGCAGAGTTGAGAATTATCTGAACATTGTACCATAATGAGGTCATCCTGACCTTGGAGCGAGTGCAAAGAAGATCTTATTCCATTCTCTGCCCGAAGGCAGGTCTGACCCACAGCCCCACAGTCTCCACCACAGGTAGGGTAAGGAGGCAGATCCTGAATCCACCCCAGCCAGAAAGGGGAGTGAACCTTGTGCTGTTGGCTGGCACCTATCTGATCCACACCAGCCATCCAGCCTACCTAGCCAACTGCTCCCCCACCAAGGGGTCTGAGTTGCTCTGGCAACGTGCACTTTTACATGCATGTTGTAGTCCAGAGCTATGAATGGTGATGTTAGAGACTCCAGTTTTCACAAAGAAGGACATCTAGGTGAAGAAAATGCGTCTGTACATCAGTGTTACCAGGAAAGCCTAAGGGATGTTTACACTGGAAAGGTTAATGCCTGAGGTCTTTGAGATCTTCAACGGGATAAATAAACTGGATCCCTGAATGGTCCCTATTAACATAAGGGGACACGAGTTCAAACTTTGATGAGAATAGATGAACATGTAGATACAACAGAACATCTTCACACTCATGGTGGTAAATGTGTAAAAATCTGCTGAGGGAAAGCAGTGGAAGCAGAGGATGTAATGCATTTTATATTGGCTAGATGATAAAGGTTGGTTAGCAGGATGCTTGTAGAGTATCAGAGATGAAGTGGGGAAAGAGGTTTGTGTTAGGGGGACTCAGCTGATGGATGAAGTGATTGGGGTGTGGGGGTGGGCGTTGGTTGGGGGGATTGCATGCAGAGGTTGGAACTCGATCACCTTAGGGAGATGAGAGAGAATTTTTTGGCAATTTTCTTGAGTGGATCTTAAATGCTTCCTGTCTCCCTTATTTCCCTCTTCAGGAGAATTTGAATTACTAGTGGTTGGTGAGGGTGAGGCACAAGATTACACCATCGGATACACAGGGTGAGCACCGATGGGCCTGAAGGTGGTTTTGTTGCTGTTTTTCTTGGGTTTCATATCCGTTGATCAGCCTTTTTTTAATATAGTTTTTACTGCATGAAATGGCAGATTTGCACTATAATTGTATTTATGTTAATTCCATTGAATGTGCTACTTATGTTTTATTGTGAAGACTTAGTGGAATGTACTTCATTTTTCAAAACGGTATTGTGTTTTGTCAGTAACAGGATTGCATTTGCACATATTGCTTGATGCATTAATGTCCCTTAAGAAATATTTAACCATGCTCAGCATTTCACATGCCACCTTTAAAACACTAAGCTCCTGTAAGGTAATACATTAAAATCCGTATTGTAAATTGAATGCACTTAGGGATTGCAGGCTCCACTGCCAATGTATAGTGACTAGCAGCTCACTGATTTATACAGCCTGTATGAGGGAAGTATAACTAAACTATGAATCCCATTAAATATTGTTGTGTTTTACTTACTCTCACATAGATATCAGGAGAAACATTTTTACTCAAAGAGTGATAGATACCTGCAATAACACCAAGCCAAGTAAGAGACCCAATTATTGAGGTTATCCAGAATAAAACTGCAAGTGGCTATACTGGGAAAGTTTGTAGTGATTGTCCAAGTTTTCAGGGGAACCATTTGTAAGTACGGACACGCACTCCCTGGACCCTCTGTAAACATTCACACATTCCCAGAGGCCATCTGTAAATATTCAAACGATCCCAGGGACTGTCTGTAAATATTCACACTCTCCCAGGGACTGTCTGAAAATATTCACGGACTCACAGGGAACCCCCATGCGTATTCCAGATGCCCAGTTTTAACTGTGCAAGTGGATAGGTTTTGAATGAGTTGAAACCTTGCCCATTGTGTTAGACACCCAAAACAAAGCATTGTTCATTTTGCAGAAAAGGTTTTTAATTGGCATGCAGTGACAAATAATGGCCAGGATTTTCCGGTCCCATCGTGGTGGGACCCGTTGTGGGAGATTCGACGGCCCAGCCAAAAGTCCATTGATTTTCAGTGGGACCGGATGGTCCTGGCGGCGGGCGGGGCTGGAAAATCCCACCCAATGTTCCGAGTAAGTAACCAAATACAGAAAAATGTAGGATACTGATCCCTGATGTACAGAAGTCTGAGGACGTCGAGGACCTGGATTCTGTAGACTGCAGTTTTTGACAGCTGATTTACTGAACTTCTTTGGGTTGAATGACCTGGCTTTTTGGAATGTTTTGACTAATTTGAGCTGAGTTAATTATTCACTGCAGTCATGCAAGATACTGCAAGTCAAAGGTGGCAAATGGTCAAAATGGATGCATGGCAGGTCCAAATTGGGAACATAATTTTCTGTATTATCAAAGAGCATACGCTGCATGCATCACTGCAGGCTGACCGCTTGGGATACTCTGTTGCTACAGGTACGGAGACAGTGGTAATCCGAAAGAGCTGTCTCCAGATAAATGAAGAATATGGTCTTTACTAATGTAGATAATTACAGTTATTGGATGCAATACAGCTGAAACACGGTACATTAGCACTGCACTTTCTGAGGAGGGTCACTGCATGCTTGTTCATTTGGAACTCTGTTTTATATCCACATTTCTCAATATCTCTGACTTGTGGAAGAGAAACTGAATTAATTCATTCTGCTACTCTGTTATTTTCTGTCTTAATGTTTTCTCCCCTGCAAATCCATTGCCTCAACACAAGTGTGGTATGTTGAAGCCCCTCAGCATTGCTTCTATTGTTTCTTTCTTGATGCTTCTCATTTTCTCCCCGCCACCTCCACCTACCTCCAGCCCCCTCCCCCCCACCCCCTGACTGACTTCAGATTCATCAGAATGATAGCAGGGCTTCTGGCATTCAATTAAAGGTTGCCTGAACTTGGGTGTTATTATTGCTTTCAGGACCACTCTCTTTATTCCTCTTTGACTCGAATTTGACTCTGATTCACTCTATTTCTGATCTCACCTTTTGCTCTGTTTCTTTATCCTTTGCATTAATTGTTGGAGGAGACAGACCGTTGGGCTCAATGTTCAGGATGTCCCAGGTCCAATATTGCCCTCACTGCACTGTTTATCAGATCTCCATTCCAGTAATTTGTATCGCAAATATAGCACAATATCAATAGTAAGCATTAAAAGTCCAATTAATGTCGTTCGCCACCAAAACGTGTCATTGCAGTAATTTCTGGCCCAATTATAATAGATTTCACTGCACAAGCTATTGTGTGCTAAGATATTGCAGGCACCATAGGGGAGGAGAGTTGTTGTGGCGATGGGGACATCCATCACACTACACATATGGCCATGAGTCAATAAACTGAGCACATTTGTCATTAGGAGATTTCTCTGGATAAACAACTTATTATTACATTTCAAGGCAAGAAGGACTGTGACTGTTTTTATGGAGACTGTTCACCTCTGATACCAGATAGTGTGAGTTTGGAAATTAGCTCAAAGTTTAAAACAGAGAGGAAGGCCGTTATTTATGAATGCTCTTAGGCCTGCATAACCAGATAACGTGTTGAATTATGGTGTGTGCGAAGAAAGGAAAATGTTTCCATCCTCTTCTTGATATTGATTCAGTTCTGGAGAGGACCCTCCAGGTATCAGAACATCACCTCAATTGTGAAGGTTGGCAAAGCCATAGGTATTGTTTTTTTTTAAATTGAGCATATATTGCATGCTTTGTGTGCCAGTATTAGCAATGAATACTCCTAGTTCATAATTTAACCATTTGTGGGTGCAAATATTGGCATTGAGTACAACAACTTATGTTTATCTAGCACCTTGAATGCAATAAAATATTCCAAGGCACTTCACAGGAACATTATAAAACAAAGTTTGATACTGAGCCGCATTAAGGAGATATTTGGTTTGTTGACTAAATGTTTAGTCAAAGGGGCAGGTTTTAAGGAGTGTCTTAAACAGGAGAGTGAGGTAGAGGGGCAGAGAAGTATAGGGAGAGAATTCCAGGGCTTGGGACCTAGGCAACTGAAGGCATGGCCACCACTTAAAATTGGGGATGTGCAAGAGGCCAGAATTAGAGGAGCACAGAGATCTCAGAGGGTTGTGGAGCTGGAGGGGATTACAGAGATAGGGAAGGGTGAGGCCATGGAGGTATTTGAAAACAAAAATGAGAATTTTAAAATCAAAACGTTGCTTGACTGGAAGCCAGTGCAGGTCAGTGAGCACCGGAGTGATAGGGGAACAGGACTTAGTGCGAGTTAAGACACGGGCAGCAGAGTTTTGGATGACCTCAAGTTTCTGGAGGGTAGAGTGTGGGAGACCAGTCAGGAGTGTGTTGGAATAGTCAAGTCTAAAGGTAACAAAGACATGGATGGGGGTTTCAGCAGCAGATGAGTACACCAAGTTCACCATTTAATAGCGGTAGGGTAAAGCAACACAACATGACCCTCTTCACCCAACCTGAGAGAGGTATTACTAGGGTGATGTTGCTGTCGCTTTAGCCGACCATTAATAAATCATCAGTTTGATTAGCTAATGCTGCTTCACCCACGAGAAATTTCCATATACTACAGATATCATACTTGTCATCTCTCTGACTGAGACTGACAATTTAATGCTGAATTTTGTGCAAATTTCTTCCATTGATTCATGTCCTGTAGGAATTAGAGGCTGGCAACTGAACAAAGACTGATACTGATACAAAGGCTCCTATCCAATAGCTCCAGGTTTCAACTATAAAACAAACCATTGCTTGTTCCCAGTGGTATCAGGTCTACAACCAGGATAAAATCTATCCCTCAAAAGAAATATCCTGTATCCTACAGTCCCCTGCCAGGAAGCCATTGATCAGGATGACTGAAATACATCTTTTTCGAAATACTATGCAAGGTTGAAAGTACACCGTTAGAGTCTTTCTTTTGAACGCGTTGCTCTTTTGTATTGAAGCTGAGATCCTCTCGAGGCAAACATCAGGATTTCTGACAACATGTCTTGTTGCTTCCCAGGCAGCAAGATGGATGCTTTCAACATTGTCGTCCTTGGAAACAAGCTCTCACACACGTTGTGTGCCCGTGATGTGGCTGCAGCTTCACATCAACACCAAAGGGTAAAGCTGACGCTCGGAGATAGGGTTACAGCATTGTACACTGATTCCCTGGCCTGTGCTGCCTACAAGTTGGGAGCACAGGAGGGGCAATGTGCAGTGCAGCCCAGAAAGCATCTTCAGATTGTTTTAAACCATATTGCATCTAGTAGCTGCTCTGTTATTCTTCGATGCTGGATTATCAGGAACAGGCGGAATCTTTTGACCTTTACGAATAATCGTGAGCGGGACCATTTCCAGGTCCTGATCCCGCCCTTGCCAGCAATGCACCCTCTGGCGCGATCTTCTGGGAGGCAGCTCCCCAATTGGTCGCCACCGTAACTGTCGTCCAATTAAGGAAGGCTGGCGGGTTCCTGAGGCTGCAGAGCCAATCAGAGGGAGCGCAGACCTGCAGAGGCAGTCGTCCCATCGGCGGAGGTAGGCACCATCAGGATGGCGACTGCGAGGGGCACCTCCGTCTTGAGTCATCTTCTAGAGAGGTATATCTATTTAAAAATGAAAATGTGTACATAGCTGCCAGACCACACGTCTGCAGGGAAAACCCCTCCACAGGATGGCTGGCAGCCACAGCTGTAGCTCCAGTTTGGGGGAGGAGCGGGTGAAATTAAAAGAGGTCTTGCGCCCCCCCCCCCCACAAGCCAGCCTCCAGCAAGCCACCTCCGGGTACCTGTTGGGTTTTGGCCCTCAGCGGGGTCCAGTCTGCTGCTGGGAAGATCCCCAAACTGCCCACAGTTTGGCATACAATTATGCAAATTGGGCACCTGTCACTGCCAGGTGGATCGCTGTGCCTTTGTCGACCTCCTTCTGGCAAGATCGCTCAGAGGTGGGAACACGTGGACAGCCAACTCATTTCAAAATTTTCTTCTAGTCCCGTCTTCAAGCCCGCCTCTGCAGTGCCAGGAAGATTCCGTCTGTAGGGAGCAAGTCAGGACTTCAGTACTCTAGTGGCTCATCCAACTGAATAAGTTTCGTGCTCATTTGCTAAGCATGTTAGTACATCCCTCTGTGCTACAGATAAATGCTGTAATATTTTAGACTTTCACTGAGCACGACATTGGGACTTGGGAAATGGAAGCGAATGGGGTAAGTATAGAGTGTGGGAAGCAACAAGGAGATAGGCTGAACGAACAGACAGTGGAAAGTGCTAAATGTTTCTGAAGATCAAAAATTATTGTCACTCTTTGTGCTTGGTCTATGCGACACCATCAAGATTATCACCCAACTACTGCTTGGGCACTACTTAAAGGAGTTGAAGAAAGAGAGCAGTGTCTTAGGTCAACATTCCTCCCTTAACCAGCACCGCTGAAAACATAAATTGGTCGATCATTTCATTTGCTGTTTGTGGGATCTTACCCTACATTTCGTGGCTGCTACAATTGCCTACATAACAGTCACCAGGCTCAAAAGACTGAACAGGCTGGAACTCTTCCCTTTAGAAAAGAGAAGGCTGAAGGGTGGCCTAATAGAGGTCTTTAAAGTTGTGAAGAATTTAATAGGGTAGATATAGAGAACATGTTTCCACTTATGGGGGAGTCCAAAACAATGGGCCATAAATATAAGATAGTCACTAATAAATTCAATAGGGAATTCAGGAGAAACCTCTTTACCCAGAGAGTGGGGAAAATGTGGAACTTACTACCACTGGAAGTAGTTGAGATGAATAGTATAGATGTATTTAAGGGGGAAGCTGGATAAAAACATGAGGAAGAAAGGAAGAGAAGGGTATGTTATTAGGGTTAGCTGGAGTAGGGTGGGAGGAGGTTCATGTGGAGCACAAACACTGGTAGGGAACTGTACGGCTAAATTGTCTGTTTCTGTGTTGTAAATACTTTGTAACTTTATGTAACATAATTCATTGCATGCAACATGCTTTGAGATGTTTCTGAGAGACCTGATAAGGTTCTGCTTATATATCTTTCTTTAAAACAAGAATTTTCTGTAATGAGTGATATTATAATGGAATAGGAATTGTCAATTTTGTATTGGAGAACACAAGGCATAAAGTATTAAAGGAACTTACAAGCAAAGGTTCAGCTGCAGACTGCAGGATGGCCCTAAACATTGCCCTGAACTCTGTCCTGTAAGGGTGGCACCCTGCCCTGTAAATGAACATACCCCATAGTAGGAGCAGCATCTGCATTTGTACTGACGGTGACTGACTAGGATGAATAAGAATCGTCAGAGAGGAACAAAGAGAAAGTAACAGAAAAAGAAGGAGGAGTGAGAGCTGCTAGTGTGTGGGGAAGGATTGCATCTCACTTTAAACCTGTGTGGGGCTGCTACACATCTGCTTTTGACTTAGTTACTCAATTATCTTGAAAAATGCAAAGTGGACAGTAAAATGTCAGATTTTTGTAAAACACATTTTTGACTGACTTTTGTATCTTAAAATCTGGAATTGTTACTTATAAAGCTGATTTTCAATGAATCTTCAATGATTGATGGTGAAACATAGCAGTTTAAGTTATGACCAAAACCCTGCCACATTCTCTACTTTAAAAGGTCCCTGAAAGGCCTCCACTTCCCTCTCTGGCCGGCTTTTTGGATTTGGCAAAGACAGCAACCCTACTGAGCTGGGAGAAGCAGTGTCCCACCACTCCCAGAGCTGGAAATGGAAGACGTAATACACCGGAACAACATACAACCCTCTGAGATCTCTCCATTCCTCCAATTCTGGCTTCTTGCACATCCCTGGTTTTAATCACTCCACCATTGATGGCATGTTTTCAGCCACCTAGCCCCTAAGCTCTGGAATTCCCTCCCTCACCTCACTGCCTCTCTCTCCTCCTTTAAGCCACTCCATAAAACATACTTTTGGTCACATGTCTTAATATCTCCTTATTTGCCTCAGTGTCAAAATTTGCCTGATAATGCTCTTCAGAAGCACCTGGGAATGATTTTACTATGTTGATGTTGCTATATAAATGCAGGCTGTTGGTGGGCTAAAAAGCTAAGCAAGTTCAGCATGGTTGGGAGAAACCATTCTCAGCACCAGACATTTGAACACTTTTACATCTTGAAAATATGAAATCTCTTGAAATTGGATGCAGTTTATTAAGCATGGAGATACTTCAAAGCAAGATTCATCATTTTGCAAAGCAGGCTGGAATTTAAATAAAGTGCAGAATCTTTGCTAATGTCCTGCAGGGATTGTTTCATATTGAGGTTGTACACAGCCTCCCACTCTGTGAAGCTGCTGCCTCAAGAGGAGACTTCAAAGATTCCTGGCAAGCTAATCTTGACAAGCCTTTCGAGTGAGCAGATCAGCGGTCAGGCCCCCTGTTTCTTTTGGAAACTGTGGATTTAATTTGCAACAAGTGACCAGAACTGTACTGGTAATTTTCAAATTGCTTGACTATTCTTGTTGCAGAACGGAGGTAGAAGTATAAATCAATTAGCCTGAGGTGACAAATCTCAAATCATTCCCATTTCATTAAGCCCATGAGAATTAGTGTTACCTTGAATTTTACAGTACAGAAACAGGCTGTTTGGCTGAACAGGTCCATGCTGGCATTAGTGCTTCCTCCCACCCGCTCTTCATCTCACCCCATCGACATATCCTCTATTCCTTTCTCCTTGTGTTTATCCAGCTTCCCCTTAAATGTACCGATGCTGGTAAATTATTATTAATAACATGAATGTATTTGTGGTTTTATTTGATGGCCTTGTGTCTTCCATCCTGAATTGGTTTCCTAATATTTGCTATTTTAAAGTACATTCCAGAGAGACTGGGTGAAGCAATGATTCAGATTGCTGCCTCCTCACCTCTTCGGCCCAAGGTACACTTCAACTCAGACAGAGAGGATGTTCAGTTTTCTCTTTGTGATTCTTTTTCTCTGTTCTTTCACAGGATGTGGGCATTGCTGGCAATGCCAGCATTTGTTGCCCATCCCGAATTGCCCTTGAACTGAGTGGCTTGCTAGCCACTTTGGAGGGCAGTTAAGAGTCAACCACATTGCTGTGGGTCTGGAGTCACATGTCGGCCAGTCTGGGTAAGGACGGCAGATTTCCTTCCCTAAAGGACATTAGTGAACCAGATGGGTTTTTACAACAATTAAGGATAGTTTCATGGTTATGAAACCATGGCTGAGACTAGCTTTCAATTCCAGTTTTTATTAATTGAATTCAAATTCCACCAGCTGCTGTGGTGGGATTTGAACCCATGTCCCCAGAGCACTTTCTGGTATTGGCTGATGTTGGCTGAGAGCAGATTCTGCAGCTAACTTGCTTTCAATCTGGTTCCCAATGGATACAAGAAGTGTAGGTCTTGTGACATTGCCACTGCTCTTTCACTGAGAGGTCAGGACCAAACACGTGATGGGAGAGCAAGAGATACTGAACCAGTAGAGGGTGCCCTTCAGTGAGAACACCAAGGGATGCTGTTTTACTGGTTGTGACGGGGCCGGAATCTTCCGTTCTGGAGCCCAGGATCAATGGCAGGTGCAGAAGTGAGAGTGATTTCCACTGGGGATCACGTGTGTGTGATCTTGCGCTGCTCAGCTCATTATCTACGCATCTGCAAGGAGTTTGCTGATTCTCATTGCAAGGGCGGGCAGGATGTCATGGGGGGCGAAGGTGCCATATTTAAAGGGCACATGGACAGCCTGTACTATCCCTCCCATCCTTGCTCGGCCACTGCTCCACCCTTCCCCGCTAACCCTTCCTCCTTTGGTCATCCCCCATGCAACTTGCTCTGCCCCCACCTGGTCTCAAGCCTAGGCTGGCATTTACAGTAATTCCCCAAAGTGGAAGAAGTCAAGCTTGCCAGGAGCACGCCACTTATGTGCAGTCGTGAATGTGAATGTTCTAATTGAAGGCGGGGAACTAAGTTTGGAGGGGGAACTTCATTCTGGCGAGGTGGCCTTTTAATGAGCATGCATGACATGCTAATGTAGGCAAAAGGGCTTCCCAGCATTGTTCACTGGGAAGCTCAACTCACCTTTAACCCACCTTTAAAGTCCCAAGATTATAATTGTTAAAGTTCACCACCCCATTCCAAAGCTGCTTTTTGGCCTCACACCAAATTAAGCTCCCCTGCCCGCAAAGCTTCCCACTGCTGGTGGGCTCGGAAGATTCCGCCCAGGGGGTCTCTTCGATGGGCAATGCAAGTTGGAATATTGGGTGTAGGCCACACACACACACACACACACACACACACACCCCCCCCACCCCCCCTCCGCCACCACCACCTCTGGCTGCAGCATGTACTATCTGCAGGACATGTATTACCACCGTTGATCAGTCGCTATCCTCTTATGTCCTACCTAACACAATCATCTTTACCACCCAGACTGCAGTGGTTCAAGAAAG
Source organism: Carcharodon carcharias (assembly GCF_017639515.1). Classification (NCBI taxonomy): domain Eukaryota; kingdom Metazoa; phylum Chordata; class Chondrichthyes; order Lamniformes; family Lamnidae; genus Carcharodon; species Carcharodon carcharias. Next base: position 17,831,239 of record NC_054507.1, on the reverse strand, counting down.
TGGATTGTCACCGCCTTCTCAGGGCACCTAGGGATGGACAATAAATGATGGCCTTGTCAATGGTGCCCATATCCCAAGAATGAATTTCTCAAAAAAAATTGGAAGTTCGGATGCCTTTCATAGTTAGAACTAAAGTGTGGTGAGAGTCTGAATTTCCAAATAACCATATATTAATGTATCCTGCACATTGATGTGATGAGTTCCTAACATGCAGGAAGCAGCTAAGGCCAGATATATTGCCTAATCATAGACAGAATTATGGAATGATACAGCACAGAAGAAGGCCATCCAGCCCATTGTGTTTATGCCAGCTCTTTGGTGGAACTATATCATCCACTCCCCTTTCGAAAATTCCTTTTGAACATGCTTTCACTGCCCTTCCAGTCAGTGCATTCCAGATCACAGCGACTCGTTATGCAATCACCTTAAATCAGTGCCCTCTGGTTCTGCCAAAAAGAAAGCACAAGCATTCCACAAGCAGACAAAGCAAAGCTAAAGGGGACAGGAAGTGACCTGCATCTCTGAAGATGTCAATTGACAGGAGGAGTACAGAGAAACAGCTGTGAGCTAGTTACTGTGGAAACTAATCCCAGACCAAATCAAACTGAGCTCGTACATCAAGAAAGAGTGATCTGACAAGAGTTAAACACTTCGGGTCGATGACCTTTCATCAATTGGAATTTGACTTGGCCATCACAAAGCAGTGGGCCTGAAAACTATATCTCAAGTCTCTGATGTATATTTGAGGGAACAGGCAAGGACAGGAAACCTCTTTATCAAACCAATGATGGGTCTACAGTGTTGCAGTCAGCCTGATTCTCAGGGCTTTCTGTTGTAAAAGTGGAGAAAGCAAACTTATTATATATGGTGTTGCCCAGGGCCAGTAGATGAAGATATGTAAATTTATACAGCTGGAGTATTGTGTCCAATTCTGGGCACCAACACTTCAGAAACGTGTCAAGGATTTGGAGGGGATACAGAGGAGATTTATCAGAGTGGTATCAGGGACAAGGGACTTCGATTATGTAAGAGACTGGAGAATCTGAGATTCTTCCCCTTAGACCAAAGAAGGTTAAGGAGTGATTTAATAGTGGTGTTCAAAATCATGAAGGGTTATGAGTAGATACAGGGAATAACTATTTCCAGGGGCAGAAAGGTCAGTAACCAGAAGACATAGATTTAAGGTAATTGGCAAAAGAACTAGAAGGGAGATGAGCGACAATGTTTGTAAACAGTTGTTGCGATCTGGAATGCACTGCTTGGGTGGAATCTTGTGAAGGTGACATGGGTCTCCTTTCAGGAAGGCCCAACGCGTTAAGTGCCACCCAGGAACTTAGGCCAGGGGTCAGCCTTCCCTTGGGACCAGGGACCCTGGTGGCGGAAATCCTGCCCACCAAGAACTGCTGGCCAATCAAAGGCAGACAGCTCTTCTATACTCAGCAGCTCCACCAGGGAGGCAGTGACTGCTGCTGGTACTACATCCACCCAAGTCTTTGGAACAAAGAGGGACCCAGGCACAGGTGAATGATGGTGGGAAGGTGGTTGTGGGGTGAGGTGGGGTGGGGAGGGTGGGGTTGGCAGCAAGGGCAGGTGGGTGGCTTGCAGTGCCCCCCTCACCCCCCCTTTCTGATTCCAGGTTCCTTGATCGGGCACTGAGTGCCTTTAAACGAGCGACCCCCTCCAACCCCCCCGGCCCCTGCCCAGGAGCCCATGTCATGTTTCCTTGTGCTCCCTGCATGGTGAGTTAATACTAGCGGCGGTGAGATGAGGTCCTTAATGGGCATTAATTAACCACTTAAGAGCCTCAATTGACGGCGGGGCAGGAAGGCTGTCAATGGGCTTTCCTGCAACTCTGATTAGGGCGGAGGTGGGAACTCAAGCAGACTTGATTAGGGCAGAGGTGGGAACTCAAGCAGACTTGATTAGGGCAGAGGTGGAAACTCAAGCAGACTTGATTAGGGCAGAGGTGGAAACTCAAGCAGACTTGATTAGGGCGGAGGTGGAAACTCAAGCAGACTTGATTAGGGCGGAAGTGGGAATGCAAGCAGACTTGATTAGGGCAAAGGTGGGAACTCAAGCAGACTTGATTAGGGCGGAGGTGGAAACTCAAGCAGACTTGATTAGGGCGGAGGTGGGAACTCAAGCAGACTTGATTAGGGCAGAGGTGGGAACTCAAGCAGACTTGATTAGGGCAGAGGTGGAAACTCAAGCAGACTTGATTAGGGCGGAGGTGGGAACTCAAGCAGACTTGATTAGGGCGGAGGTGGAAACTCAAGCAGACTTGATTAGGGCGGAGGTGGAAACTCAAGCAGACTTGATTAGGGCGGAGGTGGAAACTCAAGCAGACTTGATTAGGGCGGAGGTGGAAACTCAAGCAGACTTGATTAGGGTGGAAGTGGAAACTCAAGCAGACTTGATTAGGGCGGAGATGGGAACTCAAGCAGACTTGATTAGGGCGGAGATGGGAACTCAAGCAGACTTGATTAGGGCGGAGGTGGGAAGCTGGCAGGGTCCCCATGCTCTTGCCTGATTAAATGCCCCCTGCCACCAAATGTGTCAAGGGAGAGGGCACAAGAATCCCCCCCCCTGAAAGGGTGGTGGAAGCAGATTCAGTAGTAACTTTCAAAAGGGAATTGAATATATATTTGAAAAGGAATCTATGCAGGGCTATTGGGACAGAGTAGGGGAGTGGGATTAATTGGATATCTCTATCAAGAGCCAGCACAAGCAGAATGAGAAGAATGGCCTCTTTCTGTGCTGAATGATGGCAACGGGATTAAAATAACTTTTGAAACCACATTTTCTGTGTAAGTGGGTTTCGGCCACACTTCCGCTAGAACAGTACCATTACTACTGTATTCTACTGTACCCCAAATATATAATGGATGCTCTGATTCTCTCCCTCCATCTCTCTTTCCAGATCTTTTCTCTATCTCTGTCTGTTGTGTCTTATTGCTCAGTCTCTCTTTTTCTCCCTGTTTGTCTGTCTGTCTCTCTCTCTCTCTAAGTCCGGGTTTCAGGACTCTATGCTCTCTAGACTCATTCCTTCTCTGTGTTCACCTCGGGACAATCACTTTGCTAATGTATCCATGCCAACACTGCCATCCTGTGGTGGACTATCACAGTGTAAATGTGGCAGTGCCACCATTGCCAAAATGCTTCCCTTGTTAGTCAGGTCTCATTTCCAGGACTATATTTTTTCACTGACCTTTTTAAAGAAAAGTTTATTTTCTATTTAATTGGGACCTGAGTGCAAAGCATCTTTTTAAAATGGAAACAAAAGACTTTTGTGGAGAAATGGTGAGACGGGGCAGACTTCTCCCAGTATAATTTTACACTTCGATAAGACAGCAACTAGCCAGCCTTTAGAATAGGATGAGTCTAAGGCAACTGAGTTCAGTCCACTTTTGCTAAATATTTTCCACCAACCTCTGGGGATTAATGTCCAAATTTAGAGAGTCCCTCCCCCTCAAATGAGTTAAGCAACAGCCTTACGGGGTCATACACAGGGCAGTATATTCCCTGTGGATTTCTGAACCTTGCCGCCAGATTCAAATGGGGGTCAGAAGCCCACACTGTGTGGAAAACAGTCACTTTTTGTGACATTCCCTGGGGCAGCCAAAGGCCGGAGGCAGGCTCAGCATCCAATTCCGGGTGGTGGACGGACAATCAGAGACCTTCCAGCTTGAAAGCAGCAGCAGGTTGCAATGGAAGGTAAGGGAGAGGGCGCTTTTAAAGTTTAAATTAAAGATGGCTTTTGCAGCCAGGCCGCCACGGGGAATGTGGGAAAACTGGAAGGCCTGTGACTGCTGTCGCAGTCAGGCAGGCAATGAGGGCCTCTAGGTTTGCCTGCAGCGCTGCTCCCCTGGTCTGTTGCACACTGGTATACAGTCAGGCGGGAGCTACCCTGGGAGTCCTCAAAATTGTCTCCCGACTCCATGTAGCCTCATGGCATTAGGTCAAACATGGGCAAGGAAACCTCCTGCTGATTACCACTACCATCCCTCCCTCAGCTGATGAATCAGTGCTCCTCCATGTTGAACACCACTTAGAAAAAGCACTGAGGCTAGCAAGGGCACAGAATGTAATCTGGGTGGGGCCCAACGACATCCATCACCAAGAGTGGCTCAGTAGCATGAACAATAACTGAGCTAGTTTGAGTTCTGAAGGACATGGCTCTCAGACTGGGGCTACATTAGGTGGTGATGGAACAAATTCGAGGATAAAAACTACTTAGCCTTCCTATTACCAGTCTACTTGTTGCAGGCATATCTGTCCATGATTACATGGGGAGAAGTTACCACCACACAATCCATGTGAAGACAAAGCCTCATCTCCAAGTGCAGGCTTCATCCATCATGTTACGTAGCATTGCCACCATGGTAAGTGTGAGGGACTAAAGACAGATCGAGCAGCCCAAAAAGTGTGTATCCACGAGGTGCTGTGGGACAACAACACATCTGTTAACTTCATGACTCGGCATATTCCTTACTTCTTGGTCACTATTAAGCCTGGTTCAGTGTGGAAAGTAGAAGGAGCCTCACTAACAAGCTTTAGAATGAGGTATCCACCTAGTGAAGCAACTACACAGAGATACTTCTTGCTGAACACCAGGAACAGAGAGAGCTAATTGGTCCTACAACCAATGGATCTGAACATGTTTCTGTAGCCCTATCTTATTCAGTTGAACATGGTGGTGGACAGTATGGCAACAACTAGGAAGAAGAGGCTCCATAAACATTCCCATCCTCAAACATGAGTATGGGAAACCAGGTTCAAGTGCCTTCAGGTAAAAGTACCGGGTGGATGATCCGACTTTATTTCTGCTGAAGCCAGTGTGCAGCCAATTCAACTCAGTCCACCTACCATTAAGAAACGCTCTACAAAGAGCTGGCATAGATTCAATGAGCCGAATAGTCTCCTTCTGTGCCTTTGTGACTCTTTGGAACACAGCAAAGACTCTGGGGCCTGACAATGTCCTGGCTGTAGTGCTGAAGAGCGATGCTTCAGAGTGAACTGCTGCCCTCATCAAGCTGTTCCAGTACACCCGCCACACTGATGCTTAACCTGATAGTGTGGAAGATCGTGCAACACTTACCAACAACCTGTGCACTGATGACTGGATAGAGCTCAGATGTGATAACCTTCACTGTGGATGATCATTGTTCCAATTCACACCTGAAGAATGACCAAGCTGGCAAGGCACTGGAGACCTTTAACTCCACTGAGCATGCCCAGCATGAGTAAATGTCTTTAGAACTGGAGGGGAGAAAATTGAGTGGCAGGTGCAAATGGTGGGGGTGGGGGGTTTGGTGGTGTGGAAAGACAAGAGCCACATAGATGATGCCCAGATCTCAGCTCAAACAGTTTGACTCAAAGCCTCATCCCTCTTACAATGAACAGCATAGAAACAGGCCCAGCTGGTGTTTATGCTCTACATGAGCCTCCTCCCACCCCATTTCATCTCACCCCATTAACATAACAACATCAACTTGCATTTATATAGTACCTTTAATGTAGGAAGGCACCTCAAGGCACTTCACATGAGCGTTATTAAACAAAATTTGACACCAAGCCACATAGGGATATGTTAGGGCAAATGATAGGTTTTAAGTTTTTGAGGAGACCAAATGCAGACTGGTTGACTGCTTTGCAGAACACCTTCACTCTGTCCGTAAGCATGACTGTCCTGTCGCTTGCTATTTCAATTCACCATCATGCTCTTGTGCTCACATTTCTGTCCTTGGCCTGCTGCAGTGTTCCAGTGAAGCCCAGCACAAGTTGGAGGAACAGCACTTCATCTTCCGATTAGGCACTTTACAGCCTTCTGGACTCAACATTGAGTTCAACAACTTCAGACCATGATTGCTGTCCTCCATTTTGTATTTTCCCCCTAGTACTAGCCTGTATCTTGTTCTCATATTTTACTTTTAGACAGCACTGCCCCCTTTTCTGCTATTAACACATTCTGCTATTTTGCTTTCACACAACACTGACTTTTATTCTGCTATTAACACTTACTCTGGACCAATGCTTTGTTCCTTTATGACTACCATTCCCACTCTCTTTGTCTTTTGTTCCATGACACCTTTGTAATTTAATCTCCCCTGCCCTCTAACCTAACCCTGACCTTTCCTTTTGGTTCCACTTGATCCACCCTCTTTTTCAATGGCACAACACCCATCACATTTCTGCCTGTCTTCAATTCTGAAGAAGAGTCAAATTGGACTCTAAATGTTAACTTTGGGTGGAATCGCCCCAGATTTGCACTAAGTGCGGTAGTGGGTATGAGGAAAGTTGTTTTACCCGCCGGCCACAATGGTGGGTTTTTGCGCCATATTGTCCCATTCCCACTTCATTAATTATGGAGTCATGGGATACACGCTGGATCACTGGTGGCCAGCCTCCGATTTGCCTGCCACGCCATTACCTTGCTGCTTCCTCACACAGGGCGCCATACTTAAACCGCAGCTGCATGCACACTTCTCAATGCTTGCAGCCCAGGACTGCTGCAATGAAGACATGGCCCCAAAAGCCAAGAAGAGTATTGCCCCCCAATTCAGTGATGCATCCCTTGGATGCCTTCTGGACACCATGGTGGCCCGCCACAATGTCCTCTACCCCCGCTCTGGTGACAGGAGGCCCATCGGTCTCACCACTCCAGCTTGGGAGGTGGTGGTAGAGGTGGTCAGTGCCAAAGCTGCACACAAGAGCTCGGCCATCCAGAGCAGAAAGAGGATGAATGGTCTCATCTGTGCCGCTAGGGTCAGTCAATCTTTTCATCAACCTCAACTCACCTGCTCACAAGCCCATCACAGATTCACTGGCTTCTCACTCATTGCCAGGTCAAGGGACATCACCACTCACTCTCTCACACACACCCTCACATCTCCATCTGGCCCCATCTCCTCTGGAGATAGCATGCTCATCCTGTCCATGGCTCCACTCAGCACACACACACACACACACACACACGCACGCCAGGCTTCCTTCTCATTTGGCCTGGCATACGCCTTGCTGACACTCTCCCCAAATGTGTGCACGATCTTGTCCTGCATAAACAATCAACGGGAGAGGTTTCAGACCGGGGCTGGAGTGCCGGACAATGAGGTCCTCACTCCATTCGAGAGTTGCACGTTGGAGCTGGCAGGAGAGGATGTGAACCATTCCTGCGGCAACAGTGAGGTTGGTGGCGAACACCTACATGAGGATTCTGCACCACATCATCACTTCTCAATGCTACTCTGAGTCTACTGTTCTGTGTTCTATGCGGCTGCCAAGCACTAATAATTTCCACTTTTTCTCCGAGGTACATCTGCACCACCCTCAGGCAACTTGACCCCAACCCCAGTGCCGAGAGCACCTCGGATGAGGACCCTGAGGCCAGCACCATTGAAGCTCTGTCGTAGCACTCGCCCACACCATCCATCAGCATAGTGAGACAATCCTCGATGGGGCCTAGATGTAGAGCAGCCTCGGGACCATAATCTGGTGAGCACAGCACACAGTGTGTTCCACAGCAGCGGAGGCAGGGATATCCTTGGTTGCCGGCTCAGAGGACTGCTTGAGGCAAGGAATCTGCTGAGTCTGAGTCAAATGATGAGCCTCTGGATCCATTCTCAATCAATTGCTGGAGCTGCAAAGACAAGCTCGGGAACATCAGGAAGGGATGTCTGCTGCTATCCTCACATTGCAAAGGACGATGGAGGAGTCTGTCCGCCTTCAGTCCGAGGTGATAGCGTCAGCATGCCGAGGCACCGAGGTCAACACTGGCAGGATAGCGGCTGCCATGGAGACCTTGGTCCAGGACATCGGTCTTGAAGTGCTGCGCTGACACCGTTGTTGGCCTCCAACAGTGTCAACGCGAGAGGGGTGCAGGGCAGCTCCATCTCACTCCAGCTTCCCTTTCTCCTCAAGGAGTTAGCCAGGGACCGTCGAGCACCCATAGGGAGGAGGATCAGCAGCTTGACACCCGAGGACCATCCACCCAGGTCACTCTGGGAATGTCCAGCCGATCTAAATCCTTTCTTCCTGGGACCCCAGCAGCTTCAGCTGCACAGGCAGAGGAGAGTGCAGCTGGCCCACAGTAGGACACCCAAAGCAGACCCTCCAGGTCTCAACACTCCAGAGGATGCCCGCCAAGATCATCATAGGACATAGCAGTCAGCAGGCTGCCTCCACCTCCGCTGTGAATGTCGGCGAAGCACCAAGACATAGTGGCAGGGTTAGGAAGGTTAAAGAGATATAGTTGCACATCCTGGGTGCAGATGTTAACTGCTTGTACATAACGTTGACCATTGTAAAAAAACTCCCAAGAGTGTCTCCTTGCCTGTGGCTCCTTGTTATGATAAGCAGCGCTTTTGTCACTCAGATGGGAAACCTTGGCTCCTGCACAAGATAAAGGCAGGTGTCTCAGTCCAGGGCCTCTTCCCTGTGTAGTGTGTAACCTTCAGACCAAAGTGATGGTCCAGCCTCACACTCACTGGATACATTACTATTGCCTGCACCTTGATGGTGCTGGTCATTGCTGCCAGAATATCGTGGGCAGGCGCCAAAGAGTTCCATCATTCTCTCTGTGCTCTCAGCACATTTGAGGTGGGGCTGGCCCCCATCACTTCAGCATCTGTGACCAGTGACGCTGTGCTCCTGAAGGGCTCAGGTGCTGATGGCTGACAAAGGATCAGGTGTATTTAAAGTTTCATGGCTGCATCTCCATGATATGACCCTGATCACAGAGCACAAGTGAGTTGCCCTCGGCCAGACAGAAGCCAGACATTCACAGAGGCCATGTGAAGATCTATGGAGTGTCCTCAATGCATGTCGTCATCATGATCCTGGAATCTAGTGACTATTAGGGCCTCCTCTGCATCTCCATGACATGAGCCTGAACACTGAGGGTATGTGTGCTGCCATCAGCCACACAGGAGTCAAATGTTCACAGATGCAAGGTGAGGATGTCAGGACTGACCTCACTGCCTCTCGTCATCATTCTCCATGAATCTAGCAGCTATGAGACCTCCCAAGCACGCCTGCCTTGTCTGGCCAGTGTGAGGGCCTGATCGCCGGCATCTTCGCCCTCGGGGACTTCATCACTGTCATGCCCTTTGATGTCCTCCTCATCGGAGGAGATGTGCAGTTCTTCCATCTGCTCCTCAGCCTGGTCCTCCCCCTGTTTCAGTGCCAGGCTGTGTAGTACACAACAAGCTACGATGATGCGTGACACCCTCTGGGGACTGTACTGCAGTCTCCGCTGGACCTGTCGAGGCACCGGAACCTCATTTTCAAGATGCCAATCGCCTGATCCACCGAAGTCCGGGTTGCAGCATGAGCCTCGTTATAGCGTCGCTCTGCTGCAGTCTGAGGCTGCAGCACAGGCATCATCAGCCACGTCCTTGTCCCCGAGCAGCCAACCCTGCAGCCTCTGTGGACCCTGGACGATGTCAGGGACATGAGACCTGCTAAGGATGGAGGAGTCATGGACACTACCTGGGAATCGTGCGCAGAACGGCTGAACATTCAACAAGTGGAAACCCTTGTGGTTGACATAGTTCACTGCTTGTTGCTATGGAGACCTAAGCCCCGCATGAGTGCAGTGGGTGGCGTTCTGCACCTGTGGGACACCCGAGATCTGCACAAATCCCAGCGCTCTTGCTTCCTGACTAACTGACCCTGGGTGAAATGCACTAAGTTTTGTGCCTTTGCGAAGATGGTTTCTGTGACCTCCTGGGTACACTTGTGCCAGGAGACTTGCGAGATCATGCACAGGTCACCTGTGGAGCCTTTGAAGGTGCCACTGGCATAAAAATTGAGCACCTCGGTCACTTTCATGGCCACTGGCAGTGGATGCCCTCCATGTCCATGTGGCACCAAATCCTGCAGCAGGTGGCATATGTGACCGACCAGTTCCCTAGACATGTGCAGTCTTCAGCGACTGGTTCTCACTCATCTGTAGGAATGACAGGCACTACCTATAGACCCTGGGCCTAGTGAAATATCTACGAGCGACAGCTCTCTGTGGATCTTCAGCTGCGTGCACAGCAGGCTCTGCCACCCTTCATCTTGAGGGAGGTGCTCCTCCCTTTGCTGAGTCAGGCACCTCTGCCGCTCTCCTTTTCTTCTCTGCTCCCTGTAAGCCATCAGGCATATCACTAAATCACCAGGCTCCATGATCCTGATGTTCTCCTCCTCCAGGATCAAAGAGAGAGACGTGTGGGTTTGCATATGTGTCCAAAGAACCTCTCTTGGTTAAGTCTAAAGGCCCCTTCACGCCTGCAGGAGAGCACTGGCCACCACTTGGATGGCCAGTGTATAGTGCGCTTCATGGCTCTCCAAAACCCCATCCACCTCTGCCCCACTCCACTTGACCAATTGGCAGCAGCTTTGGCCATTGGACTGCCTGCTGTGTTTTCAGCTAAGGCGCAGAAATTCTCCTAACCTGCACTGCGAGGCTGCACTGTTAGCTTGAACTATAATGGATAATGGTCCAAACCTTAATAAAGACAGTGCAAGGGGCTGTGAGCACCTCCACCAGTGACTACGCCATGGCCGCCTTTTGCAGTTTGTCCAGTTGTCCAATTTTTCTTTTTATTATTCATTCATAGGATGTGGGCTTCGCTGGCTAAACCAGCATTTATTGCCCATCCCTAGTTACCCTTGAGAAGGTGGTGGTGAGCTGCCTTCTAAAACCGCTGCAGTCCATGTGGTGTAGCTACACCCACAGTGCTGTTAGGGAGGGAGTTCCAGGATTTTGACCCAGCGACAGTGAAGGAACAGCAATATATTTCCAAGTCAGGATGGTGAGTGACTTGGAGGCGAACTTTCAGGTGATGATGTTCTCATCTATCTGCTGCCCTCGTCCTTCTAGATGGCAGTGGTCATGAGTTTGGAAGGTGCTGTCTAAGGAGCCTTGGTGAATTCCTGCAGTGTGTCTTGTAGATGGTACACACTGCTGCTACTGTGTGTTGGTGGTGGAGTGAGTGAATGTTTGTGGATGTGGTGCTAATCAAGCAGGCTGCTTTGTCCTTGATGGTGTCAAGCTTCTTGAGTGTTGTTGGAGTTGCACTCATCCAGGCAAGTGGGGAGTATTCCATCACACTCCTGACTTGTGCCTTGTAGATGGTGGACAGGCTTTGGGGAGTCAGCAGGTGAGTTGCTCGTCATAGGATTCCTAGCCTCTGACCTGCTCTTGTAGCCACAGTATTTGTATGCCTAGTCCAGTTCAGTTTCTGGTCAATGGTAACTCCCAGGATGTTGATAGTGGGGGATTCAATGATGGTAATGCCTTTGAATGTCAAGGCGCGATGGTTAGATTCTCTCTTGTTGGAGATTGTCATTTCTGGCACTTGTGTGGCATGAACGTTACTTGCCACTTGTCAGCCCAAGTCTGGACATTGTCCAGGTCTTGCTGCATTTGGACATGGACTGCTTCAGTATCTGAGGAATCACGGATGATGCTGAACATTGTGCAATCATCAGCGAACATCCCCACTTCTGACCTTATGATGGAAGGAAGGTCATTGATGAAGCAGCTGAAGATGTTTGGGCCTAGGACACTACCCTGAGGAGCTCATGCAGTGATGTCCTGGGACTGAGATGACTGACCTCCAACAACCACGACCATCTTCCTTTGTGCTAAATATGACTCTAACCAGTGGAGAATTTTCCCCCCGATTCCCATTGACTCCAGTTTTGCTAGGGCTCCTTGATGCCACACTTGGCATCAAATGCAGCCTTGATGTCAAGGGCAGTCACTCTCACCTCACCTCAGGAGTTCAGCTCTTTTGTCCATGTTTGAACCTAGGCTGTAATGAGGTCAGGAGCTGAGTGGCCCTGGCAGAACCCAAACTAGGCATCAGTGAGCAGGTTATTGCTAAGCAAGTGCCGCTCGATAGCACTGTTGATGACCCCTTCCATTACTTTACTGATGATTGAGAGTAGACTGATGGGGTGGTAATTGGCCGGGTTGGATTTGTCCTGCTTTTTGTGGACAGGACATACCTGGGCAATTTTCCACATAGTTGGGTAGATGCCAGTGTTGTAGCTGTACTGGAACAGCTTGGCTAGGGGCGTGGTCCCCTAAATTGCACACTAATTTGTAGTCTGCGTCTGAGTAGTGAAATATTCTCGAGCATTTGGCGGCACATTCATGCTTTTGCATTGAGTGGGCAGAAAAGCTTCAGAGGCCTGACTCCAATCATGTCAATGGAGCTGCTGCTGAACGGTCTCAGCTGCGGAAGAATGATCATTTTTGACAAGCTTTTCCAAGTGCGTGACTGATTCCCTCATCCCCAATCCCCTTCACTATCCAGCATGTGCTTGTGTAATTCCATCAGTCTGTGCTGCCTTGCCCCTCCACAGCCCCACCCCACCAACCCCCCCCAGCCCCGCCACACTGGAGCCCTTGCCCCGGCACTGCACTGAAAGTCAGCCGGCAAAAGTGACTTGCCTGTGCCCCCCTGTGAATGCGTGGCGCCTCTTTCTCGATGTCCTCCAGGTGGTGCTTGCGAGTGCTGCACAAGGTTGTGTGCACTCATCTCCGAGTTCCCCTCAGAGTTCAGCTCTCCAGGTGCACACCTTTTAAAGGCAGTCGTAAATCACGCTTCTGAAGTCACGCTGACAATTTGATGTGGGGGTGTGAGGGCACAATAATGAGATGCAAATGCATTAAAATTAAATTCCCGACATTGGATGGTGGGAAATGTGGCCTGCCTTTGATGGGCGGAGCGGACGATCACAAACTGGTTTCACAACAGCATGAAACTGATTTTTGGCCTTTTCGCCATATTGTCCACTCACGCCGGCCATGACGCCCACCGTCAATGGGACTGGATGATTCCACCCTCTGTTTCTCTCTGCATAGTTGCTGCCAGACCTGCTGAGTTTTTCCAGCATTTTCTGTTTTTATTTCAGATCTCCAGCATCCGCAGTATTTTGCTTTTATTTTTGGTTTTAAGGGGCATCTTAAAGGAGGAAAGCAAAGTAGAGAGGTGAAGAGATTTAGAGAACTTAGGGCCCTGGCAGCTGAAAGTATAGTCCCCAATAGTGGAGCAACTTAGGGCGGAATCGTCCCAGATTTGCACTAAGTGTGGTAGCAGGCAGGAAGAAGGATGTATATTACCTGCTGGCCGCAATGATGGATTTTCGCGCCTAATCCCGCATCATTAATTATGCATTCCCTGCAAATAAGCCATTTCGCTGGTGGGTGGCCTCCAATTCGCCAGCCAGGCTGTCACCTCGCCTCTTCCTCACACCAGGCGCCATATTTAAAGTCCAGCCACACGCACACCTCTCAGTGCTTCCAGCCCAGGACTGCTGCACAGAAGACATGGTCCCGAAAGGCAAGAAGACTGCAGTCCTTGATTCAGTGATGAATGCCTCAAACACCTTCTGGAAACGTTGGAGCCTGCCGCAATGTCCTCTACCCCCGCTCTGGCCGCAGGAGGCCCATCAGTCTCACCACTCCAGCTTGGGGGGCGGTGGCAGAGGTGGTCAGTGCCAACGCTGTACACAAGAGGATGGCCATCCAGTGCAGAAAGAGGATGAATGATCTCATCTGTGCCGCATGGTAAGGCAACCATCTCATCATTCTAAACTCACACACTCGCAAGCCCATCACACATTCACTGGCATCTCACTCACTGCCAGCTCAAGGGATATCACCACTCACTCTCTCACACACACACACACCTTCACATCTCCATCTGGCCTCATCTCCTCTGGAGACTGTCTCCTCAACACTCACCCTCTTGAGGCCATTTGTACAGATCAACATGTGCCCCCCCCACACACCCTGGGATACCCTCCTTCCCCAGTACAGCCCTGGCCCTGCAGCCTCTTCCCTTGCCTGAGGCCACTTCTCCCCCTTCCCCAAGCAAGCCCCAGCCCTGCAGCTGTTGAAAAGCCACCCCCGCCTTACGGCTTGTCTGGTAGGTAGAGACCTGCTGGTGAGCCGCCCTCAAAGTGATGTGGTGCTGCCTGTGAAGCCTGGCACTGATGACTGCGAGTGCTGCCTGAAGCAAGGTAGGCAAACAAAGCTCGAAGTCCCGAGTGAAGTGCAGCTCGCCAGGTGCACGTCGCTTATGTGCAATTGTGAAACACATCGGCGTGCGATCACACTGACATGCCCAGATGATCCAGCGTGGGGATGATGATTCCGACAAGCTGGGCTTATAATGATATGCAGACATATTACAATGAATTTCCTAACATGCGGCGGTGGGAAACACAGCCTGCCATTGATGGAGCGGACGATTGCAAACTGGTTACATGACATTGTGAAACCGATTTTTGGCCTTCCTGCCATATTGTCCGCCCTTGCCCACCATGATACCTGACGTCAATGGGCACAGAAAATTCTGCCCTTAAAGTGGGGTTGCTCAAGAGTCCAGATTTGGAGGAGCGTAGATATCTCGGAGGGTTGTAGAGCTGGAGGAGATTACGGAGAAAGGGAGAAGCAAGACCATGGAGGGATTTAAAATAATCAAAAAGGCTAATGAGATGCTTTCCTTTACATCTCAAGGAATAGAATACAAGAAGATAAAAATTATGCTTCAGTTATACAAAACCTTGATTAGGTCACACCTGGCGTCACTGGGAGCAGTTCCAGGCACCACACCTTCGGAAGGATATATTAACCTTGGATTGCAGTATGGATTTACCAGTATGATACCTGCATTCCAAGGGCTAAGTTATGACAAGTGATTACACAAACTGGAATTCAGAAGTTTAAGGGATGACGACTGAAGTTTTCAAGATATTAAGGGGAACAAATAGGACAGATAGAGAAAAACTATTTCCACTGGCTGGTGAGTCTATGACACAGTCTAAAAATTAAAGCCAGACCTTTCAGGAATGAAATCAGGAAACACCTCCACACACAAAGGATGGTAGATGTTTGGAACTCTCTTCCACAAATGGCAATTGATGCTGTATCAATTGTTCATTTTAAAACAGAGATTAAAAATTTTTGTTAACCAAAGATATTAAGGGAAAAGGGCAAAGGCAGGTATATGGAGTTAGGTCACAGATTAGCCATGATTGGTTAAATGGCCTACTCCTGTTTCTAAGTTTATATGATCTGAAAACAAGAAGAGAATTTCAAAATCAATATATTGCTTAAATGGGAGCTAATGTAGGCTAGTGAGCTCAGGGATGACTGGTGAATGGGTTAACGCTAATAATAAAGGGATGTCTTTCTATTCCTTTCTCCCTCATGTGTTTATTTAGCTTCCCCTTAAATGCATTTACACTATTTACCTCAACTATTCCCTGTGGTAGCGAGTTCCATGTTCTTAAAACCAAGTCTTGATCATATTCTCATTATAACAGTTAGGTCCTATCATTATTTTTAGATATGTTTGTCTTCCTTTAACTGCAATGGATTAGCACATCAAAGGGAATATAGCAATATTAACCACAGAGCAATGTTCGGCCACAGATTGGAAATGGATCTCATAAATTTTTATGAAGCTTGTTTCTTTAGCCGTACAAACACCGTTTTATTAAAGCCATAAATTAATAATTTGCTATATATCCAAAGAGAAATAAATCAGACATTGCTTTTCCTGAGGTCCAGGTCTCCAGCTGAGACTTTGCCAGATATTAAATGATACTGTAAATCTTGCAATGCCCTTGGAAATAGTTCCCCTGGAGTCAGAATTTGTACTCCAGTAAAATAGTCCCAGCCAGAGAGCTCAATTTTCTCATGTTGGGGAAAATAGGGCAATGCATCAGAAACCAGCATCCAAAGGGTCAATAGACCAGTCTGTGGTTAATGATTGGAGAAAGATGGCTTTGAAGATTGGAAAGATGATATGGCATGAATGAATTCTTAACTTAAATATGAGTCCTATCTTCCTGTTTAAAAAAAAATCAGTGATGAAGATTTTTGGTTTTGGAATCTTTTATCCATTTTTGCCATGTTTGTAGTCAAAACATCATCAGGGGAATCAGGTTGCAAGATGTACTCAGGTAATTTATTTCATTTTCCCCTCACTCATTATTTAATTGTTTCTTCGATCCCTACATGACACTTCTGCACACGTGGGATGGGGAGGTGAGGCAAAGTGTGCAGGGGAGGCCACCAGTTTAGCCTTGGCTGATAGTTCTCCTAATCAGACGCAGAAAGGTGCCCAAGCATTTAACCTCTCTGGAGAGAGGCTTCAACGTTACTCTGATACTCCCTTTAGCTCTGTTCCAAACCTGCTACTTCATTCTGTGATTACTGTATCGCATATTCAATTTATTCAGCCCTCACCTGTCTTCAATGTTTACTCCAGGCTGCGCTGCACTTGTGGGGGAGTCCAAAGCTAGGGGCTATCAATATAAGATAGCTGCTATAAATCCAGTAGGGAACTTAGGACAAACCTTTTATTCAGATTGGTGAAAATGTGGAACTCACTACCACAGGGAGTGTTTGAGGCGAGTGGCTTGGGTGCATTTAAGGAGAAGCTAGGTAAGTAATTGAAGGAGAGAGGAATTAAAGGAGATATCAGTTGGGAAAGATGAAGTGGAGCTTAAACACTGCCATGGACTACTTCAGCCATTCCTGTGCTGTACAGTCTGTGTGAATGCACATAATTGCTCCCCATGTTTCTGGATGTCAGTCGGCACCCATTCTGTGGGAGCTCATTTAGACAAAGTAGAACAGATGAACCTGATGCACACAACATAGAACTAAACAGGGAACCAGATACACTAGGAATGTGGTGGACTTCTTAGCTTATTAACCCTGATTAGTCACAGTTAAAGGTGCTTCTTGTAGTCGGTGTGAAGATAAAGGTGCTTCTTATTGGGAATTGCATTGCATTACTGATCACCCTGATCAATCCTTGGTCTCGAGTTAACTAGTTGATTTCAGGGATGCTAGGGGTTCTACACTTGATGTCATCGTACCTGTGCTATATTGGAGATTATCCCCCCACCTGATTATTTTCCAGTGAACTCCCCCCACCGCCCCCCAACGCTACATCCCTCTTCCCAACCCCTTTGTTGTAAAGTGTGTGCTTGGTGAATATCAAGTGAGGAGAAGATCATGGGCAGAATTTTACACCTCGTGGGCAGGCGTGTGCCCGGCTCGATCGGGCGTGCATCCCAACATCATTGTGCACTCGCGTGATATTTCGCTTGGTGGGCGCATGTGCTCACTGACAATTGAGAGGACAGTTAAGCCCAACAGCGCAATTGTCCGCAACTTTTTGTGGCCCATCCAACCTTATGGTTGGCGGATGGGTGAATCAGCCAGGCAGCCTTTGCATTTTTCATCCAAGGGCCAGATGAAATCTCCGTTAGGAAATAAAATAAAAATAAATATCTGAGGACAGCATTTTTATGAGGTATGCTTTCAGATGCTTGATTGTGATGCATGGACATATTTTTGCAGCTTTATACACCTTTATTTGATTATTTGAAGGCCTACAGTTCCCTGAGGCAGCTGTCTGGGCACCCGCGCCCATGGTGACGTCATCACATGTCCTCTTCCCGCCCCCACCCCAGCAGCCGTTAATTGGCCAGCCAGTGTGAAATTGTGATCAGCCGTCTGTTTCCTGGCTGCTACGGAGCCCACCAATTGTGCGGGCCCGCCAAGGGTAAAATTCAGGCCTGTGTTTGTGTAGCCCCCATCATCCAATAGCCTTCCAACACTCATTGTCTAGAGCCATACATGAGAAATGGCCGCCAGTATAAACATAAGAAAAGGAGGCCATTCGGTCCTTCGGACTGTTCCACCTTTCAATGAGATCATGGCGGATCTGCATTTTAACTCCATCTACCCACCTTGGCTCATATCCTCCAATACCCTTGCCTAACAAAAATCTATCAATCTCAGTTTTGAAATTTTCAATTGACCCCACAGCCTCAACAGCTTTTTAGGGGGAGATTTCCAGATTCCCTCTCTCCTTTGTGTGAAGAAGTGCCTCCTGACATCACCTCTGAACAGCCTGGCTCGAATTTTAAGGTTAAGCCTCCTTGTTCTGGACTCCTCTGCCAGAGGAAATAATTTCTCTGTGTTGACATTATGAAATCCTTTAATCATCTTAAACACCTCAAATAATCACCCTTAATCTTCTAAAGTTCAGTGTTAGTTAATTGAGAGAGGCTGCTACCTTTGGAAGAGGTGCAAAATGGGGAAGAGGAAGTGCAACTTTTCATATCCTTTAATGGTTGTAACAGTGAATTTCTATAAAACTTGAGAACAAGAAAAATGAAGGTACGAATCTGTTATTACAGTCAAGCAATAACAGCAAGAAATATCACTTTGCCCCAGAGCCTACATTTTATTAAAAGAACAAAACACTCATGGATAAAATTGAGTACCAGTCAGTAATTTAATCTCAAAGTCCAGATGGTTTCGACAAACTAGTTCAATGTGCGCAATGGGTTAAGACATTTTCCTTTCACTTCTTGGACCTTTGAATCCAGCCCAGATTAAAAAATAGAAAGGCTTGCATTTATATAGCACCTCATCATGTCTCCAAAGCATATCAAAGTACTTCACATAATTTGAATCTATGGCCAGAATTTTACCTTCGGCGTGCGGGTGACATGCCAGAATGTAAAATGATGCGCAATGACATCGGGCGTGTGTCCGATGTCATCACGCACTTGCGCAACATTTTGTTTGACGGGTGCATGCCAGAGTCAGCTGCGTGTCCGCCGATAATTGAAAGGCCTTTTAAGGCCATTAATGACCTAATTACTTGAGATTTATGCTGCCCGTCCAACCCAATGATTGGCGGGCAGGCAAAAAGGCCAAGTGGTCTTTACGTTTTTTAGGAAACCCCATCCACAAGCAGGATGAGGTTTCCTAAAGCTAATACTAATTAAATAAAACCTTTATTTTGACATTAGAAACATGTCCCATCTCATGTGACACAGTCATGGAAGCTGCTTTTGCGTGCATGCATGAACTGCGTGCTCTCCCTCCTCCCCCTGCCCGCACAGGCAGTGCTCAGCGCTGCTGCTCGCAATCCACGCAGGGCAGGCCTTAATTGGCCCACCCACGTGAAATCACGGTACGGAGCCGATCGCGGGTGATGGACAGCTCCCCGACAAGGGAAAAACTCAGGCCTATATTGCACACTGCAAGTTTCGGCAAACAGACGAATGACCATTTTAAATAAAAACAGAAAATGCTGGAGACCTCAGCAGGTCTGACAGCATCTGTGGAGAGAGAAACAGAGTGACTGTTTTGTCTGCTTTTGGTGGTGTTGTTTGAGAGAAGACTGTTAGCCAGGAAATTAGGACAATTCCCTTCTCCTCTTTGAATCATGTTATGGGATCTTTCATGAACATCTGAATCACTGGAGCTTGGTTTGACACCTTCAGAAAGATGGCACCCCCGACAGTGCAGCATTCTCTCGATAGTTCTTCTAAGTCAGAAGGTTATAGGTTCAAGTCTCATTCCAGGCTGACGCTCCAGTGCAGTACCAAGGGAGTGCCACAGCGTTGGAGATGCCATCTTTCAGATGAGTCATGAAATCGAGCCCTCACTTGTCCTCTCAGGTGGATCTAAAATATCCCATGGCACTATTTCGAAGAAGAGGACAGTTATTCCTGGTGTCCTGGCTGGTATTTATTCTTTAACCTGCATCACTAAATCAGATTATCTGCTCATTATCACATTGCTGTTTGTAGGAGTTTGCTGTGTGCAAATTGGCTGCTGTGTTTCCTACATTACAACAGTGGCTATACTCCGAGTGTTTTATTGGCTGTAAAGCGCTTTGACATGTCCTGAGGTCATGAAAGGTGCTATAAAATGACAAATCTTTATTTCTTTTTACTGCACTAAAGTATCAGCCTAGAGTATGGGCTCTAGTGGCAACCAATTTGCACATTGTTAGGTCCCACAAACAACTGTGAGATAGTGACCCAATAACCTGTTTTAGTGATGTTGGTTCAGGATTAAAAAAATAGCCAAAACTCTCTGTTCTTCATCAAATAGTGCTCTGATATCTTTTACATCTACCTTAGGAGACAGACAGGCTTCAGATTAACACCTCATCTGAAACACAGCACCTCTGATACTGCAACACTCCCTCAGAACTACATTGGAGTGCCAGCCTGGATTATTTACTCAAGTCTTTGGAAGGTGTCTTGGGAATATGAGAACACAGAAACATATGAGGGTCATTTCCCCCTCAACCCTGTTCCACCATTGAATGAGTTCATGGCTGATCTGTGATCTGACTGCATATAGAGGAATTCCGGATCAGGAGTATTGATCTGGAAGCTGAACTGCAGACACTGTGCAACATCAGGGAGGGGAGAAATACCTGGACACTTTGTTCCAGAAGATGGTCATACCTCTCAGAATAAGGTCGTCTGTTTTGTTCAGCAGTGAAGGACCGGAGGATGTGACTGTGAGTGAGGCAGGTAATGGGACTGAGCAGATAGGAATGGAGGAACCTCAGACTTTGCAATTGTCAGACAGGTTTGAGGTGCTTGCAATCTGTGTGGATGTAAGCCATGTCTGCAGGGTGGATGAGCAGGCTGGCCATGGCACCATGGTACAGGAAGCCATTCAAGCGGGGGGAGCAAACAGGAATGTAGTTGTAGTAGGGGACAGTATAGTGAGGGGGATTGACACTGTTCTCTGTAGCAAGGAGCGAGAGTCCAGACGGCTGTGTTGCCTGCCAGGTGCCAGGGTTCAGGAGATCTGATCAGGGCTGGAGAGGAACTTACAGTGGGAAGGGGAGAATCCGGCAGTTGTGGTCCATGTAGGTACCAATGACTAAGGCAAGACAAGGAATGAGTTCCTGCATTGTCAGTATGAAGAGCTAGGTACCAAATTAAGAAGTAGAATCTTAAAGGTAATAATGAGGAGAGGCAATATAAACTAATTGTTACAATTTTGAAGTGGGTGTAGGAACAGAGAGACCTGGGAATGTATGCACATAAATCAATGAAGATGGCATAACAAGTTGAGAAAGGCTGTTTAAAAAACTCGATGGAATCCTTGGCTCTATTAATAGAGCAATGAGTACAAAAGCAAGGAGGTCATGCTAATCATTTATAAAACAGCTTCAGCTGGAATATGGTGCCCAATTCCGAGTACCACACTTTAGGAAGGATGTCAAGGATTTGGAGAGGTGCAGGGGAGATTTACTGGAATGGTACGAGGAATGAGGAACTTCAGTTATGTGCAGAGATTGGAGAAGCTGGGATTGTTCTTCCTTAGAGCAGAGAAGATTACGGAGAGATTTAATAAAGCTGTTTAAAACCATGAATGGTTTTGATAAGGTAAATAGGGAGAAACTGTTTCCAATGACAGGAGGGTTGATAATCAGAGAACGCAGATTTAAGGTGATTGGCAAAAGGACTAGAGGGAGTATGAGGAAAGATTTTTCTTACAGTGAGTGTTGTGATCTGGCATACACTGTCTGATAGGGCGTAAAAGCAGATTCAATAGTAATGTTCAGATGAGAATTGGATAAATACCTGAAGGGGAAAAAGTTACAGGGCTATGGAGAAAGAGCAGGGGAGTGGGATTAATTGCGTAGCTCTACCAAAGAGTCAGCCCAGACATGATGGGCCAAATCGCCTCCTTCTGTGCTGTCTCATTCTGTAATTGTCCAAGCGTCTCCAGGAATTAAAAAAACGTGTTTCCCAAGAATACATGATTAATGAGGCAGGATTGGGACGAAAAGGTGCCAAAACCCATCATTGTAGCCAGCGGGTAAAACATCCTTTTTCCTGCCCACTACTGCACTTAGTGCAAATTTGGGAAGACTCTGCCCCTTTATGTTTTAGTTTTAAAAATATTGGACATGGGGGAGCAAAGTTCTTTGACTGAGCAGTTGGCAATAGTGTTATGGTGGTATTTGCCAGGCTGACCAAATCTCAAAGGGAAACTTGGCCACACTATAACAAAGATTTTGCAATTTGTATTTATTACGAGAAGGTTTGTGCACTGAAGTCAGTAGTAATGAGTCCACTATCACCTTTAGAGATTTAAAGATTAAATTAAAACATTTATTAACAAAAGAAAAAGTTAAACACACACAAGATTACAGTTACAGTTATTTAGTCTTATAACACTTCCCAAAATTTCACCTTAACTAGACTCTCAACCACACCCCTCTTTCAGGCAATAGTCCAAAATAGATTCTTAATCTATAAAACATCCAGCAAGATTAACCCAGCACCCACTATTGCTGTGAGGGAGGTACTTCACAGCTTCTTTCTCCCTCTCACTTGACAATGGAATTCCAAGGCTTTTAACACAACGTTGCTCTCTGGAACAGCAAATTTCTCCAGAGTGGTTCGAGGCTGTTTTTCATAGTGCACCTTTCAAGATCTCACACAGCCACCTCCATAAAACCTTCCACCCTTCTTTAGATATATTTCCTCCTTTTTGGTCTGTAAATTCCATTGTTCCAACCTGTCCTTGGAAGTTACTTTTCCCAGAATATAAAAGTCTTTCATGTTGTCCTCATGGCCAGCACTTTGGGAAAAATAAACATAATAACTTTGCCTTATTTACCTCGCCAGTTGTAAACATATTATCACGTCCCTTTGAAAAACCAAAAACCTCCCAGCTTATCTAAAGATGCTAATTCCATTCACACTGCATCTGCTGATACCTCATCCTAGCTTACCCATCTCCATTTCAAATGCTTGTTTTACACCTTATCCCTTTTGATGATTCAAACCTTGCAGTCCAACAGTCTGCAGTTTACTTAAATAATTCTCACACACACAAACATAAGACTGCTTTAAAGTATCCCAAAGTAATATCAGGAAAAATATGATAGTTCCTTTACAATGGGAGGTCATGTGATAAAACCTCCAGCAGTGCATCCAATTAGAGTTGGCAACCTAACATGACATTTGCTATTTCCATTCTTCTCTGTAATGGAGGGGAAGGTCGCCTTCTGCTTGCAACCTGCCTTTCTTTTCTCTGTTAGTTGCTGATGGTCCTAGTGGACCTGTCCAGAATTTTCTGTTTCATTTCAGACATCCAGCACGTGCTGTTTTCCCTTGGTGATCACAGCAATGCACTCTGGGAGTTGTAGCACCTGTAGTCCAACACATCAATTCTTTGACAGGGGGAGTGGGGGAGCAGGGAAGGGGTTACAGCTCCTAGCATGCCCTGTGTGACATGAAGAATTTTGTTTCGATGCATGCAAAGTGTTAACCTGCATGTTAGTTAATTACTTAATTAATCTAACCATCAAAAGTGAAGAAAACTCTCTCCACAGTCACAATGCTTGTAGGGCTACATGGAATTGCTCATTCAGTTGTATTTGATTCCTTGGAGCACCTTCCCATCTGTCAGAATACCTACTCTGGAGACAGTGCTGTACAGAGAACCTTCAACATTAATCATTTTGGACTCCCCTTGCGTTTAAAGAGGTGACGTTCCATAATTAAAGCAGGTACCCTGAGGGGTTATTTCAGGGGGTCCTCAACATTGTGGCTGCGATGGTGTGATGGTGTCCATCTTAAATGCAATTAGTACTCCCTGACTCTCTCACCCAAATGGAACCAACACCGAATAAAAGCACTACTAGAAAATGAACAGTATGCATACTATTAATAAGAGAGATTCTGAGCAGTGACAAAAGGCCGTTACCTAATCTCTGAGCTCATATGTTGGTTAGAAAGCATCAGTGCTTTGATCTCACAGTTGATTAAATCACCAGAAACGCTCTGATTGCATGACTGCTCTGCTATTTTTCCCAAGTGTGTATTATCCTTTGAATCAGAGCTATCCACCAATATTCCAAACCTTTTCCACTTCAAGCACTCAAAACAATTGATTGTGAAGCACATTGGGACTTTTCAAATTGACGATGTGTTTTCTAAACGCATCCATCTTTTCCTTTCACTTGCACACCCTCTTTTTTTTAATCTCTCCTGTCCTCTCGGGTTTGTTCTTTCTCTTCCTTTCTCATTCTCTCTCTCTCTCCCTCTCTCTGTCTTCTGGTCTTTCTTTCCTTTTTCTTTCTCTCTCTCTTTTCCTCGCTCCCTATTCCTCACCATACTTAGGAATCTTTCCAGTTTCTGTTGGAATTCTGCAAGAAATTATTCATTCTATAAAATAGGGGATTTCACAAGGGCAAAAGGGTATTTTCACAGGCCCGCTGTTCCTTGTCTACACTTTCTTTGCGGTGAATTTAGGCATGAACACATTTATTTTCCAGTTTTTTGACTTTAATGGCTCACCTGTTTTTGAGCCCTACCTCATCTGGAAAGCCTGGACATGTTAAATTGTGTTACCGTTTCCCTCTAACATCCAGTGCAGGTTAAAATTTGGGAAAGAAGGAATTTGCACGCTGAATGCTGGCTAGAAACTCCTATCGAAGAAGCCAAAAGATCTGATTTAATTTTATGGCTGAACAAGCCTTCTGCTGTGATCAATCAGACGTGAATTCTCATTTATTTGGGCAGCTGGAGAAATCCTGGTAATAAGGAATTTGCAAAGCAGGTTTTCACCGTGCCAGCGACTTAATCCCAAACCTGATTTCAGTTCTATTGTCTGACAAGGCTTGTTTAATTTTTTTTTTTAAAAAGAGAGAGCTGGGGAGGAGGGGATTATGTGTGGAGGAGCAGAGGGAAAGCTGCAGAGTTCTAACTTCAGTTGCGAATCCTTCAGGATTATCCTCGAGTTTCTAGGAATTAAAGCTCAACCTCCAGGAATGGAAGGTTTCTGGGAGAAAGAAACCACTTTCATTTATTAATGGTAAAATTATTGGAGATGGAGGGGGAAAATGTTTGACTTAAAATCCAGATTAATCTGCTTGGGTATCAAAAAGTCTGGTTTACTTTCCAATTGGCCATTGGAAGACGGGGCCCCTGGAGGGTAGACCATTGGCAAGAGTGTCGGGGTGGGGGCAGTTGGCAAGGGTCGATGACGAAACCTCCCAACCAGAGATGGCAACCCTTATCTAACTCGCAAGCCTTGTGGGAAGCTGAGCCATATCAACTGGATAATTGAGCGAATTTGATTGTTGTGACTGCAATTGTTTATTTAGGGTGACTTGAAAGTGAAAGCCCCATTTTTATTCCTTCATCTTTACTGCCCCACCCCTTCCCCCACTTTGCACTGATGCGCGGAATTGTGGCCAACGTCAGGATGGTGAAATCACGGTGTTCCAGCTGCTTTCTTGGTCACACGTGAGTGAAATGCATTGACATCCAGGATTGCTGGGCCCTAAATTCCACTGTAAAACAAGACCGTTGGGCCTGTGAAAATATAATGGCCTTACATTTTTGGCCTTTTTAAAACCTTGTTGAATAAAATAATTCTTCAAAAAGGAAAAATGCTTCTGCAGTCACCAATCATGTAACTGCTGACTGCCCTGCACACAACCAGGGCTATATGTTGTGTAGGATTGTTACCATGGCATCAATTCTCCTTGAAACCTCTTCTGTGGACATGACAACCCTGTCTCCATAAATGATCTTTGACCCTTTTGATGCCACATCTCTAGTTGAGCGCTTCATAAATATTGCAGTCCTTCATCCGCTATCTGGTTTTAAACTTTCTTCACTGAGAGTTCGTGAAAAATACGGCTGATCAATAGATATTTGTCTTATTGTCTCCAGAAGGGCCTTGACATCAAAATATCCCATGCTAGAGCATACCGTTGATCTTATTTCTGACTTTTAAATGCCGCCCAGGTTGAGTGAAGGAACAACATCTTTATCGCGAGCTGCTATTGATATGGATGTTGACATTTAAAAAGTAATTGGCATGGATACAGTGAAGCTTATTGTTAATCTGAAGGCACCTTTTTTTGAACAGACACAATCTCTCCCTCAGACAGAGATGTCATTACCTGGAGAATCAACTGACCTATTGGGTTGAGTTTTACCGTGGACTTCAGGGCCTCGACACTGGGGCAAAAAGCGGGACCCGAGCCTATACTTGCCAACAGCGGAGCCAGCTCAGCAATTTTGCCACAGGGAGCCTCCTAATTGGCCATCAGCAGGCTTGTCACCCAGTTAAGGACGGAGGGTGGGCTCCTGATGCTGTGGGCCCAAATAGAGGACATCGTTAGGGTACAGGGGCTGCCTTTCATGCTCGTGGCCTCCTCTGTGGGGCTCAGGCTCCTATGGGCATCTCACACTGCCACAGGGAGGCTGCAACCATGAAACTGATGCTGGTGGGGTGGGGGGGGGCTGCCCCGCTGTCATCAAAATGCCGGGGAATCCATAATGTGTCCCCTAATTGAAACCTTAAGTATTCAGATCGGCTGCCCAATCCAAGGATCTGCCTCACAGCCTGCTGCTGCTGGGGAATTTTCCCTGCATTTAGGAACCGTCCTGACACAGCTACCCACTATTTTACTGCCCCCTCTCCCCCACTACTGCCTCCATTGCTGCCGCCGGGTGCCAGTAAAAATTCTGCCCACTGACACAGTCTGCTGTCTGTGCTGGAAAGTGTAGGCTGCCACCCACTGGCCAGGAGGAGGACAGTGCTATCCACAGTCCCATGTGCATTGGTGCTGCATTTATGTGAGAGGGACCCACACGTTTTGCACAGAGGCCTTTATATTCTTGGATTCTACCTCTTTTTCTCTGGCCAATAGAGCAAACAACAGGCTCCCTGACATCTCCTGACATTGGCCTGAATTTTCATCACTGAGGTGGTTAGCGGGAGCTGGGAAAATTCCCAGTGTTGCCCATGCGCGTCATGAGAAAGTGCCCGCATGGGCAGAATCCTCATTGTTGGGGGGGGTAGGAGCAGGCCGGAGTCGGGCCATTCAACCAGGAGACAGCCACAAGGGCTGCTGCCGGGCGCGGAGACGAGCTGTTTAAAAGGCCCACTTCAGTGCTATGGGACTTCATCTGGTTAAAATAAAAACAGAATGTGAGCCCTTGAAACCTCTTAACCTTGTGCAAATAAACATTGTGAAATTGACCTTAGAGACCAGAGAGTCAGAGCGGTCAATCAAGCAAAGTTTTCCCTGGGGCGCAGCTCTTACAACAAGAGTAATGGATGTCTGGGTTCTCAGAAATCCCAGAATTGGAATCCACCCGCCATTTTTAAGGGGCTCCCGAGTCATCCTGGCTCAGTGAAAATTCAGCCCAATGTTTCTGCTGAGCTGGCTTCTATCAAGAGTGCACAAGCAGCTGGGTGCTGATAGCAACTTGAGCAGGGAGGGATTGGAGTTCTTAACAGCTCTCTGACTCCAACTTATACTTTTGGAAAGAAAATCTCACAGCTGGATATTAGATGAATCTGCTTCTGAGGGAGGAATGTTGGCCAGGACGCCCAAGAGAACTTGCCACTCGAATTTGAACGGTATCATGGCATCTGTGACATCCACCTGAAATACTGGAACAAGGCCTCAGTTTAATCACATCATCCAAAGGATGGCGCCTCTGACACTGCAACACTCCCTCAATAATGAACAGAGTGTCAGCCTAAATTAAACAGATAAATGTGAGGTTGGACATTTTGGTAGGAAGAATGGGGAGGTTACTTATTACCTGAAAGGTGCAAGTCTAGGTGGTGTAGAGGAACAAGTACATCAATCACTAAAAGTTGCGCCACAGGTTAACAAGGCCATTTAAAAAAAAGGAAACCAAGCACTAGGTTTTATTTCTAGGTGGATAGAATTGAAAAGTGGGGAAGTTATGTTAAACTTGTATCGAGCCTTGGTTAGACTACACTTGGGGTACTGCATGCAGTTCTGGTCGCCATGTTATAAAAAGGATATAGAGGCACTGGAGAGGGTGCAGAGAAGATTTACAAGGATGATACCAGAAACGTGTGGGTTTACATATCAGAAAAGGATTGACAGGCTGGGTCTCTTTTCTCTTGGAAACAGAAGGCCGAGGGGTGATCTAACAGAGGTCTTTATAATTCTGAAAGATTTTGTTTAAGTGGATACAGAGAAAATGTTTCCTCTTGTGGGGAAGAGCATAACTAGAGGTCATCAATATAAGATAGTCACCAAGAAATCCAAGAGGGAATTCAGAAGAAAATTCTTTACCCAAAGAGTGGTGAGAATATGGAACCCACTACCACAAGGAGTGGTTGAAAGTAGAAAGTTAGACAAGTATATGAGGGAGAAGGGAATAGAGGGTTATGATGATAGAGTTAGATGAGGAAAGATCAGAGGAGGCTCAAGTGGAGCATAAACATTGGCATGGACTGGTTGTGCCGAAAGGCCTGTTTCTGTGCCGTGTATTCTATGTAATATGTAGGGGTGTCCTGAAGTCTCCTGGAATTATAGATTAAACTCCCAGACACTGCTGTGAGCAATCTGGGAGAAAGATCACACCATCTGACTTAAAACACGCCCTTGTGCATCGAACCAGTAAAACCATCCAATAGATAAAGCAGTTTCTAGAACACAAAGAGATGTAGGTATTGCATGCACCATTATTGGTAATTGCTATGAGGGTTGATGCCTCAGGCAACCAATGAAGTTAGAGGTGGGAGGTCATGTGGCAAAACTTCCCAGAATAGGGTCCAACCACAGTTGGCAATCCTAACTATGTGCCATAGACTTTTGGAATGAGAGGTGAGAGAATTGTCAAATAAGCCAAGCAGCCACGTTCTTATGATGAGTCTGATGCCTCTGACATTGTTCAGCGGTTATGCTGAGTAGCTGCTTTCTGTTGGGTGGGGCCACCACACACAGGGAGTTGGCTGTTTTGTCTGATATCACTCAGTCAAAGCACATTGGGACATTTTACTACATTAAGGGTTCTATATAAATGCAAGAAGTTGTTGTGCATTTGGATCATTGAACTGTGATGAGAAGCTGAGGAAACCAAAACTCTAGACATTCAGGGGAAGAGAGACATTGAGAAGAACGTGAGACTTTTAAAATAATGTGGAGTACCTATGGCCAGGTGGCTAATGTCCCAAGTTATAAATGACCGGAGAAGAAGTTGAGCAATTACAGTGGCTTATTCTAGGCTTTCTCTTAGTGCACTGAGTGGGAATTTAATTAAGGTGTCTAACAGGGAACTACACCGATTCCTGATTGGGAAGGCGTATGTTTACGGTTAGATTCAGAACCAAAAAACGTCACTTTGGGCCTTTGAGAAACACATGGCAAATGAAATGAGCCAGATGTGTCATATGGCCAGTTTTCTTTGTTGTATTCTTTTGTGCTCATTTTAAAAGCAGAAGAGTCCAGGGCAGTAAAACCCCAGTCAATGATGTTGAGGTTCCCCTTACTTCATGGCATGTTTTGAAAATTAAGGACAACCTGGAAACGAAGCCTCTTCTGCTTGGAGTTCATTCAAAAACTGTGCAGGGCTGGGTGTGGCTAACAGTGTGGCTGAGTCAATTAGTATGAAGGTGGGTTCTGGCCCCCACAGGAGCAGCATACTGCCACTGTAGCATTGATTCTGTCTGCCACTCAACTGGGGAGGAATCAGGCACTATTGCAGATGGAAGCATCTGCATTCTCAAAAGGAAAGAATGAAAAGAAAGACTTGCATTTATATAGCGCTTTTCATGACCACAGACGTCTCAAAGTGATTTACAGTCAATGGAGTAGTATTTTGAAGTGTAGTCATTGCTGTAATGTAGGAAACATAGCAGCCAATTTGTGCACAGCATGCTACCATGAACAGCAATGTGATAATCTGTTTTTGTGATGTTGGTTGTGGGGTAAATATTGGCCAGGACACTGAGGAGAAACCCCTGCTCTTCTTTAAAATAGTGCCATGGGATCTTTTACATCCACCTGAGCAGGCAGATGGGGCCTCAGTTTAACATCTCACCCGAAAGACAGTGCTGCAGTGGGAGTGTCAACCTAGATTTTTGTGTTCAAGTCCTGAAATGGCATTTAATCCAAATTTTTGTGGTTTTGGGTAAGAGTGTTACTAACTCAGCCACATTAAGGACATGTATGTGCAAGTTTATTGTGTGCCTGGGCTTCAGTAGGACTTCACTCAAGCCTAAACCATGTAGCCACCCTTCTGCATGGGGGTTAGTTCCTACCATTATATTCCTGAGTCAAATCAGGGGTCTGCATCTGAAGCTAAACTACCGCTTTGCAGCAACATAGAACTGCCAGTTGAGTTGCTCCCTAATCGTAGCCCAGTGCACTGAAGAGCTACAGTACCAGGAATTCAGTGTCAGCAGAGGCTAGGCTGAGTCTGAATCTGCCTTTGAGCTATACTAAAGCATGGTTGGCAGCACCTGATTAGCTGCACACACTGAGGTTTTACATTGCTCAGCCTGACCCTTTCTCAGCACTGAGCCGTGAAAGCCCTGACCTGCTGCTAATGGGAGAAAAAAAGATTGTCACTGTGCGGCAAAAACACTGCCTCACAGTAAATCAGGATTTCTTTGTGTTCGTTTCATCAACCCAACGTGAAGTGTTCGCTGTACATCAGCATGCTGTGCACAATGCTGGCCTCTATATTGTTAAAAAGGGTATTGAAACACTGGTTTAGAACATAAACAGGAGCAGGAATAGGCCATTCGGCCCCTTGTGCCTGTTCCGCCATTCAAATAAGATCATGGCTGATCATAGATCACAACTTCACTTCCCTGCCCTATCTCCATATCAGCTGATTCCTTTACTGCAAACCGGATTTACAAGGATGAAGCCAGTACTGAGAAGTTATAACTATCAGGAAAGAATGAGCAAGCTGAGCTTCTTTACTCAGGAAAGACGACCTGTTAGAGCTCTTTAAAGTTACAAAGTGATCCAATAAGGTAGACATAGAGAAGGTGTTTCCACTTGTGGGAGGTTCCAAAACTAGGATACCATAAATATAAGATAGACAAGAATAAACCCAGTGAAGAATTAAGGAAATGCTTCTATCATTAAAGATAGTATTGCATTTACATAGTGTCTTTCCTGCCCAATGAACTTCCTGAAGCACTTTGCAGCCAATGAAGTACTCTTGAAGTGTAGTCACAAACAGCAATGTGATAATGATCAGATAATCTGTTTTTTGTGATGTTGATTGAGGGATAAATATTGACTCCAGGACACCAGGGAGAACTCCCCTGCTCTTCTTTGAAATAGTGCCACGGGTTTTTTTTAAAATCCAGTAGATGATATCGCAGTTTACTGTCTCATCTGAAAGATGGCACCTCAGACAGTGCGGCACTTCTTGAGTATTGCATTGGGAGCGCCAGCCTGGATTCTGTACTCAAGCCTAGGGTGGGGCAGTGGTGGGGCGTGGGGGAGAGATTGAACTTGGAGCCACAACCTTTTGACCCTGAAGCAAGAGTGCTACCACTGAGCCAAACATTAGGGGTGCACCCCAATTGGCCTTGGCAGAGTTGGGCAAGTGAGGGCTTGCAGTTGAATACTTTGCCAACACTTGCTGCTAAGCTGGAAGAATGATGATCTAGAGGAAATATAAATAGGACAATCAAGTAAAGAAGAAACATAAACACAAACAGAATTGAGTTGCTAGGGCTTCAAAGGCCAAGTATCAAGGGCTGCAGGCTGGACATTCCTTTTTTAGGATAAAGTGGGCCAAAAGATGAAATCAGAGGATTAGGGTGGAGACCGTGGGTAAAAATGCAGTTGCAGTTCAGGAGGTCTCTGCAAATGGGTGGCACTGTGGAGGGAACTGGGTATGGAATTCCAGAGGACAGGAGCAGACTGGTTGAACAAGTGCCTAGCAGTGGTGGGGCAGAAGGGAATGGAGTGGGTAAGGTGGGAGGAGATCACTGAGGTAGGATCATGGAAAGACTTGAGTGTAAGGATGAGAATTTGGAGAAAAACATTTGGAGTGGAGTCAAACAATGTCAAGGAGGCATATTAACATCATTAAAGAATACATGCTCACATGGATGACAAAGCGTTACAGCAATCGTGGCATCTGCAATGTGTGTATTCCTCCATCTCCCTGTATGGTCTCATTCAGTAACTGCTCCACAGTACAGGCTTAGCACAGTTTTGTCAAGCAGGGTAAACACAACTTTAGAAGCCAGATATCTCAAAGTGAGCTCAGAAGTGGGGGTGGAGGTGGGTGGGGGGGCAAGTTTTATCTTCAGATCTCAGGGAAAAGGAAGATGGTGTGACAGTTCAGACTGGAGCCTGAATCTTCAGAGTGTTTGTCAGCAATAGCTGTGCAGCCTGATCGATATTTAGTGAATAAAGCAGCTCCCATCACATTACCCTGCCAGGATTTGGTGGCAATAGGACAAAGGAACAAGCACTTGCGGTTCCATGACCCTTCCCCTATAACATTTTCAATGGGAGATAACTCTTTCAGGCAGCTCCGTGACACTCTGCAGCTGTTTCATTTCAAAGTAGAGCCAATGTGATGATGTTGGTGATGAATGCTTTCATGTGTTTGAATGATACCTCTTTTATATATTCATTCATGGGATGTAGGCATCGCTGGCTGGGCCAGCTTTTATTGCCCATCCCTCTTTGCCCCTGTTCAGAGGGCAGTTAAGAGTCAACCACATTGTTATGGGTCTGGAATGACATGTAGGCCAGACCAGGTAAGGACAGCAGATTTCTCTCCCTGAAGGACATTAGTGAACCAGATGGGTTTTTATGACAATTGTTTCATTTGACTTTTAATTCCAGATTTTTATTGAATTCAAATTTCACCATTTGCCGTGGTGGGATTCGAACCTGGAGCATTACCCTGGGTCTCTGGATTAGGCTTTAACCCATTTATTTTAAACAGGTTGACCCTTTTCTTTCTTTTAAACAGTCAGCAGAGGAACTTTGTGCAAATGCATGAATGTGCTTGTTACCAAAACCACACGGTACAAGGTCGACAGTAGTATGTTCACCCTGTCTAGTCACAGGGGAACAACCTGGTACCTGTTCATCGTCAGCCTGTGTGCCAATGTATGGTATCCAGGTGCCAGTTTATGGTACCCATGTGCTAGTATGGTACTTGGGTGCTGGCGTATGGTACTTGTGTGCCAGTGTATGGTATCCAGGTGACAGCATATATTACCTGTGCTATCCTTGAGCACCATGGTGTGGCACAGTTCAAGTGTCAAAAAGATGTCTGGAGCTCCATTGCTCCACAACCACATATGTATTGCACTGGTCTATTTCAGCTTCTCCATGGCTTTTTTGTGAGGGTAGAGTGACATAGGATTAAATTGGTTGGGAGGAGAATGCCTTGATATATCATAGGTCAATTAGCAATGCAGACCATTGACACTCATTGGGTTCTCTGAATAATAAGCAGTTTTACTTTGAAAATCCCATTATTGACAATATTGTCTGACTAGCATTCAAAATGCTCATCTTGTATTCTGGTCTTCCTTGGTGTATAAGCTCATTTTCAAGTTCATGGCATGCACAAAATGCAATTGAATTTCTCTCCCTGTTTAGCCGAGCTATCAAGGAATAACACTGGTGGTAATCATTTTTCCCTGAATTGAATGCAACAGCAACTTGCATTTAGATAGCACTATGAACACAGAGAAATGCCTCCAGGCATTTCAGAGAGGCTAGTTATGGATGCTGACTCAAAGAAGAAGATATTGGGAGGGGTGACCAGAAGCTTGGTCAAAGAGATGGGTTTTAATGAGGGTCTTGCAGGAGGAAAGGAAGTTGGGAGATGAAGGCTTTCAGGAGGAACTCGTGGAGAGTGAGGCCTAGGGTTGAAGAGGCAGAGAGCTGGTGATGGGTCCAATAATTCCTGATAAAGTTCCACTCTGAGACATTACACTTGTTTCATTTACAATAGTGACTGGAGATGTTGCAATCGAAGTTATCCCAAGTTCCAGGAAAACTTATGTTTAACTATGGTTGTTGAAATGTTGAAGGGGATCACTGACATTCCCTTGTCTCACTGTTGCATCCGAAACCTCAGAGATGGATCTGAAGTGGAATTGGTTGATAGCTTGGGGTGGGAGAAACTTGAAATATCTCTCTATACATTATTTGTAGCACACTGGTTAATCTGTTCACAGCAAATTCCTTTGAGTGTTTTTAGCTAAATTATTAACCCTTTTAAAGTCTCACGCAAGAAAGAACTAGATACACATCTGTGTGTCAAAAATAGCAAGCAAGAATTTTAAATTACTGTAATTCATCCTGAGTGATCTATCCGCAAGATGTTAATCCAGTATTTGACACTGTGGCAACACTGGCTTTTTGATAAGACCTGTCAAGTAATATTCTTTAAAATATTATTCCAAATTCCTGAATCTGAGCTACACTGCACTCCTGTTAACTCTTTCATGAGCACAAATCTATCTTTAGTTGCAGTATTACTAGGCTAGAAGCAGGAATAGTCAAATAGTGATCCTGTTCTACGCACTTTCACATGCCTTTCACATCCACAGGGTACTCAAGGTGTTGGTTGTGGCTCATCGGGTAGCATTCTTGTCTCTCAGTTAGAAAGTTGTATGTTCAAGTCCAACTCCTACAGTTGAGCATAAAATCTAGTCTAACACTTTAGTGCAGTACTGATGGAGTGCTATGCTGTCAGAGGTGCCATCTTTCCAGTGAGATGTTAAACCAAGGCTCCATCTGCCCTCAGTTGAACAGAAAAGATCACAAGATACTGTTTTGAAGGTCATCAGGGGAGTTTGACCAGTGTCCTTCCATTTGACCCTATGTGAAAGCTATCAGTAGCCAAGTCCATAGTGTTCAATGGTTTGATTGATCTTGTTTGATTATGTTAGTCGCTTTTCTGATCTATGTTAACTGTACTTGATTGCTTAAGCCTGTGGGTGGAGCTAGAAAGTTAAGCAACTGACATCACACATAAAGTTCTGGAAAGATCGAGGCTGAGACCATGGGCGAAATTCTCCATGCCCCCTGCAATGGATTTAATGGCAGGCAAGGTGTAGAATGCAGTGGGAGGTCCAAAAATTGGTTTCACACCAGTGTAAAATAAGGGAGGGATCTTTCGCTCCTGGCTGCTATGGTGGGTCGTAATTCCTGCCGGAGGCCAGTGTGAAACCAATTTGCATCCACTAATGGAATGCAGATGAAGGCCCGACCGGAATTGCGCCCCCTCCCCCCTCTGATTGTCCGTGCCACTGGTGGGAAATCACGCTAGTTCAGGACACATCTTGACCAATGTGGTGTGTACATATTGGCACTTAACTGAAAAAGGCTTGGGGCTGCCTCCAGAGTTCAGGATGGAGGCCTACAGCGACCGTGGACCCTGGAACACACATCAATGGGTGGAGGGAGCATCTATGAGGTGAATCTTTGCTTCAATGTCTTCGAGGAGGTCCATCTTCTTTCTTCAATGGTGGATCAGTGATGTCTGGACGCCTTTTAAAAATGGCACCTGGATATGGTGGTGGAGTGAGAGCCATCCAGCCTGCCCTGCTGCGTGATACATCAGGAACACCCCCACCCCCCCCCCGACTGCATAATTAATGAGACTGGTGTCATGTAAATTCAGGACAGTCTCCACAGCAAGAAATACTCCCCTTCTCTGCCCCCGTAATGGGACTTAGTCCTGGATGGGAGAATTCCACCTGATGTGTATGTAGAAAATCCTGTAAGTTCTGAGATATTTATAAGTACTATAAATAAACCTGTTGTAGATTTAGAACTAGTCTCATCTCTGCATTGCTCTGAGATAAATCAGACATCTAAGATATACAGTAAACCAGTGAATACAAAACAGAGTCCACAGCAGAAATTCTAGGCTGGTCTGTTCTTAGGTACTGTGAGGACCTTTGAGATAAAGAGGGAGATATACACAGTGCAGAAAAAGCAGCCTAGAACCAAAGTGGGTTGCTGAGTAAAAGTTTTAGCCTTTGAACCCCTGGATTACACCAGCCCTTTGTGCTATAAATAATTAAGTTCATGGTGGCCACTTTCACAGAAATGTTTTGAAAGGAGAGATTGTTCTTCCAAATCCAGAGCTCAGTCAAGCTTAAAGTGCTGGAAAAAATCAATGGATGTAAATATTCACGGGCACAAAGCCCTCTCCAGGTGTACACATGGGTCAATAGAGAAAAGAGCCATTTGTTTCCCTGAGAGTTTATGTGTTGCGGTTTCAGTTTCCTGAAAATTGATGTAGATTTGTTGTTAAATCATTCAGATGGATCAGCAAAGGAGCTCAGGCTGGCCAGTCCTGCGCTCTTTACTTCAATCAGTAAATAATGGAGGAAAAGGCTTTCGTAGGGGAAAGGCAAGGGAAGAATAAATTCACATAGAATTACATCGCATCTAAAACTCAGAAACAGACCTTTCGCCCAACAGGTCTATGCTGGTGTTTATGCGCCACAAGAGCCTGCTCCCAGCCTATTTGATCTAACCCTATCAGCAAACCCTTTTTTCTCTTTTGCCCTCATGTACTTAGCTTCCCTTTAAATGCACCTCTGCTAATAGCCTCAACCATTCCCTGTTGGAGCGAGCTCCACATTCTAACCACTTCCCGGGTAAAGAAGTTTCTCCTGGATTTCCTATTGGATTTATTAGCTGTCATCTTATATTTGTGACCCCTAGTTTGGACTTCCTGACAAATGGAAACATTTTCTCTACATCAACCCTATAAGACAACCTCATAATTTTAAAGATCCCTGTTAGATCACCACTTCAAACTTCTCTTTGAGAGAAAAGAGCCCATCCTGTTCAGTAGTTCCTGATAGTTATAACCTCTCAGCTCTGGTACCATCCTAGTGAATATTTTTTTGCACCTTCACCAGTGTTCCTATGTCCTTTTTGCAATATGAAAACATATGCACAGTATTCCATGTGTGATCCAACAAAAGTTCTATGTAAGCTTAACATAACTTCTTTTCATTGAATCGTAGAATGATATTTCATAGAAGGAGGCCTTTTGGCCCATCTCTCCTGTGGCAGCTCTTTGGTGCAGCTATTTAATTAATCCACAACCCTGCTCTTTCCTCATAGCCTTGTAAATATTTCCCTTCAAGCAGTTATCCAATTCCCCTTTGAAAGTTATGATTAAACCTGTTTCCTTTCAGGCAGTGCATTCCAGATCACAATAACTCGCTGTGCAAAAGAATATTGCCCCTGGTCCTTTTGCCAGTCAACTTAAATCTGCGTCCTTTGGTTACTGACCCTTCTACTAATGGGAACAGTTGTTCCCTATTTACTCTCAAAGAACCCTTCAAGATTTTGAACAACTGTATCAGATCTCCTCTTAACCTTCTCTGCTTTAAAGGAGAACAATTCAGCTTTTCTTGTCTCCCCACTTAATGGAAGCCCCTCATCCCTGATACCATTCTGGACAATTCAAACCTTCTAGAAATAAACCGCATTTCTTCATTGATAAGTAAATAAATAAAATCGTTTGTATAGAAAACATGCACTGCAAATTCACAGTTAGAGGTAGGGTGAAAAAAATTAGGCCATAAATAACTGCGACTAAGAGTTTTGGGTAGTGAAGAACAAACCAGAGATTTTGCATTTGGGGGGGAAGTGGTGGCATAGTGGTATTGTCACTAAACTAGTAGTTCAAGAAACCCAGGATAATGCTTTGGAGGACTCAGGTTCAAATCCTACCATGGTAGAATTTGATTTCAGTAAAAATCTGGAATTAAAAAAGTCTAATGATGATTATTAACCAATTGTCATAAAAACCCATCTGGTTCACTGATGTCCCATAGAAAAGGAAATCTGTTTACCTGGTCTGCCTACATGTGACCACAGCAATGCAGTTGACTCTTAAATGCTCCCTGAACAAAGGCAATTAGGGATGGGTAATACATGTTGGCCTAGCCAGCAACACCCACATCCCATAAAAAAAGTTAAACTTTCAGAAGTGATGTTTTAATATTTTTATCTCATGTCAGTCAGATTACATCAATAAATTTGTTGATTAATTACACTATTAGCAGAAGGGCTGTTGTGCTTAGGTGACATTGGGACCACAGTAAACACCAGGCTCCAGGCTGTCTGTGAGCAGTACTACAGAAGGATGCACTTAGTGAAATAGAGTAACAATCTTATGTTTTGGTTATAAACTACCAGTGTCCATGTTTATAATGGAACTTGTCTCTATAAATGTGTTATGTTGTAATTTCACACTCCCACCAATGGTGACGCTGTAGCTGACATCTTCACAGCTTCAGAATGTGCTCTGCTTGGAATGTTCAGCCTCCAACCCCTCCTCACCTGTGGACTACATTTTTGACTCCCCCTGTGTGAGCCTCATGGGAGATCCACTAACATTTTGATAAAAATATTCCTGACTTTTTTTAAAAAGGAGAATCAAATTTCTGAGCACCATGGAGGGCCTCTATTTTGGATGTCCTTACCTCTGTGTCACCTTGTTCACATTATTGATAGGGAGGAGTCCCTCTTTTCTTTTGGATTTGCTTCATTCAGCAGAACGGTTACTATGGGCAGGATTTTCTGCTCAGTGTGCTGGCACGCACATGACAAGCCCGAAAGTGAAATAGCGCGCCATGACATTGGGCAAGTGTCCTGACGTCGTTGTGAACTTGCACGATATTTCGGTCAGCGGGCAGGTGCGAGAATCGGCAGCACGCCCGCTGACAATCAAGAGGCCTATTAAGGCTATTAATCAGTTAATTAACCTGTATTTTTCGCTGCCCGTCCAACGTTATGGTTGGCGGGTGGGCGAGTCGGCCAGGCGACCATTGGATTTTTGAGGAAAACTCACGAGCGGGATGAGGTTTCTGTAATTAAATAAAAAACAAAAATTCGGGAGGCAGAATTTTTCAAATCTACATGTTAAGGTGATGAGTCCGCTGGGCGGACATTTTTCCGGAATTTTAAAAACTTTATTCATTGGTTTAAAATACTTCAGCTCCCCAAGACAGCTCTCTGCCTTCAAGGAGCTTTCATTGCATGCTCCCCCACGCCCGCACTGACTTCAGTGCTTGCCCTCCTCCTGCCCCCACCCGGGCAGCATTGAGCTTCTCAGTGCATCGTTCACGGCCAGGGACTGATCGCGGCTGGCAGGCCGTTTCCTGGCTGCTCCCAGGCCCGCCTGCCACTCCCACACGATGACCTGAAAATCCTTCCCGATGACGTGATCTTAGATCCAGAGCTGCCATCTTCAGGAAAGTGTACCATCTGGCTGGTGCTTGTACCAATCAGCACCTTCAACAGAGAATATATTTGGAAGGAAACATTTTACACAGTGAATTCTTGGATACTGTTGGTCGTACTCGGCTACTTTTAACAATCAGAACCTGCTTTCCGAAACCTCAGCCCATCTGACACTATGTTAACTGTGATTGTTCAGAGTTATTAGTGCTGTTGTGCTCGCTTCACTGGCTATTTCAAAGTGTTGAAAGACAATTGCCTTAGTTATAACATTGTAAATCTATCAGATCCAGCATGTGAGTGGGTGGTGTGGCATTATAATTGGGCTTCTAATGGTCCATAACTGACCTTAAGGAGTTAAACATAAAGTATTCTGAGGATGCCTCAAGAGCAGCTTTTATATCATGAACAAAGACTTGCATTTATATGGTGCCTTTCATGACCTCAGGACATCCCAAAGGACTTTTGCAGCCAATGAGGTACTTTTGAATTGTGGTCACTGTAATGTAGGAAAATGCAGCAGCTAATTAGTACACAGCAAGCTCCAACAAACAACAGTGTGATAATTGACCTGATAATCTGTTCTGGTGATGTTAGCTGAGGGATAAATATTGGAACATAGGAACATAGGACTTAGGAGCAGGCTAGGCCATTCAACCCTTCGAACCTGCACTGCTATTCAGTAATATCATGACTGATTTGGTTGTGGTTTCAACTCCACTTTCCTGTCTGCTTCCCCCAATAACCCTTGACTCCCTTGCCTAACCAAAAAGTGTCTAATTCTACTTTGAATAACCTCAATGTCCCAGTCTCCACTGCTTTCTGGGGAAGAGAATTCCATAGACTAACAATCCTCTGAGAGAAAAAATTTCTCCACATCTCCATCTTAAAAGGGAGACTTCTTATTCTTAAACTGTGTCCCCTAGTTTCCTACCCTACAAGGGGAAACATCCTCCCAGTATACACCCTGTCAAGTCCCCACAGGATCTTATATGTTTCAATAAGATCACCTTTCATTCTTCTAAACTCCAATGAATATAGGCTCAACTGCTCAACCTTTCTCATAAGATCCCCATTCCAGGAATGAGCCAAGTGAACCTTCTCTGAACTGCTTCTAGCACAATTATATTTTCTTTCAAATAAAGCGACCAAAATTGTACCAGTTTTTGGTAATTGGCCATGAAACCAGGGATAGTTTCCCTGCTCATCTCCAAAATAGTGCCATGGGATCTTTTACATCTATCTGAGCAGGCAGATGGGGCATCGGTTTAACATCTCATCTGAGAGATGACCCTTTGACAGAGCAGCACAGATCTCCTAATTGGGATTGCTCTGGCCAGCAACCACATTATGAATTCAAACGTTATCTTTTCAAACTAACCAGCTGTACTTTGACAGGGTTTAACCTCAACAACTTTAGCCTGACTCCACTGAGTCACTGTGCAGTCAATTGACTGGTGCAGTTGAGTCCTGGAGAAATGCTTTAGCAAGGGCTGCCTAATCACAGTCTAAGTCATTTTCCCTACTATGAATCTCTCATCATTATGATGAGGGTGAAAACAAAACACTCACTTGGGTTAACGTTGTAAAGTGGACATGGAAATTTTTTAAAATAAAGGTTTCCTGCTTGAAGTAGAGCATCAACTGATTGTGCTGCCTTCCCTCAGGTAATTACATTCTCAGTAATATTACAGAGCTTCAATAATGCTGATGCAAACAAACTGGAAAGATACCCTTTTTTCAATCCATGTCTAGCGACAAATTCTGAACCTGCACAAGCATTGGAAGACCAGAAAGAAACACTAGAGAAACTTGAGTTTTGAAAGGAGGGACTGCATAGAGGTATATACAACAACTTGCATTTATATCATATCTTAACACAGTGAAATTTCCTATGGGTGCTTCACAATGTCAATTGTTCGTCAAACAAAATTTGACACTGAGCCACATAAGTAGATATTAGGGCAGGTAACAGCTTGGCCAAAGTGGTTTTTAAGGAGCATCTTAAAGTAGGAGAGGTGAAGAGTTTTAGGAGGGAATTTCAGAGTTTAGGGCCGAGACAGCTGAGAGCATAGCTGCCATTGGTGGGATGATGCAATTCAGGGATGTATGGTACTAAATGGTAGAAATGATAAATCCATCTGCTATTTTACACTGCTTCATAATAGTAAGATCGGGAAACTTTGGTTTAAAATTGAGAGAGACAAATTTAGACCCAATGTTACTAAGTTGTCCACCCTAATGGTGAATAACATGGAATGGACTTGCCCATAAGATAACGGATGCAAAAACCCTGGAAGTGTGTACAAGACAGATACTGTTAACGAAAGGGGCTGTAGATCTTTTCTGGATGAGCTAGGATAGATTGAATGGCCTTTCTCATCCCAATCTATTTCGTGATCAGCTTCCATAAACATGGAGTAATCTACCCTATACCAGAAGCCAAGACAAACTGGTAAAGTTTGCAGAGTAAATTAAGTTAGGGAAGGATTGGGCTGATGAAATGGTTGAAGCTGCCAGGATGGTTCACAAAGAGTCAGGCAAAAGTTGTGGCAGAAGAAATTTTGCTACACATTGGTGGGTAAGGAATCTGGAACTGATGGTAGATTCGGCCTGTGGAGCAGCACTGCACCAAATGAATAGAGTTGCCGA
Source organism: Carcharodon carcharias (assembly GCF_017639515.1). NCBI lineage: Eukaryota > Metazoa > Chordata > Chondrichthyes > Lamniformes > Lamnidae > Carcharodon > Carcharodon carcharias. The sequence continues at coordinate 17,789,714 of NC_054507.1, read as the reverse complement.
GTTATGTTGTTAGATCAATTCAGTGTAAGTCATGAGATATTGAGCTAAAGCTGTACAGTGCCCTGGTCAGACCACACCTCAAGTACCAGTTTTGATGACCAACACATGAGGCAAACATTCAAGCCATAGGGGTGCTGCAGAGAAGAGCCCCCAAAGTCTGGGGATTTATGAAAAAAGACAGAAGAAAATTGGGCTTTTCAGGATTGAGAATGGACCTAATTGAAGCAACTCAAATATAGATAAGGCAAACCTGGAGCAGTATTTCAAACTATAGAGGAAGCTAGAACAAGGAGAAATAGGGTAAAGGCAAAATAAAACCTAGGGCACATTTCAAGAAGGACTTCATATAAAACATGTGATAGTCGTTTGGTAGTACAAAATTTGAGTATTGCTGAAAAGAGAGTCGTGTCGAAGTTTCTCATCTTGCACTCATCAGGACACTTTGCAAGAATACCAATATAAGGGGAAAACAACAATTTATACTGTATATGAAGAGAGTGCTGATTGGTTGGCAAGTGGACTTTGATTGGTAGAGGTGTTGCCATGGAGAACACATCAGTGATGGTGACTTGACAGTTAACTGTCAAGTATTGTTTGAAATTTAAACCAGGCAGCTTGACCCTGATTGGTCAAGACATTGCCCTGAGGAATGAGTCAGCAAATGGTTGTCACTTATTTTGTTTAGCTGAAACAGGTGCAATGTGTGTACATGTTCTGTCTGCAAAGAACAGGGCCCTGTGTGTTAATGTATTGCAATTGGGCAACGTTTGCTAAATAAGTCTCATTGTGCTCAGAATTACGCTGCCAACCAATTTGAGGTTGTCAGTTGGGCTTGCAGCGTGGTGCATGTGTGCATACTGGAAGCTACTTATATTACTACACAAGGGGAGGCAATGGTGTAGTGGTACTGTTGCTGGACTAGTAATCCAGAGACCCAGGGTAATGCTCTGGGGACCTGGGTTCAAATCCTGCCATGGCAGATAGCGGAATTTGAATTCAATAAAAAGCTGGAATTAATGATGACCATGAAACTGTTGTTGATTGTTGTAAAAACCCATCTGATTCACTAATGTCCTTTAGGGAAGGAAATCTGCCGTCCTTACCTGGCCTACATGTAATTTCAAACCCACAACAATGTGGTTGACTCTTAAATGATAATTAGGGATGGGTAATAAATGCAGGCCTAGCTGGTGATGCCTAAATCCCATGAATGAATTTAAAAAAACAGGGCCCTATTCTTTGCAAACAGAAAGTACATGTACATACATTGTGCCTGTTTCAGCTAAACAAAATAAGTGACAGCCATTTGCTGACTCATTCCTCAGGGCAATGCCTTGACCAATCAGGGTCAAGCTACCTGGTTTAAATTAGCTGTCAGTCACCATCACTGGTGCATTCTCCATGACAATGCCTCTACCAATCAAGGTCCACTTGCCAACAATCATCACTCTCTTCACATAAAGTATAAATTGCTGTTTTCCCCATTATATTGGCATTCTTGCAACGTGTCCTGATCAGTGCAAGACGAAAAACTTCAACATGTCTCTTTTTTTGAGCAAAACGTGTGATCTTCGACTGAATCTATATTTTTTGCTGTATATTCAGTGGTCACTGTGAGCTAGGTGTCCTTGGGCCCTGTTCGCCTAGAAGACCAGTGTCTTCATTTCAGAGCCATGTTAAGATGCATATGATACTGGAAAGGTTGTGACTGCCTCCTCCAAGGGCTGCCAGGGACACTGGGCTAATAGAAGAAGGGTCTGAAGAAGGGTCATATGGATTCAAAACATCAGCTGTTTTTCTCTCCACAGATGCTGTCAGACCTGCTGAGGTTTTCAGCATTTTTTGTTTTTCTTTCAGATTTCCAGCATCTGCAGTATTTTGCTTTTATATTACACTGGGCTAAAATATTGGTGTCTTCTCTCCCAGAAACAAGCAACAAAAATTTCTAATGGAGTGCAAAAACCTCAGGTAAGACCCTAGGCCCAGCCAACCAGACTCTGCACTGAGAATGAGTGTTGGTGCCATTCAGTTCCTGTAACCCATTGTCATCCACTTGTCCCTGTGCCTGGAGAAAAGCTTGTGTTGAATAATAAAAACTACTTATATTCATATCGTACCTTTCACACTATAACATGTCCCAAGGCACTTCACAGAAGCATTATCAAACAAAATATGACAAGGGGTCACATAAGGAAATGTTGGCCTGGATTTTCAGCCTCGAGGCAGGTAGTGGATGCCAGGAAAATTCCTGGCTCAGTCTGCTCACCTCAGGAAAAAGTGCCCACAAGGATGGGACTTTCATTGTGGGGTTGGGGAGTGGAGAGGCTGTTGGTGTTGGCTGCAATCGGGCCAGCTGACCCAGGAAAAAGTTTTGAGGCTGGCGCACTGTTGGGTTGTTTAAACGGCCCGTCTTGGTGCTGTGGGACTTTGTCCCAGTTAAAATAAAAACAGGCCTTCCATCCCTCACACCTGCATACTCCCCAGGCCCGATCCATTTCACCTCCTGCCCCCCATCCACCTCCTATGGCACCTCATGCCCCCTATGCCAATCTATGACCCCCAAACAACCCCATAGGCCCCTCATGCCTACTATGCCAAGGTATGCCCCACCAAACAACCACTATGGCCTCTCATGTTTCCCCAATGCAAGCTATGGCACTTCCATGCCCATTCACCACTTTACACTGTATTGAAACAATTAACCCTATAGTGACAGTAGGATGTCTTTTTAAAAAGCTTTAAAAAGTCATTAATTCATAAAAATAGCTTTTACTATAGCTCAATAAAAGTGTCAATCATCCAGACCCTTTAAAATTTCAATAGCAGAAACTGAAAGCACTCAAAACCTCTTTATCCTACGTAAATAAACATTGGGAAATTTCCAGCAGAGATCAAAGAGCCAAAGCTGTAAATCAGTTGTTTTCCATGGGGCTCAGGTGTTTCCACAGGCTAATGAATTTCTAGGCTCTCAGCCAAACCTCATTATGAATTCTTGGCTGAGAGCCCAGACATCCATTAGAGTACTAAAACAGAGAAAACATTGCTTGCTTGACAGCTCTGTGATTGACTAGGGCATGCCTATCCCCACAATGGAGCCGGCCAGGTCAGGATTGCAAGGTACAGGCTTTTGACCCGATTGAGCCTGCACCCTTAAAAGGCAGTTTTGAAAATTGAAAACCCTTGGAAATGAGGTCAGGAATCCTGGAAGCAGGACCTGCCACCATTTTTAAAGGGCTACTGAGTCATCCCACATTGGCAAAAGTCCAGGCCATTAGGTCAGATGATCAAAAGCTTGGTCAAAGAGGTTGGTCTGAAGGAGTGTCTTAAAGGACGAGAGAGCAGTAGAAAGACGGGGAGGTCTAGGGAGGGTATTCTAGAACTTAGGGCTTGGGCAACTGAAGGCACAGCCACCATTAGCGGAAAGATTAAAGCTGGGGATGCTCCAGAGGCCAGAATTGGAGAAGCAGTTGTGAGGCTGGAGGAAATTACAGAGATAGAGAGAGGTAAGACCATGGAGATATTTGAAAACAAGAATGAGAATTCTAAAATCAAGTGGTTGCTTGACTGTGAACCAATGTAAGTCAGCAAGCACAGGGGTGATAGGGGAATGGGACTTGGTGCGAGGTAAGACACAGGCAGCAGAGATTTGGATGACCTCAAGTTTACAGAGGGTAAAATGTGGGAGACCAGCCAGGAATGCATTAGAATCGTCAAGTCTTGAGGTAACAAAGGCATGAATGAGAACACAGGAGTTTAATGTAAATCCTTTTTCTTTGGCAATGCTGTTTCTGTGTTTATAAAATGATGGTGATGGCTTTGAGTTTCATTCCCTTGCTTAAATATGTAGGTTACTGAGCAATCAAGAGAAAGGTCTGAATTGCATTAGGTTTGGTATCATGCTTGAGCTGAGACTAGTACTGGCAGCTGCGCATATATTGTCCATTCAGACACAAACAGCCATCTACTTCCAGCTTGACAAATGCAATCCTATCCCCACAAAGTTATAGATAAACCCAAAGATCTCAATGACTCCAGTGCCCACTGGTTATCTGAATGGTGTGACCTTGAAAATGCTTGTTTGTGAAAGCACCAACAACCAAATCCATATAGCCTGTAAGTAAAGATAAAGACAATTTCTTATTGATATGCTAATGTTTAAAATTGATTTACATTTTAAATAGTGAATTCCCTTAATAGGTTTTTGTTCACGAACAAGTTTTCCATCACACAGTATCTAGCTGAGTGGCATTGTTTCAAATTGCAGTGCTCCACAGGGCACCATGAAGACAGCTCATTGTCTCCCGAGATGAAAGATCAAAGAACAAGGCCTTTTCATATAAAAGATAATCTACAGATTTACAAAGCTCTGGGGCGCATACTTATTTAATATACTGCACAGTCTACCCATTATCACAACCAGTGTAATGCATTTAATGGTTCAGAATTTGCTGGGAAAATGAAGACAAGTTTAATGTGCAGGCCATTATAAGTGCTTGCGTAACCCAGCACCTTGTGGCAAGGAAGAGATAGCCCACAGAGATAAAATCAAAAAACTGCAGGTGCTGGAAATCCAAAACAAAAACAAAAATACCTGGAAAAACTCAGCAAGTCTGGCAGCATCGGCGGAGAAGAGCAAAGTTGACGTTTCGAGTCCTCGTGACCCTTCAACAGAACTAAGTAGAAATAGGAAAGGGGTGAAATATAAGGTGGTTTAAAGGGGTGGGGGGGGTGCAGGGGGGAGGGGAAGAAGGGGTTGGGGTTTGTTGGGACAAGCAAGCAGTGATAGGAGGAGATAACCAAAAGATGTCACAGACAAAAGAACAAAGAGGTGTTGAAGGTGTTGATGTTCAGATGCCGATTGCCACAAAGTGCCGCATTATCTGTACCGCTCTGCCATTCTCGTCGCAAAAACAGGAGATCGCCCTCAACCTCCCCTTAAGTCTTTAGAAACAGCTGCATCTGCACTATTAAAGCAAATTAAATTCGCTGCAGCAAGCTAGGGCTGGCACTTAATGACCTAAGGATGTTTTTAATGACAAAATTTATGTTCCTCAAATGCCACTCAATCTCTCTGGCTCAGAGAAACCATGGAGTCTCATTCTTGCAGGTAGTAAACTGTGCCAGAGTTCAGAAAACTAAAAACTGTTACTTGTTTTTACTCTTCCTTTCTGTTTTTTTTCTCTCTTTCTTAATCCACTCTTTCTTTCCCTTTGTTTATTTTTCTTTCTGTACTTAATTTGACTCTACTTTACCTTGTTTCTTTCTCTGTCCTTAACTCTCGTTGATTAAGGAGGTACACTGATGTTCCCATTGTACATTAAGGTCCCACATGCCCCTTTACCTTCATCACGCTGTTATCAGCTCACACTTGCAGTAATTTGCAGGATACAAATTTTAGAGCGGAAGGGTGAGAGAAATATTTAGCAAATGGGGCACACTGCAAGATGCCCTCTCCAGCAAATGCCAGGCGAATATTACAATTTCCAATCTAATATTACAATATCAAATCTAGTGTTATGATGCCAGCTATACACAATCTGAATACCATGATACCAAATCCAATATTACAGCACCAAATTTAATACCATAATACTAAATCTAATTTTACAATACCAAATCTACAACAACAAACAGCATTTATAAGAGCATAAGAACTTAAAAAAAAGGAGCAGGAGTAGACAACATGGCCCATTGAGCCTGCTCCGCCACTCAGTACGATCATAGCTGATCTTGGGCTTCAACTCCATTTTCCCACCTGCTCCCCATATCCTTTAATTCCCTGAGAGACCAAAAATCTGTCTATTCCAGCCTTAAATATGTTCAACAATGCAACATCCACAACCCTGTGGGGTAGAGAATTCCAAAGATTCACAACCCTTTGAGTGAAGCAATTTCTCGTATCTCAGTCCTAAATGATCAGCCCCTTATCCTGAGACTGTGCCCTCGTGTTTTTGATTCCCTGACCAGGGGACATAATCTCTCAGAGTCCACCTTGTCAAGGCCCTTCAGAATTTTGTAGGTTTCAATGAGATCGCCTCTCATTCTTCTAAATCCCAGAGAATATAAACCCAATTTACTCAGTCGCTCATCATAGGACAATCCCCTTATCCCAGGTTTCAATTTAACCTTCGCTGTACATCCTCTAATGGAAGTATTTCCTTTCTTAAATGTGGAGACCAAAACTGCACATAGTATTCCAGATGTGGTCACACCAAAACCTTGTACAACTGTAGCAAGACTTGATTACTCTTGCTCAACTTTAGGTTCATCTGGCGAGCTCTCTAGCAGTCGTATTGCAGTAGATCAATCACTTCAGCTTCCACTCCGGGAAGATCACTGACTATCTCATGCTGTCTGTGTTGATATTCTTCTGGAGCCATGGAAATGTCAAGAGGCACTTGCAACCATTTGTATCTCCCGAACAGCATCCAGAATGTAGTTAGAAACATGCTGCTGCTTTCGTCCAGCTTCACTTGCTAGTAACCATCCCTCACATCTGGGGTAGTAAAGACCTTTGCCTTGGCAAGTTGTGGCAAAATTTCTAAGATGGTTGACATGGAGAAGTGAGATCCCTTCAGCACTTTATTTAGATCCTTTGGGTCTAAGCACACTCTCAGCTTTCCAGATTATTTCACTGCTACCGTGCTGCTAATCCATTCTGTAGGAATTGTCACTTTCTTGATTATTCCCTTCTTTTCCAGCTCTTCTATCTTGTCTTTTAGACTTGACTTGAAGGTAGCTGGAACTCTTCTCAGCAGATGCTGAATTGGTCTTACACTGTCATCTACTTCGTGATGATATTCTCCGGGTAGACATCCCAACTCTGTAAACACATCTTTGTACTCCTCTAGAATCTGTTTGGCAGTCAATGGTTTTGTGTACTGTGACTGTAAATCTCTGTTGGCATGTTCAGGGTTACTGGTCCAAACTTTGGACTTGTTTTTCTTAAGGTGAGTGGCTGTTGCTTCCCATCTATGGCCTGGAACTCAAATCTTCCTTCTTGCCATCGCATTGTGCTCTCAGAATAACTTGTCCTCTTGGTATGAGTATCGTGCCATCATATAGCCTCAACCTTACTGTCGAGGGCTTCATTTTTGGATCGCCATGTTGAGCCACTTCGCACAGGTCTGTGAAGGTCATGATGTTGCATGACACTTGTTGTTCATTTGATACTCTCCTGCGCTCATTGTTGTAACAGTCACAAACTATTTGTCACCTATAGGCTTGACGGAACCAACCTGTTGTATTGTGTATAGCTCTTGATCAGACCCTTCTGCTGATATCTCTCCGGTAGCCATCTGTATAGGTTTGTTTTGCTTCTTTCTAGCCAAATGCAAAATGATTCAGCTTCTTGCAGTTAAAACACTGCTTTCCCCACACTGGGCAATCCTTCTTTTCTTTTGTATGATGTCGTCTGCAGTATTTGCAGCCTGCCCTTCGTCCCTGATTGTTCTGCTCTTTTGGCCTGGAATGACCCACAGCATAATGTATCTGTTGGTCTGTTCCACCATCCATGTGCTCTAGCTGACATTTTACAACCTCCACAGTTCTACACATGTCTATTGCTTTCTTGAGCATAGGTTTCTCCTCTTGCAGTAGACTTGCTCTCACTGAGGGGTCTCGTATGCCTAAGAGAATGCTATCTTTAATCAGATCATTTTTTAGTTGCCTGAATTCACATGACTCTGCAAACTGTTACTGCAGTCACATAATGATCTATGTGTTCCTTTTCACCTTGAGCTCTAGTGTTGAATACATAGTGTTCATAAGTAACACTCACTCAGGGTTCAAATGGTGCATTCAAGACTTTCAAATCTCTGTTGTCTGTTTCCTTTGTTCATTGGTTAGATTTAGGGTGGAATACAATTTGTAGCAGTCTCTCCTCAGCAATGTTAGAAGTGTGGCTACTCGTATCAGTTCCGACTTGTTAATTAAATCTGTTGCAAGCTCCTAGTTTTGCCACTGCAAGTGGAAAAACTGCCAGTTCTGCCCCACATCACCTTTCATTTCCACTGGAGCAGGGATGGGAAAGTGTACAGCCATGTTAACTCACTCAGTATTTTACTTGCAGCCTTCAGTTTGAGTTTGCTTTCTCTTGTCCTTTTTTTGCAGCTTTTAGGAAACTTGAACATTTCTGTGTGCCTTTCTGAACTGTGGCTTCTCTGCAACACTTTCAGAGTTTCAAAACTCTATTTTATCTCCACTTCTGACACCTTGCTTCGTGTCCAATGATTGCAGTGCTGTCTCAGTGAGAGTCTTTATTGAACTGATCTAAAATGGCAGCCTACAGAGAGCTTGCCTCATGGCAGAGGTCACATGACTATGGCAAGCCAGCTAGGACATGTAGTACTGTTGCATTTCAAAACCCAAACATCCCCAGTCATTCCCACTATGTACTGCTCCAAGAAACTACCATGAAAATATTCTACCTTCTAGAATCACCTTCTAGACCATTCTTTCCAATTTGTTTGTTCCATTCTATATGAAGATTAAAGTCCCGCATTTATATCACACTCTAAATGTAGTACCCAAAGCATCTCACAGGAGCATAATCGAGCCAAAGAAAGATATATTATGACAGGTGACCAAAAGCTTGGTCAAAGAGATAGATTAAGCAGGGATAGAAAGGGGAAGAAATTTAGGGAGGGAATGCCAGAGCATGGGGCCTAGACAACTAAAAGGACAGCCAATGCAATGGTGGAGCAATAAGAATTCAGACTACATAAGAGACCAAAATTGAAGGAGCACTGAGATCTTGGAGGGTTGTAGGGAGGGAGGAGTTTACAGAGATATGGAGGGGCAAGGCCATGGAGGAATTTGATCGCAAGGATGAGAATTTTAAGTATAATATTGCAATATAAAGTCTAATACTATAACATCAAGTTTAACGTTATGACATTGAAACTAATATTACAACAGTTTTCACCAACTGATTTTTCCAATATAACTTTCCCTGTTCTTAGTAGATCCTGCAGGCCTTATGTAACCCAACCTGCAAACAAAACCTCTTGAGAATCTGATAGTTGTAAGAGAACTATATTTTTCAGTTGTACAGTCAAAAGTGTCACATAATTGAGTATAAGTGTTTCAGCAGAAAATCTGTGTGACTGTCAGAAGCCACACATAGGTTGATAGACTCTTTGGGGGATCACACCATGGTTGTTTTTAGATGTTTTGAGTGGGAGAGACATAATGCTGTTACAGTCAACTCCTGCTGAGGTGAATGACTTGCCTACCATTATATTCTTTTCCTGGAGGAAGCTCTAGATAGCTTCTAGACTAGTTTACTGAACTTCTGCCCAGTGTTTGCAACCAAGGTCATCCAAGGTCATCCAGAAGGAGCAGTTCCCTAAGCACAGGGAGTCTAAAATTGGGGCTATAAATATAAGATGGTCATGAATAAATCCAGTATAGAATTCAGGAGAACTTCTTTATCCAGAGAGTAGTTAGAATATGGAACTTGCTACCACACGAAATAGCGGAGATGAATAGACTTGATGCCTTTAAGGGGAAGCTAGATAAGTGCATGAGGGAGAAAGAAATAGAAGGATAGGTTGGAGCTATAGGGAAGTAAAGTGTGAGGAGGCTTGTGTGGAGCAGAAACACCGGCATGGATCAGTTGGGCTGAATAGCCTGTTTCTGTGCTGTAAATTCTGTTCAATTCTACATAACATTGGCATTCTCCCTCCATTGATCTCATTCAAGCACATCCATTGGCCTCTGGGTCAAGGAATGAGTGGCTTTCATAACAGGCAGTGTCTGTGGATCAGGCTGTGACTACCCTCCAGATAGCATGGGTGAGGGCAGGAAAAAGAAAACAACATAAACATAAATGTATTAAAATTTCTGAGTATATATAAATATTTCTGGGTATGTTCAATACCATATCTACTCACTTTCAGGGTATCCAGTGATATGTAATATTTATTGTTGTTCAATCCTAGCTTAGAAACTTGGGCCATTTCTAATTGATTTTTTTGTACTAAATACTTTGGACAGCCCCTTGCCCACAGTCTGTGGTATGCTACTGTCAATTTTCTTTACCTTCCTACAAGTTGTTGCTTGCCAATGGCCATCATTTAAGAGACTTTAGTGAAGCACCACTGTGGATTAAGGAAGGTTTAAATCATAAAGAGAGAGATTGCATAAACTTGACTTATATTCCCAAGAATATAGAAGGTTATGGGGTAAGTTGATTGAAAGGAATTATAATGATTATTGTTCCACTGGTTTCCACTGGTACGGGGAGTCTTGGACAAGGAGACCTGAGGTTAAAATCAGAGCCAGGCCATTCAGGAGGGAATTTAGGAAACCCTTTGTATACACAGTGTGCATCACTTTCTCATAAGAGGTGTGCATTACAGATTGCCTGATATAGCTGTGGTCTAAAGTGGGTGTTCGCACACAATACCTCTATCGTTCTAATGTTAATTAGAACCCTAATAAGGTGTCATGTGTATAAATCTCACCCAGTCCAACTTGACATAAGGACAAGTACTTTTGTCTAATGTATTCATAGTTTGATATTCTTTTTTAACATGTCATTAAATGCCCTGCAACATCCACCAATTGAAAACTGTACTCCAGAAACTTCTATTGTCATTATTAGCTCTTTAATTCTTGCTGAGATTGTATAAATATGGATTTGAAAAGGGGATTTGTACATGACTAATCACATTACAAACTCAGATTTCTAAATATAAAAGATTAGATTCCCCTCCTCAATGTTATGTAGCTTTGAGTGCTGCACTTTATCTAATGATCTTTTAAAATATATTAACAACACCTATCTATTTCATAGCTGTTATCTCCCTTCCTATGCTCATTTTTCAGTCATAGTCAAGCAGTTGAAGAAGAGTAGACAATGGTGAGAGTGACGTTGATTTTATGTTTCAGAAACAAGATGTAACTCCATGAGCACAAGTAAGTCAAGATAACCTACTCCACCTGTGAAAGGAAAACATTTTTAAAAATGTGTATATATTTACATTGGATTTATAGAACAGAAGCAGACCATTCTGCCCATCTGGTCTCTGCCAGACTCCATACACACCTCTTCCTGCCCTCCTTCATCTCACCCCATCAGGCTTGCAACTATCCAGGACAAAACACCCCATCCACCACCTTAAACATTCACTCCCATTCATGCACAGTGGCAGCAGTGTGTACCATCTACAAGTTGCACTGCAGCAACTCACCAAGGCTCCTTCAACAAACCAGCTTTTTAAAAATTCCTTCATGGGAAGTGGGCATCACTTATTTATTCCATCCCTAATTTGGAGGGTTTTTTTTTTAAAAGAATCAACCATATTGCTGTGGTTTGGAGTCACATGTAGGCCAGACCAGGTAAGGACAGTAGATTTCCTTCCCTAAAGGACATTATTGAACCAGCCAGGTTTTTAATGATAATTGACAATGGTTTCATGGTCATCATCAAATTTTTCTTGAAATCAAATTTCACCATCTGCCATGGTAGGATTTGAACCCAGGTCCCCAGAGCATTACAATACTAGTTGAGTGACAATACCACTATGCCACCACCTCCCCCAGTTTCCAAACCCCTGACTTTTACCAGCTAACGTTTATGCATGGGGCCCAGGGAGTGGTTGGAGGTAGATCATTCGATTTTGAAGGGTGCCACTGGCAACCCTACCCTTTTTCTTACCAAGTGACCAAACATGCACTTCTCAGCAAGATTCAAGAGGGCCCATCTAACTTCAGGTGGATAACGGGCAGGACGGCTGCCAGAACTCATCTGCCTGTCTGTTGTTGATAGCCTACAGTCCAGGCTATTTCAAGGCCCAAGCTCCATTTACCTGCCCACCGCAAGATGCAGGCACCACCTGGGAGCCCTACTGCACTACACCAGTCATGGGAATGTGGGAAAATCGGCCAGCTCCCATGCTGAACCAGCCGATGATGGGATCCTGGTTGGAAGTGCAGAGTCAGGCCATGGTGTTGAGTTAGTGTGTTGGGTTAGTGGCTGGAGTATTTTGGAGGCCAAGAAGGAGCATTCCCTCTCTTCCTGACTTCACCAAAAAAAATTGAATATTTTTAAAAGTCAGTAACCAGATTTAGGGTAGGGGAGTGGGGACTAACTGGATTGTATTACAAAAGAACTGGCACAGATTCAATGGGCTGAATGACCTCCTTCTGTGCTGCACTGTTCTATGATTCAATTTCTATGATTCTATTGGCTGGACCATTTTCTGATCAGCCTCCAACAACCCCTTTAAGGAGTACTGCTTTGCCACTCAAGTCCTGGTACAAATGGGCTTTGTCCATGCTACCAAGGGTGGTGGAAATCTGTGGGCTGGGTGAGTTAAAATTGGGCCTAATGGATTATTTTTGCCCCCTTTCCCTCATTAAAGCAGTGACATGAATCACTGCCTCTAATGATACAGAAACTAGGGATCAAATCTATAACCATTTCTGTCTGGATATCTGGGATCCACAGTGAGCAGTATCTTTACCAACTGAGGGCATTCAGGGATATTTGTGGCTCAGTTGGTAGCATTCTTGCCTCTGAATCTCCAGGTTCAAGTCCCAATCCAAGGCTTGAGCCTAAAAATCAAGGCAGATGCTCCAGTGCAGTACTGAGGGAGTGCTGCACTGTTGAAGTCGCCATCTTTCAGATGGAATGTTAAACTGATGTCCCATCTGCCAGCTTGGGTGGATGTAAAAAATCCCATGACAGTATTTTGAAGAAGAGCAGGGGAGTTCTCCCTGGTGTCCTGGTCACTATTTTTCCCTCAATCAACATCACAAAAACAGATTATCTGGTCTTAGTAAACATTGCTGTTTGTGGGAGCTTGCTGTGCACAGATTGTCTGTCACATTTCTTACATTACTACAATGACTACACTTCAAAAAGTGCTTCATTGGCTGCAAAGTGCTTTGAGATGTCTGGTGGTTGTGAAAAGTGCAAGTATTTCTTTTTTATTTTCTTATGGTTAATACCAAAAAAAGGACAAAGGACATTTCCTCCAGAATTTCCAGTGTGTGATTGAAAAAACTTCTTCTCCAATAAGATCCTTAGCAATTTGCTGATTTTGTGGGTGGAGTCATCTGTGATTACTGTTTCAGGTTGCCTCTTTTTATCTGTGAACAGATTGTAGTCAGATAACATCAGACAGACACATTTGAAGCTTGGTCCTTAAGAACATCATTGCAAAAATTGGAAGGAGAAAAGGACTTAAGTGCAATATTGATCATTTGCTGAACACATTCACTCTCTGTGAAACTATGATCAGCAAAGCTGATCAAATGCCAGGGGGTCATCTGAAGGACATTTGACTGGCAGTCAACATAAATTATTCAAACTACCTGCTGCTCACTGCTGACACCAAATTTGGAGTATTTGCCAATACTGTTGGCAATACAAAAGCAAAGTGCTGCAGATGCTGGAAATCTGAAATAAAGATAGAAAATGCTGGAAATGCTCAGCAGTTCTGGCAGCACCAGTGGAGAGAGAAACAGAGTTAATGTTTCAGTTCGATGATACACTTGGCTATGTATTCTACAGCTTTGCTTGATTCCCTTTGATTAGTAATCAGTATTTTTTTTAATTTATTCTTTCATGGGATGTAGGCATCACTGGTAAGGCCAGCATTTGTTGCCCATCCCTAATTGCCCTTGAACTGAGTGGCTTGCTAAGCCATTTCAGAGGGCAGGTAAAAGTCAACCACATTGCTATGGGTCTGGAGACACATGTAGGCCAGATCAGGGCATTAGTGACCCAGGTAGGTTTTACAACAATCGATGATGGTTTCATGGTCACCATTACTGAGATGAGTGACATTACCACTATGCCACCACCTCCCCTGTATTTACCCAAAAGTCTCCTTCAGGAGACGAAAGGATGGGGTAGATGGTGCACGACTTATGCACGGATTTGGCTTGATGGTCTGAATGGGCCAGCTGGCACTCTGTATTTTCTTACATGTTCTTGTAATTTATCATTTATACAATTAAACTGGTATTGCTTTACTTAAGAACTTTGAATTCTTGGTGGCATCATAATATCAAGAAAGAATGCCACGGCAACTTAATGGTTTGACTAAAGTGAGCTCATAATACCCTCACCAGAGGAAGAAGAAAGCTTTCCAGTAACTGAAAAGCCCAGAATATTTAATTATGAGAGTAATTTCCCCATGGAATTAATTTATCCTAACTTCAGTATCACTGCTAATTTTAATTAGCTCTCTGTCCTCTATTCCAGGATAGAACCTACAGATTCCAGCACCGTAATCCTGGCTGTGCTACTTAATATTCTGGCAAACTGTCAAAAGTTGACCTTTATAAAATGGGCCTTGCCTTTGTTCAATGTTGCCAACACAGCTTGGACTGCCCTCAGTGCCCACCTGCTCTGGTGCAGTTGCCGAGCAGGGTTATGCCACACTTGCTCGTAACGAATCATAAGATACGCTGCCCAAGTAGTGAGATGACTGGCAGTTATGCCTGGAATGTAACTGTTCGCACTCATATACATATTATATGAGGAGAGATGAGTGCAAAGGTTGGCAAATGGTCTTTTAACACTAATTATACCTCCCAGTAATGGTAATTATTAACTCACGCTGCTTGATTGTAAAATTTAGGATTACGGATAAAAATATAAAAAAAGATTTTGAGGGCTTCAGACTGCAGTGGTTCGAAATATGTGGCTTTACTGTGTGTGAGTGAATGTTATTTATTTTCCACAAGTAAGTCATAATTAATTCGAGAGAAAAGAAAATAAATACTCAAAATGAATTATCTGCTCTTGCTGGCTGCCTGCAATGTTTGGGAATGGGTTTAAATAACATCACGACGTTTCTTACTAATAATAATAAATGACATGGAGGAGGGTGAGTTTTTCAACATTTCACATCCAAAATAACTTTGTATCCGTGAAGTCTCACATCACAGCCCAGCATCCTGCAAGGCCCCTTTGCCGCTGCAGTGGAGTCAAATGCCATCCATTCTGTTGGCTTTAAGCATTTTCTCGTCCAACATTTTTGTTAAACACAGGCATGTAGATGAATGAGGGCAAACACAATACAAGAAAGAGTTTAAGTTAGGTATGTGGGGCTGAGGAAGATAAACAGAATGCACAATACATTTGACCTAAGTACAAGAGAAAGGGTATCTAAGTTATTTTAAAAAGTTCATTCATGGGATGTGAGCATCGCTGGCTAGGCCAGCATTTGTTGCCCATCCCTAATTGCCCTTGAGAAAGTGGTGGTGAGCCACCTTCTTGAACCGCTGCAGTCCATGTGGTGTAGGTACACTCACAGTGCTGTTAGGGAGGGAGTTCCAGGATTTTGGCCTAGTGACAGTGAAGGAATGGCCGCTATGTGTCCTACTTTACAACAACAGCAACTGACATTTATATTAATTCTTTCTGAAGTAAAATGTCCCTAGCCACCTCACAAAAGCATTATCAGGCAAAAGAGCATGACAGTGGACAATGCAATAACTAATATTTAAGGAACGAATGTATACATTGCAACAGTTATACATTCCTTTCTGGTGCAAAAACACAACAGGAAAAGTGGCCCAACCATGGCTAACAAAAGAAATTAAGGATAGTATTAGATCCAAAGAGGAGTCATATAAAGTTGCCAGAAAAAGTAGCAAGCCTGAGGGTTGGGAGCAGTTTAGAATTCAGCAAAGGAGGACCAAGAGATTGATTAAGAGGGGGAAAATAGAGTATGAGAGTAAACTTGCAAGGAACATTAAAGCGGACTTTAAAAGCTTCTATAGGTATGTAAAAAGAAAAAGATTAGTGAAGACAAATGTAGGTCCCTTACAGTCTGAAACGGGAGAATTTATAATAGAGAACAAGGAAATGGCAGAACAATTAAACAACTACTTTAGTTCAGTCTCCATGGAGGAAGACACAAATAACTTCCCAGAAATACCAGGGAATCAAGGGTCTAGTGAGAAGGAGGAATTGAAGGAAGTTAGTGTTACTTAAAAATACAGTGCTGGAGAAATTAATGGGACTGAAAGCCAATAAATTCCCAGGGTCTGATAATCTACATCCCAGGGTACTAAAGGAGGTGGCTAGGGAAATAGTGATTGTCATCTTTCAAAATTCTGTAGATTCTGGATCAGTCCTGGCAGATTGGAGGGTGGCAAATATAACCTCACTATTTAAAAATAGGAGGGAGGGGGAAAACAGGGAATTACAGACCGGTTAGCCTAACATCAGCAGTAGGGAAAATTCTAGAGTCTATAAAAGATGCGATAACAGGGCACTTAGAAAATATCAACAGGATTAGACAAAGTCAACATGGATTTATGAAAGGAAAATCATGTTTGTCAAATCTACTGGAGTTCTTTGATGACATAACTAGCAGAATAGATAAGGGAGAACCAGTGGATGTGGTGTATTTGGATTTTCAGAAAGCTTTTGATAAAGTCCCACATGAGAGGTAAGTGTGCAAAATTAAAGCACATGGGATTGGTAATATATTGGCATGGATTGAGAATTGGTTAGCAGACAGGAAACAGAGAGTAGGAATAAACTGGTCTTTTCGGAGTGGCAAGCGGTACCGCAAGGACCACTGCTTGGGCCCCAGCTATTCACAATATATATCAATGATTTGGATGAGGGAACCGAATGTAATGTTTCAAGTTTGCAGACGACACAAAACTTGTTGGGAATGTGAGCAATGAGGAGGGTGTTAAGAGGCTTCAAGGCGATTTAGACAGGTTGAGTGAGTGGGCAAATACATGGCAGATGCAGTATAACGTGGATAAGTGTGAAGTTATCCACTTCAGTAGGAAAAACAGAATGGCAGAGTATTATTTAAATGTTGATAGATTGGGAAATGTTGGTGTACAAAGGGACCTGGGTGTCCTTGTACACACCAATCACTGAAAGCAAGCATGTAGATGCAGCAAGCAGTTAAGAAAGCAAATGGTATGTTGGCCTTCATTGCGAGAGGACTTGAGTACAGGAGCAAGGATGTCTCACTGCAGCTGTACAGGGCCTTGGTGAGACCACACCTGGAGTATTGTGTGCAGTTTTGGTCGCCTTGCCTAAGAAAGGAAATACTTGCTATAGAGGGAGTGCAGCAAAAGTTCACCAGACTGATTCCTGGGATGGCAGGATTGTCGTATGAGGAGAGATTGGGCCGACTAGGCCTGTATTAACTGGAGTTTAGAAGAATGAGAGGAGACCTCATTGAATTGTATAAAATTCAAACAGGGCTGGACAGACTGGATGCAGGGATGATGTTTCCTCTGGCTGGTGTCTTGAACATGGGGTCACAGTTTCAGGACTGAGATGAGGAGAAACTTCTTCACTCAGAGGGTGGTGAACCTGTGGAATTTTCTACCACAGACGGCTGTGGAGGCCAAGTCACTAAACATATTTAAGAAGGAAATAGACAGATTTCTGGACTCTAAAAGTGACAAGAGGTATGGTGAGTGTACAGGAGTATGTCATTGAAATAGAGGATCAGCCATGATCATATTGAATGGCGGAGCAGGCTCGAAGGGCCAAATGACCTACTCCTGTTTTCTATGTTTCTATGACACTGTTTCTATGTTAATTGACACTGAGATGCATAAAGAGATATTAGGACAGGAGACCAAAGGGTTGGTTCAGGAGGTGTGTTTTAAGGAGTGACTTTAGAGAGAGAGAGAGAAGGGGCAGGGGTTTAAGGGAATCCCAGAGCATAGGGTTTAAGCAGCTGAAGCATGGCCACCAATGGTCGAGTGATTAAATTTGTGAACACTCAAGAGACCAGAATTGATCTTTGAGGGTTGTAGGACTGGAGGAGGTTACAGAGATCGGGAGAGGAGTGAGCCTGGAGAACTTTGAACACAAAGATGAAAATTTGAAAATCAAGGTGTTGTCAGACCGGACTGGAACTTGCCCAAGATGGTGTGTGACTTGGTGGTGAACTTGGAGGTGGTTGTGTTCCATGGACCTGTTCCCCTTGCCCTTCTGGGTAGTGGAGGTCATGGATTTGGTCATACAGGATAAAATATGGGAAACTTACCAAGGCGGTGCCGGGGGAAATGCTCCTTCTGCATGCAAAGACAAATTGTGATCTGAGAGACCTAGAATTAGTCCAGGAACTAAGCCAATCTCAACTTGGATGCAGAAAAATAATCTTTTGACCTTCAACCTTGTTTTTTTTATTCATTCATGAGATGTGGGCTTCGCTGGCTGGGCCCGCATTTATTGCCTATCCCTAGTTGCTCTTGAGAAGGCGATGGTGAACTGCCTTCTTGAACCGCTGCAGTCCACAGTGCTATTAGGGAGGGAGTTCCAGGATTTTGTTGACCATCTTTGCATAATATATTTTGTGTGATGGTCATTGAAAGTATGAAAGCAAAAAAAAAAACTGCAACTGTTCAAAATCTGGAATAAAACCGGAAGATGCTAGGAAACTCACAGCAAGTCAGTCAGCATCTGATAGGAGAAAAGACAGGATAAAATCTCTTGTTAGATCAGGAAGCTCAAAAAGCAAGCCTCTTAACAGGACTGAAGCAAACAAATTAGGAAGGGAGCATGGGGGAGTGGGGATGGGGTGGGTAGAGAGAACAACAGGTAAAGGTCCAAAGGCCAGGGATGCTGACTTCTGTCAGCAAGGAGACAGTTACAGCAAATAGGTCTCCAGCTTAGGCTGGCAATTGCCCTTTTGCATTCACCCCTTTCCCAAGCCGCCCAAAACTCGTTCGGGGTTAAAATTGAGTTAGTGATTCTTGCAGGGTTTCAGTCATTGTCTTATGTGAAGATTTGGGAGGTACTGAGGTCCTGCTATCAGTCCGAACTGATGTGTTCCATTACTGGAATGATCTGAGTATATCTGGTGGGGGGTAGAGGGAGACGGTATCACGAGGGACTTCAGACTGCCTGGTAAAATCTAAGCTCCAGATGAAGCTGATACATTATCTGTTCTGCCTCACATAGTCATAGGCCCTTTACCTTCAATGTTGCGGGGAGACTGCACCATGCCACAGTGGAACAATGCACCTTTTCACAATTAACGGGGAGAATTGTGCTACAGACATTGAATTACATAAATCCCACAGCATGGAGCCAAACCATTCAGCCCAACAGGTTTATAGCATTTTTTATACTCCACAAGAACCTCATCCTACTCCATTTGCTGCTTCCCACCCTGCATGCGTGTAACTGCACACATCCGCCTTGTATGCATCAATCCTTCCCTTGAATACAGCAGTGTTATTTATATCGAGCATTCAATGTGACAGCAAGTTCCACATACTCATACTCTCTGCATAAAGAAGTTTCTCCTAAACTCTTTATTTGATCTGTTGGTGACTATCTTACGTTTATGTTCTCTTATTCTGGATTTACCCACCATCGCTCTCTCCCTCCTAGACCCTATCGATCCCCTTCATACTTTTATTGACCTCTGTTGTCTGTGCTCTTACAAGCACCTGAATGTTGGGTGCTAAGTCCACCATTTTCCTTTACAGAAAACCCTGTACCTCCTTGCTGCTATGAACCAGTTGTTTCCTCTTGTTTGAATATGTATTTAAAAAGTTGCACATTCAGATACTTTGAAACTACTTATTGCATAATGCAACTCTTGAAGACAACAGCTCGTTGGCAGAGAAAGACTTCAGTGATTGTCTGCCTTTCAGTTCTGCCATGAGAATTGCTGACAAAGGCCTCAGCTTAGGTCACCTTCAAATAGATGAGGGAATCAGGCAGCTATCAAATTCACTTCAAAGTCCAGAAATGGAGCTGACTACAGTAACCTAAGCAGGGAATCTTGGCAGCTCAGTGGTGGATTGGGACAAAGACCATTAACCTCCTGGCAATCACTGTTAAATGAACACAGGACATTCTTGAAGTCAAGTCATTTCTGGCCCTCCAATGTAATTTTGACTTTTCAGAATGACAGCTTTGAATGTTGGGCATCCTCAATTATGCATGAGAGAGAGAGAGAGTTTGTAAAGAGGCATTAAAATATTATTATAAGCTCCTTCAATTATTTAAGATTGTATTTAAATTATTTTTAGGATATCGTAAGAAATAATTTTTAAGAAATTGAACACAGAGAATTAATAGTCACCCTGCCCTTAAGGCAAGTGAGTAAGTGAGTAAGCCCTCTTTCAGAAGAAACTGAAAGTTGGGTTATTTTTATTAATAATACAAAAAAATGAAAGCTGGTTGAAAATGATTGGTGTGATGATTTTTCGATTAACGTTTTGACAATGAAAGGAATTGTGCATGCTTCTTTTAAATAAAGCAGGAGAGTAGGACCTGAGGTCACAGATATCACCTAGTGATCAGTCAACCTAGGTCAAATACCAAAAGAGCTTTCGTCATGCAAAGAGTGACAAACGTCTGGACTATCCCACCAGGTGAGGTAAATGAAAATATAAGCTTTATGATTGTTCAAAGTGGGATTAAATACCAGCAAGTTCTGTTAAAAGGCACAAGATTCAATGGGCTGAATAGCCTTTGACTCTTCTCAAAAACATAAGAAATAGGAGCAGGAGTAGGCCACTCCACCATATAATAAGATCATGGCCAATCTTCTACCTCAAACCACTATCCCACCCTATCCTAATGTGCCTTGATTCCCTTAGTGTCCAAAAATCTATTGATCTCAGTCTTAAATATACTCAATCACTGAACATCCACAGTCCCCAGGGTAGAGAACTCCAAAAATGGAATTCCTCTGGTATCATTATAAAGCTGGATTCTTCTATTACATTTAAGTGGAATGATAATTGTGAGAAATTGCTGTTGATTCTTCAGACCGAGAGTGGAACACGTCTCAATTAATGGAACTCTCCGAGGGAAAGAAGGAAAATGAGACAAGAATTTTAATCCTGCATTCTTGACAGTATAGGGCTGAAGAACTATGTGGACTAAATAATACGCTGTAAAATGGATTAGCAAGAGAACAAGGGATGAGTTAGTGGACTGATGAGACGTGCTCATGTACTGGCAGTAAATGAATTGTTCTTTTATTCCCCTCAAACCTCTCACCATCTGAGGCAGTAAGTGGTAGGGTGATGCTTCCCCTCAGGGAGGCCAAATTAGCCTTGTCAACCTTTCCACACTTCCCAATAGCTGCTTCTAGAATAGCGGAATGACCTGGAGATAAGTCAATTGTGTAGTATGGGGAACAATAAACATTTGGAAGTATAAGGCACTGAAAATGGTTCAACCATTTTATGGTTGTGTGGTACTTGCCCTGAGCAAGCTGCACACATGGGCCAAATTCTCCATCCCTGTTGGCATTGGGCATCATGGCAGGCGTGAGTGGACAGTATGGTAGGAAAGCCAAAAATCGGTGTTGTGCCATTGTGAAACCAGTTTGCGATTGTCCGCTCCGCCTGTCAATGGTGGGCTGCCTTTCCCACCGCCGCACATCGGGAACATCATTTTAATACAACTGCATCTAATTATAAGCTCTGCTCGCTCTGCCCCCCACATCAAATTTACCGCCCACATCAGTTGGAAAACACACCCGGCCCAGAAAATGTCTTGACAAGTGTGACGTCCAGAAGTCGGGACTTACCACTAGGGTCTTGTTCACATCACAGACATCCGAGAAGCAGAAGATGCTGGAGCCCAACAGTTACTGGACCCTGAAGGAATATGTGCATTACATGCTGAGTGGATTCTCATGGACAAGGCTCCATTGTGAAGCAGCTCACGGAAGGTGGAAGGTGACTGTTGAGGTCAGGGGTCTGCTTGGAGATATCTGTGTCTTGGCCATGGTCTGCTATGGATGATTGTTAAGGGGGTGGAAAGGAAGGTCTAGCTGTGAGTGGGAGAGGAAGGTGTACTGGGGGTGTGGGAGAGGAATGTTTAGGTTTGACTGGGAGAGGAAGGAGTATGGGGGGTGGGGTGTGAGGTTGAGAGGGGGGAACAATTGTGTTGTGGGGGGTTGGTGAAGGAGTATGGGGGGAAGAGGGTGTAGCGGGTGAGAATGCAGCAACTGAGGAGATAGATGTAAGGGGGGAGGAAGGTGTAAGGGAAGGAGTTTGGAGGGGAGGAGTTTGGAGGGGGGAGGAGTCCAGGGGAGGAAGGAGTTGGGGGAGAGGAAGCAGTAAGGGTGGAGGTAGGAGTTACGGGGGAGGAAGGAGTAAGAGTGGAGGAAGGACTAGGGGGGGATGTCCAGGTGAACATGTAAGGTAGGGGTCTGTGGAGTCGATGACTGCTTCCCAGAGAAAGAAATGAGGGTGGGCATGGTAGGAGAGAATGGTGGAAATGAGAGAGGGCAGGTTGAGCCGGTAGGGTGGGAGGCTGAGGGTGTGGTGGTAGAAGGGACAGTGAGGGTGGTTGGTGGGGACTCGGAGGCAGACACAGACCCAGGGGGTGGGAAGGAAGAGATCAGTGAGATCAATATGGGGGTGGGATTCTCGGGAAGATAGGGAATGTGCACGTTCACCTGGACATCCCGGAAAGAAAAGGGTTCTGGCTGGTAGGTGCCGGTGGGAGGTTAAAGTTGATGCCAGGGGGGTCCACAATGATGGGGGAAAGGAAATGGGTGACTGGGGAGGGGAAAGGACGAGGGAGCTGAAGACATTTTGAACAACCACCGTGCTTTTAAAATCGAAAGTGAAGGGAGCCTCATGGTGGGTGAGAACAGTACGATCAGTGGGTGGGCAGAGATGCAGGTCAGGTCAGATGGACAACTGAAAGAGAACCCCGGCAGGCAGCATTGAAAATGCTTAGGATATTGAGATGAGCATGATGGAGGAGGGATCCGTGTGCGTGGGAGAGTGCTTGCATGAGGCTCCAAAAGGCCCTGCCACACATACACTTCTCTCACCAGAATCACTCATGGGCCGGCTGCGTGCAGCTGAACTATTAGTGAGGGTGGGGGGAGGGCAGAGGGTGCAGGGGGAGGACTTTCAAAGCCTGTAAATGAATCTGAAAGACACCATTGCACATTATTCAGTGAAAGTGAATATATTTTCAGATTATAAAGTGACAAAATGTGTTCACCTGAGTAACCACTTGTGTTCAGAAATTCTTAACTTTTCTAGGCCTACCACTTCTTCTAGGTGCTGCCCTGACATCCGCAGCAGGGGTGGAGACAGCCTGTGTAATGGTTGGCCCTGTTGCCTCTGATGACTTCAGCTTGTGTCCTCTGGAGAGCTGAGGCCTTGAGGGCCCTGACTTTCTTTGGTTGTCCTCCTGTGGGCCAGAGGATGAGGTTGAGGGGGGTAACAGGCAAAAGGGACTGGGAGAGAGAGGACAGCCTCTGAGATTCCTGAGTGAATGACCCAGGGGTGTTCAGCTGCCTCTCCTCCCTTTGGGTGCCTGAGGGCCCTAACCTGACACCTTGAGGGGAAGGAGCACCTGGAGGGACACTGAGGTGCGCTGTTTCCCTCTAGCATTGCCACTGTAGGAACTCACCCACGGCTACTGCGATGGAGTGCAGGTCTGCACACATCTCTGTGTTCTGCTGGACCAGGGTCTCCATGGCATCCACCATCATTCCTATGGAGACCTCCATACGCGCACATGTGGGCACCACTTCATCAGAAAGCAGTCAGACGCACTTCTCCAACTCGCATACCACTCTGTTGAGGGCTTCCAATAGCTCTGTGTGACGTTCCTCGCTTTCTGCTGACTCTCCACGATGAGTTGGAAGGCTGAATCCAGAGGCTTGTCATCTGACTCAGACCTGACAGATGCCTCTTCCCCAGCAGTCCTCTTGAGTGCCAGGGAGCTCGGTTGAACCTGCCTCCTCCTGCTGTGGTCATGTGTCTTTGTGGTGACCACCAGACTGTAAACCCGAGCCTGCTGTAGATCTAGGTCCCACTGAGGTGTGTGTCTCTGTGCTGGTGCAGGGTGTGGGTAAGTGCTGTGACGGGTCTTCTAAGCTGCTTATTTCCAGCTCTCCAATGGAGGAGGAGTCCTCTTGGCTGGAGGTGAGGATGTGGATGGAGCTGAGGGAATGGTTGGCTGGGGGCGTCTTCTGAGTTGGTCAACAATTGTTGTGCTTCTCCTTCTTATTTCAGCTTCTCCCATTTTACTTGGGCTCACCACAATGCTGGTTGATCACCCTTGTCCATTTCCTCCTGTCAGTCACCTATTCCTGTTCCAGTCCCGTTGCATTTAAGTCTCTTGTTGCCTCATCTTTCCTTCTGGTCTTAAGACTTCCCCTTCTTCTTCCTTTCAGTCCCATCTCCATCACTAGCCTCACCACATTTCCCCTCTCTTTCTTTCTCTCTCTCTCCCTGTAAAAAGATGACCATCCCATTTCAATCTCTTCTTGGCTACTTTCTTCAATGCACCCACAATCTTCACTGACCCCCAAGGTGCTGATTCCTGATTTTGTCCTTTCTCATCATTCCACATATCCATCTCAGCATCTGCATCTCATTAGTATCCAGTCGTTGTTCTTCTCTTGATGGTGCCCAAGTTTTCTCTTTTCATCTTTTTATCTCTTCTTTGGACTTTCTTCTTTAGCCATCCTCATCCACTGGATGGTATCCCATGCCCACTTCACAGGGAGTTCAGGTGGGGACCTTGCATATCACTTACAGAGTATGCCCTGGCATGAGCACCATTTCCATTCATATCAAGCATCATTTGGATTTGGCAGGTGCATTTACAGCTGGATGCCCATCCTACCACTAATCGCCCCCATTTATCTGGGCTTGAGACTGGCACTCTAGCTTGCCTGCACCAGTGACTGCATTGGTCAATATTACTTGTGCATAAGGGTGAAAATGGCACTGTGACCAATTCTGCCACTCACCATGGACTGCAGAACCATAGGCTCAGAGTGTCTAATGACCCAGATACAATAGTGAAACAAAGGTAGTCAAAGAATTAGTGACAAACTTCAAACATCACTGCAATCCTGCTGGTGAAAGCCTTTCATTAAACACTTGATATACAGCACAGCCCACAAGGACCAGTAAGTGTTTGTGTCTCTCTGGTATTTATCATGGCTGAGAACATAATTAACAGGAATGTGATATTATTTCAAAGATGCTCTGAAGAATCACGCATGTAGTTGCATCCTGTGGATAAAAGGTAGTTGAGATAGCATCAGCACCTGTAGTTAAATCAAAACGGCTAAAAATAGCAGCCAGATCTATAAAGTGTGGTGTAAATGTCACTTATCCAATTAAGTTTTGATTTGATCTTGATAAATTCTTATTATGAATTCATAAAATAACAGCAACCATATTTCAAAGGAGTACTCACCCCAGGCAGCCTTGCTTAATAGAGAAACGTCAAAAACAATTTTAATGAATTAAATCCCATAACACGGTTAGCTACAATTTTTGTAACTGTTCTGATCTTATTCAAAAATGAAGCTTTACTACGGGGGGAATCAAGTGATGTTGGCCCAGTTTGACTTTATTTGAATAACTTCAATTTCTTATTGTTTATGCACATATAAAAGTATCAGCACAGAGCATCCCCAGGTCAGGTACAAGTTAGATACAGGGTCACATCCTCCAGCACAGAGCATCCCCAGGTCAGGTACAAGTTAGATACAAGGTCACATCCTCCAACACAGAGCATCCCCAGGTCAGGTACAAGTTAGATACACAGTCACATCCTCCAACACAGAGCATCCCCAGGTCAGGTACAAGTTAGATACACAGTCACATCCTCCAACACAGAGCATCCCCAGGTCAGGTACAAGTTAGATACACAGTCACATCCTCCAACACAGAGCATCCCCAGGTCAGGTACAAGTTAGATACACAGTCACATCCTCCAACACAGAGCATCTCCAGGTCAGGTACAGGTTAGATACAGGGTCACATCCTCCAACACAGAGCATCTCCAGGTCAGGTACAAGTTAGATACAAGGTCACATCCTCCAACACAGAGCATCCCCAGGTCAGGTACAAGTTAGATACAAGGTCACATCCTCCAACACAGAGCATCCCCAGGTCAGGTACAGGTTAGATACAGGGTCACATCCTCCAACACAGAGCATCCCCAGGTCAGGTACAAGTTAGATACACAGTCACATCCTCCAATACAGAGCATCCCCAGGTCAGGTACAAGTTAGATAGAGTCACATCCTCCAACACAGAGCATCTCCAGGTCAGGTACAGGTTAGATACAGAGCCACATCCTCCAGCACAGAGCATTCCCATATCAGGTACAGGTTAGATACAGAGCCACATCCTCCAGCACAGAGCATCCCCAGGTCAGGTACAAGTTAGATACAGAGCCACATCCTCCAGCACAGAGCATTCCCATATCAGGTACAAGTTAGATACAGAGCCACATCCTCCAACACAGAGCATTCCCATATCAGGTACAAGTTAGATACAGAGCCACATCCTCCAACACAGAGCATTCCCATATCAGATACAGGTTGGATACAGAGTCACATCCTCCAACACAGACAATCTGCAGGTCAGGTACAGGTTAGATACAGAGTCACATCTTCCAACACAGAGCATCTCCAAGTCAGGTACAAGTTGATACAGAGTCACATCCTCCAACACAGAGCATCTCCAGGTCAGGTACAGGTTAGATACACAGTCACATCCTCCAATACAGAGCATCTCCAGGTCAGGTACAGGTTAGATGCAGAATCACATCCTCCAGCACAGAGCATCTCCAGGTCAGGTACAGGTTAGATACAGAGTCATATCCTCCAACACAGAGCATCCGCAGGTCAGGTACAAGTTAGATACAGAGCCAAATCCTCCAGCACAGAGCATTCCCATATCAGGTACAAGTTAGATACAGAGCCACATCCTCCAACACAGAGCATTCCCATATCAGGTACAAGTTAGATACAGAGCCACATCCTCCAGCACAGAGCATTCCCATATCAGGTACAGGTTAGATACAGGGTCACATCATCCAACACAGATAATCTGCAGATCAGGTACAGGTTAGATACAGAGTCACATCCTCCAACACAGAGCATCTCCAAGTCAGGTACAAGTTGATACAGAGTCACATCCTCCAACACAGAGCATCTCCAGGTCAGGTACAGGTTAGATACACAGTCACATCCTCCAATACAGAGCATCTCCAGGTCAGGTACAGGTTAGATGCAGAATCACATCCTCCAGCACAGAGCATCTCCAGGTCAGGTACAGGTTAGATACAGAGTCATATCCTCCAACACAGAGCGTCTCCAGGTCAGGTACAGGTTAGATACAGAGCCACATCCTCCAGCACAGAGCATTCCCATATCAGGTACAGGTTAGATACAGGGTCACATCATCCAACACAGATAATCTGCAGGTCAGGTACAGGTTAGATACAGAGTCACATCCTCCAACACAGAGCATCTCCAGGCCAGGTACAGGTTAGATGCAGAGTCACATCCTCCAACACAGAGCATCTCCAGGTCAGATACAGGTTAGATACAGAGTCACATCCTCCAACACAGAGCATCTCGAGGCCAGGCACAGGTTAGATACAGAGTCACATCCTCCAACACAGAGCATCTCCAGGTCAGGCACAGTTTAGATGCAGAGTCACATCCTCCAACACAGAGCACCTTCAGGGCAGGTACAAGTTGGATACAGAGTCACATCCTCCAACACAGAGCATCTCCAGGTCAGATACAGGTTAAATACGGAGTCACATCCTCCAGCACAGAGCATCTCCAGGTCAGATACAGGTTAGATACAGGGTCACATCCTCCAACACAGAGCATCTCCAGGTCAGGTACAAGTTAGATACAAGGTCACATCCTCCAACACAGAGCGTCTCCAGGTCAGTTACAAGCTAGATACAGAGTCACATCCTCCAACACAGAGAATCTCCAGGTCAGGTACAAGTTAGATACAGAGCCACATCCTCCAGCACAGAGCATTCCTATGTCAGGTACAGGATAAATTTAGCGTCATATGCTTATCAATGGTGGTGACACTGCAGTCAATGGCTTTGGAAGAATGATGAGACACCTCAGGATTTGATTTTTCCATGCTCCAATGGAGTCAATAAATTGACAGCAAATGGGAACAACAGCCTCCCACTTCTCTGACTGTCTTTTTCAATGAGTGCCAATAGGCTGATTGGCAGTCTTTGCCAATGGCATCTTGTGAGCCCCAGCATTCTCCTTCTCCCTTTTCTGACCTGCACAGACCTTCCCTGGAGTCAGCAGTGAGGTCAGAGACCAGAATTTAAAGTCCCAATTCAAACCTCTCAAACAACTGTACATGTGCCAAGGCCTTGGCAGTAAAATGTCTTGTCCCTGGGAGAGCTAATATTGAAAAACATCCTGCACACACTAGCCCAACATCACAGGAGAGCTGCAAGATGTTATTTAGGAAGTGCATGCCATATCTGTGGCTGCTGTAACTTACTGAGAACATATAACTTCAGAAATAGGAGCAGGAGCAGACCATATGGCCCATTGAGCCTGCTCCCCCAATCAAAATGATCGTGGCTGATCTTAGTCTTCAACTCCGCTTTCCGGCCCGCTTCGCACATCCACTGAGTCTCTGAAAGACCAAGTATCCATCTATCCCAGCCTTAAATATATTCAATGATGGAACATCCACAACCACCTGAGTTCTAGAATTCCAAAGATTCACAACCCTTTGAGTGAAGAAATTTCTCCTCATCTCAGTCCTAAATGATCGGCCCCTTATCCTGAGACTGTGCCCCCGTGTTCTAGATTCCCCAGCCAGGGGAAACACTGTCTCAGTATCTACCCTGTCAAACCCCTTCAGAACCTTGTATGTTTCAATGCCATCACCTCTCATTCTTCTAAACTCCAGAGAATATAGACCCAATTTACTCACTGTCATCATAGAACAACCCTCTCATCCCAGGAGCCAATCTAGTGAACCTTTGCAATGTAAATGAGGTGCAGGAACTGTAGAATCAATGTAATCTAATGAAGGAGATTTAGAATTCAGATAGCAGCTATATTGTAATATTCAGCAGGGATGTTGTCTCTTTTAGATGGATTCCTGTTATGATTCCTATATCCTCAGCCCAGCAGGGCCATCCTGCAACGATCTGTGTGCCAGTGGCTTTTGATTCAGCAAACTCGCCATTGGTTATAATGGAGGGGTGGGGTTACGACAGTCAGCTGTTCAACAGTTTCAGCATGAGAAACAACGCCAAAGGCTCAGGCAGTCTTGGCGCAGTGTTAAGTCATGGCTGAAGTTACTTGCATTGTGATTTCCTGGGCCTTTTGTGTCATAAGGTGCAACATTGATGCACTGTTCGAATAGTGCAGATCCTTGGGCTGATATCACAAAATCATAGAATAGTACAGCCATTTGGCCCACCGGGTCGCTGCCAGCTCTTTTGAAGAGCAATCCAGTTAATCCCACTCTCCTCTTTCCCCATATCCCTGCATTTTTTTTCTCTTTCAAGTATTTATCCAATTCCCTTTTGAAGGCAACCATTGAATCTGCCTCCACCACACTGTCAGGCAGCACACTGCAAATCCAAACCACACATTGCATGAAAATGTTTTTCCTTATGCCACCTATAGTTCTCAGATTCATTAATTATATCATATGCTCATTATCCTTAGCAGGAAGGCCAACTGATTACAGCCCTTGTGACTGCAGTAAGTAAACACAGAGTACCGCTTCTAGATAATTAAGGAATAGCTCCAAATTTTCAGTCCTGAAATGGGTAAGTAAATTGGCAGCTTTGGTCTTTGGCACATACAGACTGTTGGGAGCTTTATCTAAAGTATATAGGTTGTAAAAGAAGCTTCAGTGCAAGGAAATACGTTAAAAGACACAGGGTACAATTGTAACATCCTAAATAAAATGCTGAGCCACAGCCTGCAAAGCTTCACGTTACATAGGACTGTCACGACCCAAAGCTCGACACAGCTTTGCCCTTTACCAGGTATAACAACCTGAACACATACTTTGTGCAAAAGTCCACCTCAGTGCCATCCACTGGTGTGCCAACACAAATTTGAAACCGTTGAAAGGTATTTGAGAAAGTTGTGTGATTATCACTAGCTCATTGAATTACTCACTGTTATTATTGCTGAAAATGTTCCCATTAATGACCTATTGCTGAAAATGTTCCCATTAATGACCTAACAGAAGGAAGATTAGAGGCAGTAATGACCAATGGGAGTTTACAGTGGAATCTATTTTTGCTAGGATTGAAGTATCTAACATTGTGCCACTTTTCCATTGAAGCAGTACTGTTGGTGTCACTTGGTAATGGAAATAGCCTGAACCTCAGAGACTGGGTTTAACAGTCTTATGGATCTCATAAGCTGCAGTTGGGATTCTACATAAAACAAAACCTACAGAGGCAGAATCAATCCTTTTTATTTCAAAGAACAAATTTGCATTTATATAGCGACTATCACAACCTCAGGTATTCCAAATAGCTTTACAGCCAATTAAGTACTTTCGAAGTGTAGCCACTGTTGTAATGTAGGAAACACAGCAGACGGAATTTTCTGCTCCCACCAGTGGTGGGAATCGTGGTGGGCAGGGGTACTAAATTTGGCATCATGGAAAAAGCGGGAAACTAGATTGGAACTTTGACGACGGGTTAAAGGCGGATCGAGTTTCCCATTGATCTATGTAGGGAACCACATTTGCATTCATTTGCATCTCATGAATGCTCATTAAAAGCTATTTAGAAGTGGTGCGCACCTGGTAAACTTCAGTTCATCAATGTCTTTAAGGTCAGTGGACACTGCTTTTGCCTACCATTAAGGGCGTTGCTTTGAGAGTTCGGCTGCCTGTATCACAAGCTGCGTCAAGTCTGGGCACGAGAGGCAATATCAGCAAGGAGAGGGAGATGGAGGCAGGACTTGGCAGGGTGTGGGGGGTGGTGCAGTGGGGAAGACCAAGTCAGGACTAGGGGATGGTCAAGGAACACAACGGAGTGGTGAAAGACTGTCCTGGGGCAACAGTTATAAGCCTGTCTAAGGAAGAGCCGAGACTGTCCTGGGGCTGAGACAACGCTGTTGGGGGTGTATTGAAGAGCCTGTCCTGGTGCTGAGACTACGCTGTCAGGGGTGTATTGAAGAGACTGTCCTGGGGCTGTGTGGGCCATGTTAGAGAGCTTTGCTTGGCACACGTATCTTTGTCCTGGTCTTGGACTGGGGAAGTGCCCTCCAGGCAGTAATTGCCGTGCACAGTATGGTGTGCAAGGTGTGGTCAGTCACCGAAGGAATTTGGTCCTGGGGATTAGAGGCATGGTACTGTGAGACAGAGGGCACAGTCACGGTCAGGGTAGGCATCTGGATCCTGGAAATTGGTGACTGTACAGTCGTGAGGGTGTATTGGATGGTCTGAAGTGGTGGGGAGGCCCTGGAAAGTCAGGGCGCATGTGGCCTCGAGAAGAGGAGGGGTCAGGTCGACAAAGGGCATGGGACATCAATAGTAAAGGATTCGGAGTGGCGGGGGGGAGAACAGGAATATCCACATGGATAATGATGGGTTCAAGGGTAACTGGGGGAGGCTAGATTGTGACAGGAGGAACTGAAATTAGGAGGCAGTGAGGATAGGAGGAACTTCATGGGTGATAGGGGGAGTTTGGAAGCTGGTCAGCAGCACCATTTTCAATCTTACCTGACAATGATGCAGTTCAAAAAACAAGGTGAAAAGTAAACAATTGGGAAGAGGTCACAGGGCGTGTGGGAGGATTTCAGGACAGCAATGCTTGGCTGATTGAAAGGATGCCCTATAACTGTCCTGTTCATGGAGAGCATGCCTCAGCTGAGTGCTAGACTCGAGGGTCTCATGCACAATGAGTGAGCTTGGCTCCTTTTCTAATGGTGCCCATTCAGGCAAGAATCCAATAAGTTTAGGTGCTGCGGTGCATATGGTCTTAATTGGCATCTGATTCTCGCAGAGGCATGTCAGAACGGATGTAGTGTCAAAAGATCAATGGCCACGTCTGCTGTGCAGAGGCAGCATCGGCTCTACAAGCCTCCTTGTTCCCATGCTTGTAGTCAGGACAAAAGTGCAAGGATTGGGTATTGATGGTTATAATGGGTATCAAGGATAACCAACACAGGGCTAACTGTGGCTGCTGGTACTTGGCTCCAGTGACCCTAATTAAGACCCTTGCTGTGAATGCAGTCACATGGTGCCCTCCAGGATGATATCAGCCTGCAAGGAGTGGCCTTAGTATGCGATGTACAGACTGAGGGAAAGGCAAGGGCTGGACTTTGCATTTCTGCCTTGTATATAGAGAGAGACCATTCCATGGGAACTACCATTGATTGTTCAATTGTATCAGTTCACAAATACAAGGAGGAGTGGAGAATGCAGGCTGCAGCAACACTGCCTTAGAGTTGGTTTGATTAGAATGAGGAGACGAAGGGCCTGTTGCCGATTGGCACAGCTCAGGGAAGACCGTCGCCCGGAGGAACAAGAGCCAATGGGGCCCCAGGAAGACCCAGATGCCAATGAGGAGGGGCCAAATTCACAAGAGCCATTTGGCGGGACCAAGGGTCTATAGAAGATGCAGTTCATACATGGAGATGATTGAAAGACAATGCCTCAGGCATCACCACTTGTCTAGAGATGTGCCACATTCTTCATGAAGAACGCATGCCGCACGGACTTGGAGGGCATCCAATACCGGTTGCTCTGAATGTTACTGTCACACTGAACTTCATTGCCTGCATATCCTTCCAGGACTCCACTGGGGACCTTTGTGGAATCTCACAACCAGCAACACACAAATGCATAAAGGAGGTGCAGTTCACCATTACATGTAGTTCCGCATTGATGAAGCAAGCAAGGCTGCCAGAGCTCTAGGATTTGCTGTGATCTCACACTTACCACAAGCGCAAAGTGCCATTGACTGCACACATGTGGCCTTGAGAGCTCCCTGGCAGCAGCCTGTGGGATTCATTAATAAAAAAAGATTTCACTATCTGAAAGTCCAGTTAATTTGTGATCGCAGAAAGCAGATCCAGCATGTTTGCGCTAAGTACCCAGGGAGCTTACATGACTTGTACATTTTGAGTCACTCTGTCACTCCGAGGTGCCAGAGATATTTGAGGGAGCTTGGCGCTTAGAGGGTTGGCTCATTGGAGATAAGGGATACCCCCTAAAGACATGGCTAATGACACCCGTTCATCGTCCACAGAGTGTAAATGAGGAGGGATATAATGCTGCACATTCAGCCACATGGTCAGACTATTGACCTCGTAAAGATGCGTTTCAGATGTTTGGACTGCTCAGGCGGGGCTCTCCAATACTCACTACAGAGAGTGTCCTGCATCATTGTTGTTTGCTGTTCTCTGCATAACCAAGCACAGCAAAGGGGGAACGTGTTGCCACAGGGAGACCTGGAGGAGCTCAATGCCTCCATTGAAGGGGATGAACCTGAAGAGGGTGAGGATTCATACAAGCCACATGAGGATGACATTGCACGGACAGACATGCCTGTGACAATCTCGTAGCTACAAGATTCCAGGAGGAATAAGATGAAGACAAGTTGTTCCAAGCACAGTTCTCTTCATGCTTCGATGTAGAGGAGACAACAATACCTTCATTGTCATCTTCAACATGTCTCAAAAGGTGATCAATCTCACAATGATCAGGAAGGAAGCATAAGTTACCTTCAGCCCTAATGATGGGGTCATCCTTGGAAGGTGCAGTAGCCTCGGGACCATGTGGCCGCTGTGGAATGTGATTAGCACTCCACTAGCGCACATCCTTAAGCAACTACACATTGTGCAGTCCTTTCAACCATGGCAGCCACAATCGGTGACCATGGCATCCTTCAAGAGGATAAAACGCTATTGCATACATCGATGCACTTATACCAGTGAGGCAGCAGCTCAGCAAGGTGGTGCTAACAGGAAAAACATTAATCAATGGTTAGCGCTTGACCATCTCA
Source organism: Carcharodon carcharias (assembly GCF_017639515.1). NCBI lineage: Eukaryota > Metazoa > Chordata > Chondrichthyes > Lamniformes > Lamnidae > Carcharodon > Carcharodon carcharias. The sequence goes on along the minus strand of NC_054507.1, from coordinate 17,755,957 downwards.
AGAGGGAGCTACATCTGGACAGTGCCATCTCTCCAAACGCCAGCTCTCAGGCATGATTAATGCAGAGGCTGCATCTTGCCAAGATGCCATAGGATATCAGGACGTAGTGATCTGTAACATGACAGCATGCACCCAAAGCTGCGAGTTATATTTGCATTGTCCCCACAGAGAGTGGTTCAGCAGGACCATTGTGTGATCATTGACAAATACTCACTACCCTGCATTCATCAGAAACCTGCCAAGTTTACATTCTGCATTGCCTTGGCATTTGGAAGAGATGTGGCCCAGTCAGTTTTGACACAACAGTCAATGAAAACTTATTCTCTTCATCATTGCTGATGAGCGCTCAGGAGATATGCCAGAGCGTTGCTTTCATAGAATTACAGTCCTCGACATTGTCCATCTCTCAAAGGCCAATCCTTTCTATCTACCCTAATTCAATAATTGCACAGTCATGCAATGAATTCCATATCAATTTGCATTCTGTGACTTCACAGAGGGATTCCGTGAAGCACTGCTGGGCCAACGTTCAGAAGCAAAGTAAGATCCTCACAGGTAAGTAGACAGAGTCATCAGGATGAGCACACATCTCTGACAGAACACACTTATTCCCTCTCACAGACATTTCAAATGTCACCAAGTAGAACCAACTTCCATTGTTCAGCGTCATGCATGAGGAGAGTGGGAACGAATAAAGGAATAATGTTCAGCCTTAAAGGCGGAGACAAAATAATGCTGCAGGGAGGTAAGAAAGGCTATGGTGCTCACTGATGAATACTACTTTAACCCAAACCTCACAGTCATAAACTAAACACTATTGCAAAGTGTGCTTGAGTGAAAAGACCCCAACATTGGTTGTAACAAATACTTATAACATCCACAAACTACAGACTTCAGTGCCACAGCATCAGGACAATAACTAACCTTGATGAGCAATTCTCATGAGGTCACATGATGTGTGTTCAGATGCAAGGGATACACGTGTATTGTCCAGCCATCATTTTCATATAGGAAGTGCCTTTGTTCATGTCGCAGATGTGGAATGAAAAGCGATTCACTGTGATGAGATTGAGTTAATGGAACTAAGGGACAAGATGGGAGATAAATGGGGAGGGGCTGAGGGGGGGGTTCATTTTGTACCCTTGAATGAACGCGGAACACTGAATCACATTGATTAACCATTCAATACCTGAGACTTGAAGAGGGTTAAATACGAACTATATTTACAATAGTGCAGATTATATGTAGTGAATGAACACCTGTGCTACCATTGTGCATTCAAAACTTCTTAATTTTTCTAACTTTGACTGCTCTGCGCTGTTGGCTGAGGTGACTTTGGCAGGTGTCCTCTGGATGCCCCAAGCCTGCTAAAGGTCTCCTGCTCTGGGGTAGGTGCACCCTCCTGGGGCTGACCTGCTGGAGTTGATGGGTTCACAGGCAGAGGGGATTTGGAGTGGCAGGACAGCCTTCGAGAGTCTTGGGTGAATGGCCCTGTCATGTCTGGCTGATGCTGCTCCTCCCTTCGGGTACCTCCCTGACTCCTTGAGGAGAAGGTGCACCTGGAGGGAGGTTGAGGTGCCCCGTGCTCCTCTTGCATAGCCACTGATGGAACCCATTCATGGCGAGAGCGATGGAGTGCAGGTCCAAGCGCAAATCCAGCAGAAACTGCTGGACCTGGGCCTCCAAGGCGACTGCCACCCTTCCCATGGAGACTTCAATGCGCTCGCAACCCAGAACCATGGCATCAGGCAGAATGTGGATGGACTCCTCCATCCTTTGTTGCAGTCTGGTGACGGCCTCTGACAACTCTGCCTGATGTTCCCCTGCTTTTGCATCTTCAACGTTTCTTTCAGGGCCTATTCCAGAGACCCATCATCGGACTCGGACTCAGAAGGGGCCTGGACTCCAGTAGTCCTCCGAGTGTCAGAGACTTCAGCTGTTACTGCCTCCGTCTGCTGTGGACACATGTTCGTGAGGTGATCACCAGATTGTGACCCCGAGCCTACTCTAGAACTAGGACCCACCAAGGTGCGTATATCTGTGCTGGTGGAAGGTGCAGGTGAAAGCAGTGACAGTTCTTCATCTGATGGTTGCTCAGCATCCTCATCTGAGGTGTTCTGGGAGCTGGGGCTGGGGCACTTGCTGGAGCTCTTCCTCCGCCTTTTCTTGCTGGTGGCTGGAATAGAGAGAAGTGATAATTAGTGATTGACCAGGCAGGTTCCTATATTATAGGTCACTCACAGTCATTGTCCTCATGTCCTTGACGTACACTGTTATGGCACAGCTGATGGTAAATGCTGAGTTGTTCAAATCCCAAAAGGAAACTTGAAACAACTGCCACAACCTGTTTTACAATTTGTATAAATTTTGAGATACGTGCCTTGAATTCAGCAGTAATAAGACCACCAAGTCTTATAGGTTTTTACAGAACTAGATTAAACATTTATTAGGAAGAGAAATGATTTTAAGTACATACATAGATCTACAAATTACTACTATAATAACTTTTAAATCCCCTAATTAATTTAACTCCCAGTTACACTTTCGTTAAGACAACAGTAAGACACATGGGAGAGAATTTTCTCCCCGTCAGGTGGGCTGAGCGAGCGCGAGCGGGTGCACAGGCGATCACCACCCGCAATCGGCTGCGCGCCACCATTTTACGTGGGCAGGCCAATTAAGGCCCACCCAGCGTGATGCATACCCAGAAGTGCTGAGCGTTCCCTGTGCGGGCCGGGGAAGGAGGCTGAGTCAGGGCCTGCACAGAGCTGCCTCAGGGAGATTAGTTTGATTATGAAAAATTTAAATGAAGAAAAAAAATTCAGACATGCCCCCTCATGTGACAGTGTCACATGAGCTGTGACATGTCAATGAATTTTAATAAAAAATGTTATTGAATTTTTAAACACTTCATGCAACCTCATCCCGCCCATGGATGAGGTTTCATGATAAATGTGAAGGCCGCCTGGGCTCTTCGCCTGCCCGACAACCTTAAGGTTGGACGGGCAGCACAGACAACCAGCCTAATTAGATTATTAGCGGCCTTAACAGGCCTTTGACAGCTCGGTGGGCGCGCAACTGACTCGGGTGCGCGCCCGCTGAACTGAAGATCTGAATGATGTGTGATGAAGTCGGGACTCACGCCCGACATCACCATGTGTCATTTTACGCATCGGCGAGCGGGACTCGCCCCCACACGCCAACCAGAAGATTCAGGCCATGGATTTTAAAAGACCCAGACAAAGTGACACACAATACCCTGAACCAATTGAATTCAAAGTGAGTTTTCTTAACTTCAGCTCTTCGAAAACAGAAACTTGAGGCATAGATGCTGAAGGCTTTTCACACTTGTTAGGTCTGAAAAATGCCTACCCTTACACATAACCTTCACTCCTTTATATATATTTTCACCTTTGAATGAAAATTGTTTCACTATGTCTTTGGACTCTATCTTTCTGATAATAAAAACCTCTCATAGCACGAAGTTTTGCCAGTAATCATTGGGAAAAATAAACACACTGTTTCTAAACTTTACCTGACGAGGTGACACATTTCACCCCTTCCTTTGAAAACAATCTAGTCTGGTTTACTTAAAATGCAATTGTTCTTTTACATCTTACATTCTAAACTTCCCCCATGTTTACTATGTTTACATCAAAGCCTTCAGACTAGCTGCCTTTAATCCAATTAAGACACACACACACACACCACTTTTTTACAATAAATTCCAATAACATTATGAGAATTATTATGTCTTCCTGACATATACTGGATAGACCCTCACTGGCTTGTTGGGGGAGGCTGATCTCACCTTCCACCCAGGTGCCATCTCTATCCTCTCCAGCGAGCTTTGCCACTCATGGGAGGAGAGTGTTTTCACCTCTGGGGTGCTCCTCCAGTCTTCGGTCTCTCCCACCCGTTGTGGGAGATCTTGTCCTGCATAAAGACAGCTGGATTGACTGAGCACAATGGATAAAAGAGCAGTCCAGAAGCATGCTTGCCTGTTGTGTCTGCCGAGCCCTCCCCAGTAAGGGATTAAGATGCCATTTGTGCAGGACTTTATATGAGATGGTGATCTTAAAGTGGCTGGCAGACAATCAGTGCTGATGTCCCATCTGCTGGTAATGTGTGACATCCATTTGGACTCTAACCCTTAGACTGCCTGATGCCCTTATGAGAGTGAGAATTTGGAGGGAGGAGAAGTTTCACTTACCCTGTGGAGTGCATCACATCATTTATTTTCCTGCACAGCAGGGGAGTCCTTTTCTGCTGACCTTCCTGGTGACCTACCCTCAGGCTGGCGTGGTCAGGTGAAAGGATCTTCTGCTCCCGCCCCTCGGACAGAGGACCTCCCGCCTTTCCTGGACGGCCTGGAGGTGAATCCCCAGGGAGGCCTCGCTGAACTGTGGAGCTGAGGGTTTGTTTTGTTTGGCTGCCATGGTAATACAGAAGTTCGCTATATACCTGGCCTCCAGTGAGTGAACACTTGTGCTGGTGCTGTTTGAATATGGTGCTAGGAACTTTGACCAGATGAAATAACAGTGGGGCAGATGAATCACTGCCCACCCTGCCACCAGATTCAACGAGCTCCTCGTTGATGCATAATTAGAGCTGAAAAGCAGAAAGTCGGGCACGAAAATCCACCCTGCCACCCAGTGCCAATTTTTCCGTCCACCACCGCACTTAGTCTCCAAAGTGGAAAATTCCACTCAGTATCTAGTTTATGCACAGCAAGCTCCCACAAACAGCAATGTGATAGTGAGCATGTTAGAGATGTTGGTTGAGGTATAAATATTGGCCAGCATACTAGGGAGAACTCCCCTGGTCTTCATTGAAATAGTGCCCACTATTGTCCACCTGACGGAGCAGATGCCACTATTTGCCATCTTATCTAAAAGACAGCACCACCAACAGTGCAGCACTCCCTCAGCAGCAAAGTGTCAACCCAGATTATATGCTCGAGTCTCTGTATTTGGTCTTAAATCCGTCACTTTCTGACCCAGAAGCGGGAGCGCTGAGTCAAGGCTGACCCACCTAGTTTCCTTCTAAAGTTTCCAATAAATGAGGAGTACTTCACTGGGCCATATCAGTGCTTTCCTGATGAAGTACTGCATTTTTGAAGAGATCTGGGCCAGGATTTTCCGGTCCCATCGTGGCGGGACCTGCTATGGGAGATTTGACGGCCCAGCCAAAAGTCCATTGACTTTCAGTGGGACCGGACAATCCTGAAGGCAGGTGGGGCTGGAAAATCCCACCCCTGGTTACTAATGATTTCCATTGCATCACTGGCCATTCTCTGTACAGCAACTTGAGGTACCTCAGCCCCTCTTAGGTTTGAATCCCCAATTCGCAATTTTTCTTCTATTCGGTAATTTTAGGAAATACAATTGTGAGAGTTGCCTAACAGAAACAACACATCCTGTTCCAAAGTATTTATGGAAATTCCGCTAGTGGCAAACTAAGCATTGAAACTGGGAAGGCCTCAGGTGTTGGCTTTAAGTTAGGTCCAGGTAACACTCTTGGGACAATTTGTTCCCCCCCAACTTACATTATGGAACTGAGTTGCAAGATAATCCTTTCTTTGCTTATGTCGGGACCATCGGTCCTGCGTTGGGAGTGCTGAGACATGTATTCTGCTGACCGTCGTGCTCGGAGCCGTATCAGAGAGCTTTGAAAAGGTAGACTTGTGACACTGCGCTGCGTTTGAAAGAAGTTTTTGAGGAGGAAGTTAGGGCAAGATCTCGAGAGGAAACTGGTGGAGTAGAGGCTGAGAAGCAGAATATGGACTGAGAGGGTTCAGTGCCAGACACTGGGAAAACATGGAAGCATTGAGAGAGGGCTAGGCACCAGAGGGGCACTTAGGTTGTGTGGAGGTTTAAATAATTGACTGTGAAACACTTGATTGCATTTATTATTAAGCAATCAGTCTCTTCTATCAGTTATTACACACTACAACTAAGGGACAAATTCACTCTCTCGTTCCACAATAAATAATGGACGCCCAGCAGTGATTACAAGGCAGCAATCCTGACGAGGAGCCCAGATGAGAGCAGAGACCCCCAAGAGTGAGAGTGAAACAAATTTAAAGCACTTGTCTGAATGCCCAGATAAGCTCACCGCCTCAAGTCCTCCATGAGATGGCTCAATTTGATTTGCTCACCTTGCTCCAAGTCCTGCTTGGCCTTCCCACCCTGTACACTGAGAGAGGGGCAACGGGCCCATTCTTGTGGCAAGCTGGTTAAGCAATCACTTGCTGTTACTTCCAGCGGCAGTTGTGAGGAGTCATGCAATAGGAAGCATTGGGGAGGATGGGCCAGGATAGAGCCGCTGCAGAGTTTGCCCATGCAAGTGGCACAGTTCAAGCCCGCATGTGGATTTGGTGGGAGGACAAAGCATTGGAGAGAGCCAACCAAAATATTAACCCTGAAATGATATAGGGACTTCCTTCCTCCTCTATCTAAAACAAGCTAGGTACCTGCACCACATGGACTGCAGTCGTTCAAGAAGGCAGCTTACCACACCGTCTCAAGGATAATTAGGAATGGGCAATAAATGCTGGCCTGGCCAGTGACGCCCATATCCCTTGAACAAATAAAAGCAAAAACTCTCTCTGGCAGTGCTTTGTCCTCCATGAAATAATTTCTTAATCATCTGTTGTCTCCCTTTTTCTTTATTCTTTCACAGGATGTGGGCATCACTGGCAAGACCAGTATTTGTTGCCCATCCCTAATTGCCCTTGAACTAAGTGGCTTGCTAAGCCATTTCAGAGGGCAGTTAAGAGTCAGCCACATTACTGTGGGTCTGGAGTCACATGTAGGCCAGACCGGGTAAGGATGGCAGATTTCCTTCCCTAAAGGGCATTAGTGAACCAGATGGGTTTTTATGACAATCAATGATAGTTTTGTGGTCATCATTAATGATTCCAGCTTTATATTCCAGATTTTATTAATTTAATTTAAATTCCACCAGCTGCCACTGCATTGGCCTGAATCTCTAGATTACTAGTCCAGTGACACTACACCACAGTCTCCACTTCTCTTCTCAACTGTACTGCATTGTAATACTCCATGGAAAAAGTCCTGGTTCCCAGAAAATGATGGTTGATGTTTAACTTACTCAAAGATCGGGCCGGGAAGGAAATCTTGCATTTATGTAGTGTCTTTCATGCCCTCAGCACATCTCAAAGTGCCTTACAGCCAATGAAGTACTACAGGCATGTTAACACAGCAGCCAAATTGCACAAAACCAGGTCTCACAAACAGAAATCTGTTTTGACTTGTTGAAAGATTAAATATTAGCCAGGACACCAGGGAGAACTCTCCAGCTCTTCTGCAAGATGCTTCAATGGGATCTTATAGATCTGCCTTCTCAGCCAGGGCATCAGTTTAATATCCAAATGACAGCACCTCCAAGTATCAGGCTAGATTTTATGTTGAAGTCTCTGGCATGGGACTTGAACCCACAACCTTCACACTCAAAGACAAGAATAGAATCAGCTGAGCCACAACACATGGCCTTTTAAAAAATTATTTCACAGGATGTGGGCATTGCTGGCTAGGTCAGCATTTATTGCCCATCCCTAATTGCCCTTGAGAAGGCGATGGTGAGCTGCCTTCTTGAACCACTGCAGTATCATCATCCTACAGAGTTAAAGGTTTGTGGAATTGCAGTGTTCTTGTGCGTAGCTGTTATTTCAGTAGCACCGCTTAAAAAAAGCACTGTGCTTTCTTGACAAAGGCACTATATAAACACAAGTTGTTGTTTCTTTGTATTTGATCAACCCCATCCTCTTCACACAGAAGAATTCCTCAGGTCATGTGTGTGTATGTAAGAAAATCAGAAACACATTCTTTTGCAACACAGCTATGATGTGACTGCACCTAAATCCTAGAGAAACCTTACCTCCAATATCCCTTACTCCCTTTTTCTCTCCAGAAACGTAACCAATTGTCCTTCAAAACCCATTTATACTGCCCATTTTTAACACCATTCCTGGCACCATTCTACAATACAATTGCCAATTCACACCTGATTTCCCACAAAAACTGCGAACGTTGTTTTTTTAAACTCATTTCAGAGGAAGATGTGCAAATTTGTAGCCATTCCATTGGCAATGATTACAAATTAAAGCATGCTGCTCCTATGTAAGCAGGAAATAGGACCCAGACAGCAGTGCAATCATAGGGGGCTATTTAAAAATATATTGGGTGATATTGACAGTGGCCATGCTTCAGTTGACTGATGAATACTGACAGCTCCATTTGGCCCATCGAGCTCATGCTGGCTCTCTGAAGAGCAATCCAGCTAGTCCCATTCCCCCATTCAATCCCCATAACCCTGCAAGTTTATTTCCTTCAAGTGCCCATCTGATTTCCTTTTGAAATCATTCATCATCTCCGCTTCCACCATCTTTGTAGGCAGTGAGCTCCAGGTCACTACCACTTGCTGTGTAAAAATGTTCCTCCTCACATCCCTCCCTATATCTCTTGCCCAAGACCGTAAATCTGTGTTCCCTAGTCCTTGTACCATCAGCTAATGGGAACTGCTTTTCTTTGTTTACCTTATCTAAACCTGTCATAATCTTGTACACCTCTATCAAATCTCCCCTCAATCTCCTTTGCTCCAAGGAGAACAATCCCAGCTTCTCCAACCTAACCTTGTAGCTAAAATCCCTCATCCCTGGAACCATTCTGGTAAACCTCCTCTGCACCCTCTCAAGGACCCTCACATCCTTCCTAAAGTAGACTGTTTGACTTTGGGGCCTCATAGTGAAGCCCGATCTGATCCTTACTTCATTTCCAGATTTGTCCACTTACCAGCAAGGATTGTTAGACAACAGCAGGAGCAGGAACCCTTTCCTAACCCAGGGAAGCTGTAGTCAATAAGGACCTTCATAGCCTGTTAGCTCAGTATCAAAGATATATTTAAATAAGCCATCAGGGGAGCTATTCATTAAGTTGCAATCTGATTCTACAAATATATGAATAAGAAGCAGGAGTAGACCATTCAGTCCCTCGATCCCGCTCTGCCATTTGATAAGATTATGGCCTCAACTCTACTTTCCTGGATGCCATTTGACTCCCTTGTAGATCAGAATTCTACCTAACTCAGTCTTGAATATATTCAGTGACCTGGCCTCCACTGCTCTCTGGGGAAGAGAATTCCAAACACGAACGATCTTCTGAGGGAAAATATTCTCCTCATCTCCATCTTCTGTCCCCATCTGCCTCTCCCAAGTGCTCCCCTTGATGGATTTCTCCATGTTGGCTCTTATTGAGCCAGTTGAGGCAATTATTTTTTGAACATTCAGAGGGCTTCTACCCACATCACTGTTGTCTCCTTTCTCTTCTGGTGCTATCATGGATGACCTGCCACAGTACCAGATTTCTCTTGCTGGAGTAGCAGGCAAATTCCAGAGAGCAGAGTTACTGCTAGATGAAGCCCTAACAGCATTTCATTAGTGGCAGCAAACGTTGGGGTCTACATACCATGAACAGGCTTTTCAGAATTTATATTAAAATGAGTTTCAGCAGCACCAAACAAGCAGTGTTCAAATTACGTAAAAGAGGTATAGCTCACAAGCTTTCATTGTGGCCGAGAAAGAACATCGCAAACTCGTGGCCAAGGAAGCATGTTACAAACTCATGGATAAGAAAGAACATTGTAAGCTTGAAGAGAAGAAAGAGCATCATAAGCACAAGGAGGAGAAGAAAAATGGCAAACTCGAGGAGGAGAAAGGATATCGCAAACCTGAGGAGAACAAAGGACATCGCAAACTCGAGGAAGAGAAAGGACATCACAAACTCGAGGATGAGAAAGGACATCACAAACTCGAGGAAGAGAAAGGACATCACAAACTCGAAAGGGAGAAAAGACATTGCAAATTCGAGAAGAAGAAAAGACATTGCAAACCCGAGCGGGAGAAAGAACATCGCAAATTCGAGGAGGAGAAGGGACATCGCAAACTCGAGGAGAAAGGACATTGCAAACTCCAGGAGAAGAAAGGGCATTGCAAAGTCGATGGGGGAAAAGGACATCGCAAACTCGAGGAGGAGAAAGGACATCGCAAACCCAAGGAGGAGAAAGGACATCACAAATTCGAGGAGAAGAAAGGGCATAGAAAACTCGAGAAGGGGAAAGGACATCACAAACCTGAGGAGGGGAAAGGACATTGCAAACTCGAGAAGAGGAAAGGACATTGCAAACTCAGGGAGGGAAAGGACATCGCAAACCCAAGGAGGGGAAAGGACATCGCAAACTAGAGGAGGAGAAAGGACATCGCAAACCCGAGGAGGCGAAAGGACATCACAAATTCGAGGAGAAGAAAGGGCATAGAAAACTCGAGAAGGGGAAAGGACATCACAAACCTGAGGAGGGGAAAGGACATTGCAAACTCGAGAAGAGGAAAGGACATTGCAAACTCGGGGAGGGAAAGGACATCGCAAACCCAAGGAGGGGAAAGGACATCGCAAACTAGAGGAAAAAGGACATCGCAAACTCAAGGAGGAGAAAGGGCATTGCAAACCCGATGAGGGGAAAGGACATCACAAACACGAGGAGGAGAAAGGGCATCACAAATTCGAGGAGAGGAAAGGGCATTGCAAACTCGAGGAGGGGAAAGGACATTGCAAATTCGAGGAGGGAAAGGACATCACAAACCCGAGAAAAAAGGACATTGCAAACTCGATGAGGGGAAAGGACATCACAAACTAGAGGAGGAGAAAGGGCATCACAAATTCGAGGAGAGGAAAGGACATCGCAAACTAGAGGAGGAAAAAGGACATTGCAAACCCAAGGAGGGGAAAGGACATTGCCAACTCGAGGAGGGAAAAGGACATCGTAAACTACAGGTGGAAAAAGGACATTGCAAACCTGAGGAGGAGACAACGGCATCACAAATTTGAGGAGAGGAAAGGACATCGCAAACTCGAGGAGGGGAAAGGACATCGCAAACCCGAGGAGGGGAAATGACATCGCAAACCCGAGGAGGAGAAAGGACATCGCAAACACAAGGAGGGGAAAGGATATTGCAAAATCGAGGAGGGGAAAGGACATTGTAAAGCTGAGGAGGGGAAAGGACATTACAAACACAAGGAGGGGAAAGGACATTAGAAACATGAGGAGAAAGGACATCACAAACTCGAGGAGGAGAAAGGACATCACAAACTCGAGGAGGAGAAAGGACATCGCAAACTTGAGGAGGAGAAAGGACATTGCAAACTCAAGGAGGGAAAAGGACATCACAAACTCAAGGAGGAGAAAGGGCATCACAAATTCAAGAAGAGGAAAGGATATTGCAAACTCAGGGAGGAAAAGGACATCACAAACCCAAGGAGGGGAAAGGACATCGCAAACTAGAGGAAAAAGGACATCGCAATCTCGAGGAGGAGAAAGGACATCGCGAACTCGAGGAGGGGAAAAGACATCGCAAACTCAAGGAGGAGAAAGGACATCGCAAACTCAAGGAGGAGAAAGGGATCACAAGTTCAAGGAGAGGAAAGGGCATTGCAAACTCGAGGAGGAGAAAGGACATCACAAACTCGAGGAGGAAAAGGACATCGCAAACTCAAGGAGGAGAACGGGCATCATAAACCTGAGGAGGAGAAAGGGCATCATAAACCTGAGGAGGGAAAAGAACATCGCAAACTCGAGGAGGAGAAAGGACATTACAAACTCAAGGAGGAGAACGGGCATCATAAGCCTGAGGAGGAGAAAGGGCATCATAAACCTGATGAGGAGAAAGGACATCTCAAACCCGAGGAGGGGAAAGGACATCACAAACACAAGGAGGAGAAAGGGCATCACAAATTCGAGGAGAGGAAAGGGCATTGCAAACTCGAGGAGGGGAAAGGACATTGCAAATTCGAGGAGGGAAAGGACATCACAAACCCGAGAAAAAAGGACATTGCAAACTCGATGAGGGGAAAGGACATCACAAACTAGAGGAGGAGAAAGGGCATCACAAATTCGAGGAGAGGAAAGGACATCGCAAACTAGAGGAGGAAAAAGGACATTGCAAACCCAAGGAGGGGAAAGGACATTGCCAACTCGAGGAGGGAAAAGGACATCGTAAACTACAGGTGGAAAAAGGACATTGCAAACCTGAGGAGGAGACAACGGCATCACAAATTTGAGGAGAGGAAAGGACCTCGCAAACTCGAGGAGGGGAAAGGACATCGCAAACCCGAGGAGGGGAAATGACATCGCAAACCCGAGGAGGAGAAAGGACATCGCAAACACAAGGAGGGGAAAGGATATTGCAAAATCGAGGAGGGGACAGGACATTGTAAAGCTGAGGAGGGGAAAGGACATTACAAACACAAGGAGGGGAAAGGACATTAGAAACATGAGGAGAAAGGACATCACAAACTCGAGGAGGAGAAAGGACATCACAAACTCGAGGAGGAGAAAGGACATCGCAAACTTGAGGAGGAGAAAGGACATTGCAAACTCAAGGAGGGAAAAGGACATCACAAACTCAAGGAGGAGAAAGGGCATCACAAATTCAAGAAGAGGAAAGGATATTGCAAACTCAGGGAGGAAAAGGACATCACAAACCCAAGGAGGGGAAAGGACATCGCAAACTAGAGGAAAAAGGACATCGCAATCTCGAGGAGGAGAAAGGACATCGCGAACTCGAGGAGGGGAAAAGACATCGCAAACTCAAGGAGGAGAAAGGACATCGCAAACTCAAGGAGGAGAAAGGGATCACAAGTTCAAGGAGAGGAAAGGGCATTGCAAACTCGAGGAGGAGAAAGGACATCACAAACTCGAGGAGGAAAAGGACATCGCAAACTCAAGGAGGAGAACGGGCATCATAAACCTGAGGAGGAGAAAGGGCATCATAAACCTGAGGAGGGAAAAGAACATCGCAAACTCGAGGAGGAGAAAGGACATTACAAACTCAAGGAGGAGAACGGGCATCATAAGCCTGAGGAGGAGAAAGGGCATCATAAACCTGATGAGGAGAAAGGACATCTCAAACCCGAGGAGGGGAAAGGACATCACAAACACAAGGAGGAGAAAGGGCATCACAAATTCGAGGAGAGGAAAGGGCATTGCAAACTCGAGGAGGGGAAAGGACATTGCAAATTCGAGGAGGGAAAGGACATCACAAACCCGAGGAAAAAGGACATTGCAAACTCGATGAGGGGAAAGGACATCACAAACTAGAGGAGGAGAAAGGACATCACAAATTCGAGGAGAGGAAAGGACATCGCAAACTAGAGGAGGAAAAATGACATTGCAAACCCAAGGAGGGGAAAGGACATTGCAAACTCGAGGAGGGAAAAGGACATCGTAAACTAGAGGTGGTAAAAGGAAATTGCAAACCTGAGGAGGAGACAGGGCATCACAAATTTGAGGAGAGGAAAGGACATCGCAAACTCGAGGAGGGGAAAGGACATCGCAAACTCGAGGAGGGGAAAGGACATTTTAAACTCGAGGAGAGAAAGGACATCACAAACCCAAGGAGTGGAAAGGACATTGCAAACTAGAGGAGGAAAAAGGACTTTGCAAACGAGAGGAGGAAAAAGGACATCGCAAACTCGAGGAGGAAAAAGGACATCACAAACCCAAGGAGGGGAAAGGACATCACAAACTAGATGTGGAAAAAGGACATTGCAAACTCGAGGAGGAGAAAGGACATCGCAAACTCGAGGAGGGGAAAGGACATTGCAAACCCGAGGAGGGGAAAGGACATCGCAAACTCAAGGAGGAGAAAGGACATCGCAGACTCGAGGAGGGGAAAGGACATCGCAAACTCAAGGAGGAGAAAAGACATCGCAAACTCGAGGAGGGGAAAGGACATCGCAAACTCAAGGAGGAGAAAAGACATCGCAAACTTGAGGGGAAAGGACATCACAAAATCGAGGAGGAGAAAGGACATCGGAAACTCGACGAGGAGAAAGGACATCGCAAACTTGAGGAGGAGAAAGGACATCGCAAACTCGAGGAGGAAAAGGACATCGCAAACTCGAGGAGGAGAAAGGACATTACAAACTCAAGGAGGAGAAAGGGATCACAAGTTCGAGGAGGGGAAAGGACATCGCAAACTTGAGGAGGAGAAAGGACATTGCAAACCTGAGGAGGGGAAAGGACATTGCAAACCTGAGGAAGAAAAAGGACATCACAAACCCGAGGAAAAAGGACATCGCAAACTCGAGGAGGAGAAAGGACATCGCAAACTCGACGAAGGGAAAGGACATCACAAACTCGAGGAGGGAAAAGGACATCGCAAACTTGAGGAGGAGAAAGGACATTACAAACTCGAGGAGGAGAACCGGCATCATAAACCTGAGGAGGCGAAAGGGCATCATAAACCTGAGGAGGAGAAAGGACATCGCAAACCTGAGGAGGGGAAATGACATCGCAAACCCGAGGAGGAGAAAGGACATCGCAAACACAAGGAGGGGAAAGGATATTGCAAAATCGAGGAGGGGAAAGGACATTGTAAAGCTGAGGAGGGGAGAGGACATTACAAACACAAGGAGGGGAAAGGACATTAGAAACATGAGGAGGGGAAAGGACATTACAAACACGAGGAGGGGGAAGGACATTGCAAACTCGAGGAGGAGAAAGGACATCACAAACTCGAGGAGGAGAAAGGACATCACAAACTCAAGGAGGAGAAAGGACATCGCAAACTCGAGGAGGAGAAAGGACATCGCAAACTCAAGGAGGAGAAAGGACATCGCAAACTCAAGGAGGAGAAAGGGATCACAAATTCGAGAAGAGGAAAGGATATTGCAAACTCAGGGAGGAAAAGGACATCGCAAACCCAAGGAGGGGAAAGGACATCGCAAACTAGAGGAAAAAGGACATCGCAATCTCGAGGAGGAAAAAGGACATCGCAAACTCGAGGAGGAGAAAGGACATCGCGAACTCGAGGAGGAGAAAGGACATCGTGAACTCGAGGAGGGGAAAGGACATCGCAAACTCAAGGAGGAGAAAGGACATCGCAAACTCAAGGAGGAGAAAGGGATCACAAGTTCGAGGAGAGGAAAGGGCATTGCAAACTCAAGGAGGAGAAAGGACATCGCAAACTCGAGGAGGAAAAGGACATCGCAAACTCAAGGAGGAGAACGGGCATCATAAACCTGAGGAGGACAAAGGGCATCATAAATCTGAGGAGGGAAAAGGACATCGCAAACTCAAGGAGGAGAAAGGACATTACAAACGCAAGGAGGAGAACGGGCATCATAAGCCTGAGGAGGACAAAGGGCATCATAAACCTGCGGAGGAGAAAGGACATCTCAAACCCGAGGAGGGGAAAGGACATCACAAACACAAGGAGGGGAAAGGATATTGCAAAATCGAGGAGGGGAAAGGACATTGTAAAGCTGAGGAGGGGAAAGGACATTACAAACACGAGGAGGGGAAAGGACATTACAAACATGAGGAGGGGAAAGGACATTACAAACACGAGGAGGAGAAAGGACATCACAAACTCGAGGAGGAGAAAGGACATCACAAACTCAAGGAGGAGAAAGGACATCGCAAACTCGAGGAGGAGAAAGGACATCGCAAACTCAAGGAGGAGAAAGGACATCGCAAACTCAAGGAGGAGAAAGGGATCACAAATTCGAGAAGAGGAAAGGATATTGCAAACTCAGGGAGGAAAAGGACATCGCAAACCCAAGGAGGGGAAAGGACATCGCAAACTAGAGGAAAAAGGACATCGCAATCTCGAGGAGGAAAAAGGACATCGCAAACTCGAGGAGGAGAAAGGACATCGCGAACTCGAGGAGGAGAAAGGACATCGTGAACTCGAGGAGGGGAAAGGACATCGCAAACTCAAGGAGGAGAAAGGACATCGCAAACTCAAGGAGGAGAAAGGGATCACAAGTTCGAGGAGAGGAAAGGGCATTGCAAACTCAAGGAGGAGAAAGGACATCGCAAACTCGAGGAGGAAAAGGACATCGCAAACTCAAGGAGGAGAACGGGCATCATAAACCTGAGGAGGACAAAGGGCATCATAAATCTGAGGAGGGAAAAGGACATCGCAAACTCAAGGAGGAGAAAGGACATTACAAACGCAAGGAGGAGAACGGGCATCATAAGCCTGAGGAGGACAAAGGGCATCATAAACCTGCGGAGGAGAAAGGACATCTCAAACCCGAGGAGGGGAAAGGACATCACAAACACAAGGAGGGGAAAGGATATTGCAAAATCGAGGAGGGGAAAGGACATTGTAAAGCTGAGGAGGGGAAAGGACATTACAAACACGAGGAGGGGAAAGGACATTACAAACATGAGGAGGGGAAAGGACATTACAAACACGAGGAGGGGGAAGGACATTGCAAACTCGAGGAGGGGAAAGGATATTACAAACACGAGGCGGGGAAAGGATATTACAAACACGAGGAGGGGAAAGGACATTACAAACATGAGGAGGGGAAAGGACATTACAAGCTCGAGGAGGGGAAAGGACATTGTAAACTCGAGGAGAGAAAGGACATCACAAACCCAAGGAGTGGAAAGGACATTGCAAACTACAGGAGGAAAAAGGACTTTGCAAACGAGAGGAGGAAAAAGGACATCGCAAACTCGAGGAGGAAAAAGGACTTTGCAAACTCGAGGAGGAAAAAGGACATCACAAACCCAAGGAGGGGAAAGGACATCACAAACTAGATGTGGAAAAAGGACATTGCAAACCCAAGGAGGGGAAAGGACATTGGAAACTCAAGGAGGAAAAAGGACATCGCAAACCCGAGGAAAAAGGACATCGCAAACTTGAGGAGGAGAAAGGGCATCACAAATTCGAGGAGAGGAAAGGACATCCCAAACTCGAGGAGGGGAAAGGACATCACAAATTCGAGGAGAGGAAAGGACATCCCAAACTTGAGAAGGGGAAAGGACATCACAAACTCGAGGAGGAGAAAGAACACCAAAAACACGAGGAGGAGAAGAGACATCGCAAACTCGAGGAGGAGAAAAGACATCGCAAACTCAAGGAGGAGAAAGGACATCACAAACTCAAGGAGGAGTAAGGGCATCACAAATTCGAGAAGAGGAAAGGATATTGCAAACCCGGGGAGGAAAAGGACATCGCAAACGCAAGGAGGGGAAAGGACAAAGCAAACTAGAGGAAGAAAAAGGACATCACAAACCCGAGGAAAAAGGACATCGCAAACTCGAGGAGGAGAAAGGACATCGCAAACTCGACGAAGGGAAAGGACATCACAAACTCGAGGAGGGGAAAGGACATTGCAAACTCGAGGAGGGGAAAGGCCATAGCAAACTCAAGGAGGAGAAAGGACATCGCAAACTCGAGGAGGGGAAAGGACATCGCAAACTCGAGGAGGAGAAAGGACATCGCAAACTCAAGGAGGGAAAAGGACATCGCAAACTCAAGGAGGAGAAAGGGCATCACAAATTCGAGAAGAGGAAAGGATATTGCAAACTCAGGGAGGAAAAGGACATCGCAAACCCAAGGAGGGGAAAGGACATCGCAAACTAGAGGAAAAAGGACATCGCAATCTCGAGGAGGAAAAAGGACATCGCAAACTCGAGGAGGAAAAGGACATCGTAAACTCAAGGAGGAGAACGGGCATCATAAACCTGAGGAGGAGAAAGGGCATCGTAAACCTGAGGAGGGAAAAGGACATCGCAAACTCGAGGAGGAGAAAAGACATTACAAACTCAAGGAGGAGAACGGGCATCATAAGCCTGAGGAGGAGAAAAGGCATCATAAACCTGAGGAGGAGAAAGGACATCTCAAACCCGAGGAGGGGAAAGGACATCACAAACACAAGGAGGGGAAAGGATATTGCAAAATCGAGGAGGGGAAAGGACATTGCAAAGCCGAGGAGGGGAAAGGACATTACAAACACGAGGAGGGGAAAGGACATTACAAACATGAGGAGGGGAAAGGACATTACAAACACGAGGAGGGGGAAGGACATTGCAAACTCGAGGAGGGGAAAGGATATTACAAACACGAGGCGGGGAAAGGATATTACAAACACGAGGAGGGGAAAGGACATTACAAATGTGAGGAGGGGAAAGGACATTACAAACTCGAGGAGGGGAAAGGACATTGTAAACTCGAGGAGAGAAAGGACATCACAAACCCAATGTGTGGAAAGGACATTGCAAACTAGAGGAGGAAAAAGGACTTTGCAAATGAGAGGAGGAAAAAGGACATCGCAAACTCGAGGAGGAAAAAGGACATCCCAAACCCAAGGAGAGGAAAGGACATTGGAAACTCGAGGAGGAAAAAGGACATCGCAAACCCGAGGAAAAAGGACATCGCAAACTTGAGGAGAAAGGGCATCACAAATTCGAGGAGAGGAAAGGACATCCCAAACTCGAGGAGGGGAAAGGACATCACAAACTCGAGGAGGAGAAAGAACACCAAAAACACGAGGAGGAGATGAGACGTCCCAAACTCAAGGAGGAGAAAGGACATCACAAACTCAAGGAGGAGAAAGGGCATCACAAATTCGAGAAGAGGAAAGGATATTGCAAACCCGGGGAGCTAAAGGACATCGCAAACCCAAGGAGGGGAAAGGACAAAGCAAACTAGAGGAAGAAAAAGGACATTGCAAACTCGAGGAGGAGAAAGGACATCGCAAACTCGAGGAGGGGAAAGGACATCGCAAACTCAAGGAGGCGAAAGGACATCGCAAACTCGACGAAGGGAAAGGACATCACAACTCAAGGAGGAGAAAGGACATCGCAAACTCGAGGAGGGGAAAGGACATCGCAAACTCAAGGAGGAGAAAAGACATCGCAAACTCGAGGGGAAAGGACATCACAAAATCGAGGAGGAGAAAGGACATCGGAAACTCGACGAGGAGAAAGGACATCGCAAACTTGAGGAGGAGAAAGGACATCGCAAACTCGAGGAGGAGAAAGGACATTACAAACGCAAGGAGGAGAAAGGGATCACAAGTTCGAGGAGGGGAAAGGATATTGCAAACTCGAGGAGGAGAAAGGACATTGCAAACCTGAGGAGGGGAAAGGACATTGCAAACCTGAGGAAGGGAAAGGACATTGCAAACTAGAGGAGGAGAAAGGGCATCATAAACCTGAGGAGGAGAAAGGACATTACAAACTCGAGGAGGAGAAAGGGCATCATAAACCTGAGGAGGGAAAAGGGCATCATAAACCTGAGGAGGAGAAAGGACATCGCAAACCCGAGGAAGGGAAATGACATCGCAAACACAAGGAGGGGAAAGGACATTGTAAAGCTGAGGAGGGGAGAGGACATTACAAACACGAGGGGAAAGGACATTAGAAACATGAGGAGGGGAAAGGACATTACAAACACGAGGAGGGGGAAGGACATTGCAAACTCGAGGAGGAGAAAGGACATCACAAACTCGAGGAGGGGAAAGGACATCGCAAACTCAAGGAGGAGAAAGGACATCGCAAACTCGACGAAGGGAAAGGACATCACAAACTCAAGGAGGAGAAAGGACATCGCAAACTCGAGGAGGGGAAAGGACATCGCAAACTCAAGGAGGAGAAAAGACATCGCAAACTCGAGGGGAAAGGACATCACAAAATCGAGGAGGAGAAAGGACATCGGAAACTCGACGAGGAGAAAGGGATCACAAGTTCGAGGAGGGGAAAGGATATTGCAAACTCGAGGAGGAGAAAGGACATCGCAAACCCAAGGAGGGGAAAGGACATCGCAAACTAGAGGGAAAAGGACATCGCAATCTCGAGGAGGAAAAAGGACATCGCAAACTCGAGGAGGAGAAAGGACATCGCGAACTCAAGGAGGAGAAAGGACATTGCGAACTCGAGGAGGGGAAAGGACATCGCAAACTCAAGGAGGAGAAAGGGATCACAAGTTCGAGGAGAGGAAAGGGCATTGCAAACTCAAGGAGGAGAAAGGACATCGCAAACTCAAGGAGGAGAACGGGCATCATAAACCTGAGGAGGAGAAAGGACATCGCAAACACGAGGAGGGGAAAGGACATTACAAACACAAGGAGGGGAAAGGACATTACAAACATGAGGAAGGGAAAGGACATTACAAACACGAGGAAGGGGAAGGACATTGCAAACTCGAGGGAAAATGATATTACAAACACGAGGCGGGGAAAGGATATTACAAACACGAGGAGGGGAAAGGACATTACAAACGTGAGGAGGGGAAAGGACATTACAAACACGAGGAGGGGAAAGGACATTACAAACACGAGCAGGGCGAAGGACATTGCAAACTCGAGGAGGGGAAAGGACATTGCAAAGCTGAGGAGGGGAAAGGACATTACAAACACAAGGAGGGGAAAGGACATTGCAAGTTAATGAAAGAGAAAGAACATATCAAACTTGTGAACCAGGCAGAAAATTGCAAGCTCAAAGAGGAGAACGAACAAGCTCATTATTTGGTGGCCTCACAAAAGCAGGAAGCCAGTGAGTGCATGTGAAGGCAGATGCCTCTTGCTGTGTGTTCAGTGAGCAGCAGGTTAATGTTTCAGTTTGAGCCTTTTATCAGGGCAGAAGATGAAGGGTCACTGCCAAAGCATTAAGCATCCTTTCGCATGATGACTGACCTGCTGAGCACTTGCAGTACTTTATATTTTTATAAAGGGAACTAAGGAATATTTTATGATATTTTTCATTTCATTCAATCATTACATTCAGCTAAAAAATACAGTTAATCAATTTGACAGATTGATATGACAGAAAAATCAATTGTGAATTTTTTTGCCAATTTTCTCATGCAAGAAACCTGAGAGATGAGCTCCAAACAAGCATACTGAACTGAACAGCATGTCTGGTTTCTTGCTGATAGAGGCTTGTTAACAAAATTGTGTTCTCAGAAACAGTACATTCAAAGCTGCACAATCTCACCACTTTGTTAATATCCCTTATGTCAGAAGAGGAAGTTCACCTTCCATGTGAGTCCTGAGAGAACTGGTTGGTTGTATGAGTTGGATCATCCTGCCAATTTTGCCGCTCCCCGTTTGAGAGACATCACCTCCTTATGGTGCCTCCATCTGACACCCTGAGACCAGGAATTCACCCAGTGAGAACTACTTTGTGTTGGGAACTGGACAGGGCTGGCACAATGCAATGACAGGGAGGGTGTGAATTTTTAATAAATTGCCTTCAGGACCGATTGAGTTAACAGCCGAAACTCAGGGAGCTCATCTAACCCATCCTGTAATGGTTTATGGTCTCCAATCTGATCAAGTACTGTCGGCATTCTGTTGCTTGCACCATTCAAGCCAAACTAGTGCAAAATGACAACAGTTGTTCTGGTACAGTGTTCCTTGGGGATACATGGAATTGAATATATGGACGCCAAGAGATGTGAGGACGATGAATATTCTGGACTTTTGCTTGATTACCTCTGATGTTTCGGGCACACTTATGTGGCACTTGCCTTCAACGAGTATAAATGGATGGGATAGAGTCAATCATAGATTCATACAATAGTTTGATAGAGCAGACTGTGCATAATCTGTGGATAGGCTTGCTAACTTTGGCTGGATGTTTTTCTGGAGGATTCATGTCATGGTCTCTCACCTTTAACTTTCCGGCCTCATGCTTCTTCCATTGGTCACTCAATCCTTGCAGAGGCCCACAAATGGACCGTTCATTACCTGATTGGATGGTAGGTGACATTTAGTCAAACAGTTAATTCGTTCCATATCCAAAATTTTTATACCTCATAATTGTTCAAGGGAAATGAAAAAAAAACTCAATTTTTTTCGATATTCCTATGATTTTTTTCTTGGGTTTGCTCACAGCAGTGTCCTGGAGATTCATTTTAAATTCCCAGCATTGTAATATGCCTTTAAGGGATATCAGCATGACATCATGGGAATGGAAATGTGTCCTGTGATCCAGTCTTAGTTTCACTTTTACTTTGAGCAGAGCACAAACACACACAGCTCCTAATGTCTTCAAGCTTTAAACCTATGTATAACCGTTCTCATGTGTCTCGTCTTAATAAATGAACCCACAACGTGTTTACCCAATCCCTTATGAGTGAGCAATTGGTGCTTGCATCATTATACCATCACGGCAGGATGTGCAGCGGTTGTTCCTTCTAAACAACATGGAGATCAGTGGTGGTAGGACAAGTGGCAGCAAGATTAAGTACAGGTACGACGTTTGCAAAGTCCTTTTTCCTCCTCTAGTTTGCAATGTCCTTTCCACTCCTTGGGTTTGTGATGTCCTTTCTCTCCTCGAGTTTAAAATGTCCTTTCCCCTCCTCGAGTTTGCGATGTCCTTTCCCCTCCTCGAGTTTGCGATGTCCTTTCCTCTCCTCAAGTAGTAGCTTTCTGTGTGAGCACTGGCCTATGTAAATTATGGGATGGTTCTGGTTGTCTGAGTCTGAACATCCTAATCCTATTTGCACATGATATTTGGTTCATTTTAAACAACAGTTAGTTTGGTGCTGACAAATGAGAAAGCATGGACCCAGAGGAGACCATTTAGTTCATCAGGCCTGTCCTTTCCACAGAACATGTCCATACTCCTGCATCATTGCCTCTGCCCCATCCATTCGACAAAAGTACACCTGAATCTCCACAGGGAATCAAGCAAATCTCCAGAATATCTATCCATTTTCGGTTTCCCCTACTCAACCTTGGCCTATTGCCTGCTACAGATAACATCCTCTCCTGCCTCCTGCCCTTGAAGCACAGAAACTATTGACAAATTGATGGGGCCTAAATCAATATTATTCCCCGATCACATGTTGGTGAAACACCAGCCATCTCCCAAACTTTAATAACACGTGAAGCCTAAAGTAACATCCAGGGCTGGATGCTCCTCTTCTGGGTGGACTTCCAGCCACAAAGGAACCCTAGAACCACAGAAACGTTATGGCACAGAAAGAGGCCATTCAACCCATCATGTCTGTGCCTGCCAAAAAAGAGAATTTTTAATTCCACTCTCCAGCACCTGGTCTGTAGCCTTGCGGGTTACAGCACTTCAGGTGCTGATCAGGTACCTTTTAAATGAGTTGAATGTTTCAGCCTCAACCACTGATTTAGGCAGTGAATTCCAGATGCCCACCACCCTCTGGGTGAAAAAGCTTTTCCTTTGTCCCCTCTGATCCTTCTACCAATCACCTTAAATCTATTCCTCCCTGGTAATTGACCCCTCAGTTAGGGGAAACAGGTCTTTCCTGTCCACCCTATCAAGGCCCCTTATAATTTTGTACACCTCAATTAGGTCACCCCTTAGCCTAAGGAAAACAACCCTAGCCTATCCAATCTTTCCTCATAGCTGCAATTTTCAAGTCCTGGCAACATTCTTGTAAATCAAGAACTTCTGCTCATCTCTCTTATTCCACCCCAATATTAACCCATTTCCCTGGGTCAAAGACCATCTCATTTGCACTGTGGGCTTCCAGTAGGATTCCCGTTGTCATGGTCACAAAGTCTGGCATCCAGGCAACAGAGGAGGCATCTGTTTTTTTAGTTGCCACGGGGTGTGGGCATCGCTTGCAAGGCCGGAATTTGTCACCCATCCCTAATTGCCTTTGAGAAGGTGGTGGTGAGCTGCCATTTAAAGGGCATTTAAAAGGCAAAAATGCCCCAAAATATTAGGAAATTACCAGCTTTTTAATCCTCAGCAGAGAGTGAAGTTTATACTAGTCAGGTCTATAGGGCCAGATTACAGGGAGAGGAGGCCAAAACAAGGCCCTCTCTCTATACTGGGGGACCCTCAGGGCCATTAACTCTTACTCCCAGGGCCACTGTGGACAAGGCGGCAGATGAAGCAAGAAGGGACAAAGCTCTTCCAGAAATTAGCCTTCAAAGTTTTCAGGTTATTCCTTTCAATGACCAGAAAATTGGGAGGGCTATGAATCAGGCGTGCGGGACCCCATCTGATCTGTGCTTGGAGCCCCCAACTCATAAAATGTGGCCCATCCAGAAATCCCCATTCCATTGCCCCTCACAACCAGTCAGCAAGACCACAAGGGATCTCCTCGAATTATGATGAGGTAGCGCATCATTGCATTAGTGTCCTGTGATGATTTTTGTGCAGCGTTTATGGCACAGTTCCGGTTGTTTTTTGATTTTCATGATTCATCGTTATTGTCTGCTGACAATATCTGTATCAGGTTACCCTAAAACACCCAATCGAACGAGAAATCAGATACCTTGACATCCTGCCAGGATTACCAATCCAGATCTGCTTGCCCTGTAAATCTGAAAGAATCAGGGGATATTCTTGTCACAGAAGAGCTTCACCCTGGACAGAGGCAGCAATTTACCTCCTTTTCCCTTCCCACCTCTAAAATTCCAAAAGTGACGATCATTTGCCTTTTTCTGGTGATCTTCATCTCGTTGTGGTGCTTTATACAGAAGTGCTCAGAACTCTGTAACATCAATCTGTAACTGAATTTTACCCTGATCATTTGTCTTTGTGGGGTTATACTTAACATGGGACAATTTATCTACAGTCTATGTAAAGGAAACAAGGAAACACTGAGATATTGGCACTCCTCTAATTCTAGCCTCTTGAACATCCCTAATTTTAATCACTCCATCATTGGTGGCCATACCTTCAGTTGCTTAGGCCACAAGCTCTGGAATTCCTTCTCTCCGCCTCTCTACCTCTCCTCCTTTAAGAAAGTCCTTAAAACCTACCTCCTTGACTAAGCTTTTGGTCATCTGACCTAATATCTCCTTATTTGGCTTGGTGTCATACTTTGTTTTATAATGCTCCTGTGAAATGCCTTGGAACGTTTTATTACATTAAAGGTATATAAATAGGTTGTTGTTGTTTTAGGTAAATGAGTGGTACTTGTAATTGTCCCCAAGGTTATTTGCATACTTTCTTCATTTCACCTTTGACCCTTGCTTCTTCCAGGCCGCTAGTCCACTTGCTGTGAATGTGCAGGGTTACAGATGCTCGAGCTTTGATTCAATAATGCATCCTCTCTTTTTCTTTTCTCTTTCATTATTCTTTTCCAATTTGCTAACCCACTCCTGTTATTAAAGTGTAGATTATTGCTGGGTACAATTACACAGCCATTGACCATCTCCCCAGTTGCCAGTCTTCAAGAGTGAGCCTGGATGCTGAGTGGCAGTGGGCTGTTTGACTGCAGGAGGACTAACATGGCCTGACATCCATCACAAATCCAGCAGGAGGTGCTGTTTGGTACATTTTGATGGGTTTGAATCCAGGTTCAAGCCCCACCCCAGGGCTTGAGCACAAAATTCAAGGCTGACCCTCCAGTGTCATACTGAGGAAGCATTGCACTGTCGGCAGTGCCGCCTTTTGGATAAAACATTAAACTAAGGCCCCATCTGCTTGCTCGGGTGGATGTAAAATGGCACGATTTCGAAGAAGAGGAGGAGAATTATCCCTGATGTCCTGACCAATATTTATCCCAATCAACATCACAACAGATTACCTGGTGTTTCATCAGAGTTCTGACTAAAGGTCACTGACCTGAAACGTTAACCCTGTTTCTCTCTTTCCACAAATGCTACCAGATCTGCTGAGTATTTGCAGCATTTTCTGTCTTTATTTCAGATTTCCAGCATCCATGATATTTTGTCCTTGTCGAAGGTTATGTTGATTGGGTTAGATGAAGTAGGATGGGAGGAGGCTTATGTGGAAAGTAAACACTGGTATGGACCAGTTGGGCCAAATGGCTCATTTCTGTGTTGTAAATACTGTGTGAACATATGCATTAATCAGAAGTTGACTCCCAATGTGTTTAATGGTAGTATGGTGTATTGTTGGACCTAAATGTAGCCCCTCATTATAGTCCAATTGGCTTCTGTGGTGAAGAAGAAACACCTTTTATTTTAATATCATGTCTCTTTATTTCCATACTTTTGCCCCTTTCTGCATTCCTCTCTTGAAAGCACTGACACTTGCTGCAGTTTGGTGCTATAGGTACCAGCAATCTTACAGGTGCTGGGCATTTTAATGGCCATTTCCCGGCTGTTGAGTGTTTACAAAAGGAGGGAGACAGTCACACAAATTCTATGACAGTATGGATCTGGCAAATCAGCCTGACTGAACAGTGAATGGATCAAAATAAGCCTGTCAATTGGTGGAAAATAGGGTTGCCAACTCTCTAGGATTTCCCTGGAATTAATGATTAACCTCCTGGAAGAAACTGGGAGAAAAATTATTGGGGCATTTGAGAGAAAAATGTTTTTTCCTTTGAATGCTCTTGCTTATTAATTATGAAAAATATTGGAGATGAGGAGAAAAGGGCTGTTTGACCAAGTGGGGCAGTTGGAGGCAGGAGGCCATGTGATTGAATCTCCAGGAATGCATCTGACCAGAGTTGGTAACCCTATTGGAAAGGGAATGGCCTTGGGGAACTAAAATTCTGAAGAATAATGTGTGTATGGAGAGTGCTGGAAAGCACACTCACAGAGAAACATTCTATGCTCAGAGGGTTAACCCCTTGAGGACCATTGCAGAATGGCAATATCTTAATTCTTTTGAAAAGTCCGCAAAATGATTATCTTCTTCTGAGGCAGTCCCTCAGGGTTGAGGATGACTTGCTTCCATGCTGGCTCAATGTGTTCTGTCAGGTTGATAAGTCCAATGCGTGATCTGCAGACGCTGTAAACGCAGGGCAATTTTGATTTCTCCAATTTCTGTTTGACAACAGAACATTTGGAGTGTTGTCCTGTTAAGGGTGAGGAGATGATGGGGCTGTGCAATCAATGGGGAGGATAAATGCATTCGCACTAAAAACTGCCTGTGTATGTTAGCAACTTCCATGTACTGCTTTTTTAATGCTGTTGAAACTCTGAGCTGCCTAACTCTCATACGCAGACCATGCTGAACTTTTTGAGCAGTTTTGGATCGTAATCCTGTGCAAGCTGGGCTCCCCTGGCGAGTGCTAGTTTGTAATTGATGCTGACAGCAAGATATAAATCAAATGCAGGCTTCAATTGTTGCTAACACTCTGCGAGATGCTGCTTTCAATAAAGTTTCTTTAATATCCTTGATCTTGGCACTTGGGTGCTCATTACTCAGGCCCCCAGCCCCCCACCCACTAGTGAGAAGGCCGTCAAATTAGTCAACAGCCAGCAATTACAGGACAATAAATCTCAATTGTAGTGAGAGGCTGATACATCACCTTTCAAATTTTGACTCATTAAGAAGATTGAACTCTTTCGCTGAGGCTATTTTGAGCGAGGGAGAGAAGAATGGGAACGAGGATGAGAGACTCGGTTTTTTTTTCTCTCTTGTTCTCCTTCTCTTAACACTTCCTGCTCTGCTGCTTTTCACTGGTAATAGCTGGAAGGTAAGAGATGCCTTGCAGAGCTTGTTTAGGAAAAGAGTGTGCGTCAGAGGTTCAGGTTGCCATGAGAGTTCTCTAGGAGCCTGGCTGCAAATTGAATGGTGGATCAGGACTCAGTGATGAGGCAGCAGTGCCAAGTCCACTGACAAAACCCCTCCCTACAGTCAGTTGGGACGGGCTCCTTATAAATTATTAAGCAGGCCAGGGCTGCTCATCATCCTGGCTCCAGCACTCTGTGGCAGCGTGAACATACAGCACAGTACTTCTTCAGTGAAGCTGACTGGGACCTATTGTGCAACTGAGACAGCTTGAAATAATATCCAATGCCTTCTTAACTTCCTGCAGTATGTAATTTTTTTAAATCTTTGACTTATCGACATGTGTCTTATTAGTTTAACTATATGACGCCAAGATATTTCTACATCAAAACTGTACTTTTTAAAAAAAAAGATTTTGTAAAGGCAATTCAATACTCCTAATCTTTGGAATTTAAAAAAAACAGCTTGCCTTCCGTGTGTTTATTCAGAATGCCAGTCCAGATATTTTGCACTATTTCTTTTGCGGCTGATGATGAGAAGGGAGAGGAGAAGAGAAGGGAGGAGAGTTTTGATCAGTTTTCTGAAGAGGGTGACCATGAGGAGGAAGGCCAGTCGAATGTGGTCAGCCTCGCTGCGTTTGCCGGGAGCTCCAACTTGCATGGAATGAGCCATATCTTTGTTGAGGGCGGCTGTGGCGTTCGACAAGTCTTGTGGGGCTGTGCTTTCCTCTCCTCCCTTGCCATCTTTTTGTACCAGGTTATGGACCGAGTCATGTATTATCTGGAGTACCACCACATCACGGCTCTCGATGAGATGGACAGCTCCTTCCTGTACTTCCCGGCGGTGACCTTCTGCAACTTCAACAGATTCAGGCGCTCCAAGATCACTTACGCAGACTTGGCCTTTGCCGGCACACTAATGGGATACACGGAGGGCATGGATCCAGGATTCCGGGTGGCCCCGTCGGTCAAGAATGATGGCTCGTCCATCAGCATGTACGAATTGTTCAACAGGACCAGCCATCAGTTGGAGGACATGCTGAAGGATTGTCGATACCGTATGGAGGAATGTGGCCCTGAAAACTTCACTGTGGTAAGTCAAGTTTACTCGACACAGGATTCAGGGAGTTCTGCCACCAGGAGATTCTTAAACTTTGGTGATAGCCATTCCCTTACTTTATTATGCCAAACGTGCTTGCTGTTGCGCCCCCATGGGTGGGATATTGTGCACTCATCTCTTAAACCCACTGGGTTATGCTGTTGTCTTTATCCTTGCTAAGGTTTATTGATATCCAATAGCTCCTGGCTAAAAGTCACCCCCCATCCCCACATTCCAGCAAGGCTTCGGTTTCATTGCTTAAATGGCAAGGGCACCAATGGGATGAAGTTTATGCAAAGGAATCAGAGTCTGCAGTGGCATCAGTCTAGGTTAGGTTAGTGTTATAGAAATGGCAGACAAAAGTTCTTGGTGAAGAGGTAAAGAGGAGAATGTGTAGCATAGATTAGATCGACTTTTAAGGCAAAGTGTGTACCAAGGCACTGCGGCATGAGTAGATAAAGAAGGCAACAGAGTAGGATACCTGCTAGGCTTCCAACCTATGGCTCAGTCCATAGCACTTTTGCCTCTGAGTCAGAAGGTTGTGGGTTCAAGTCCTACTCCAGCAGCCAACTTGTGCACAGCAAGATCCCAAAACAAGATAAACGACCAGATCGTGTTTCAGTGTGGCTGTTTGAGGGATCTATGTTGGGCAGAACACCAGGGAGAAGTCCCCTGCTCTGCTTTAAATAGTGGCTGTGGGATCTTTTATGTTCACCTGAGAGGGCAGGCAGGGCTTCGCTTTAACATCTCATCCAAAGGTTGGCACCTCTGTCAGTGCAGCACTGAAGCGTCGGCCTAAATTATGTCCTCAAGTCTCTGGGGTGGGACATGACCTGGAGAATTCCCATTTGCTTTGTTTGGTGAAATTCTTCCAATTTCTTTCGTTTGCCTCCAAGCAAAGGCCAGGTAGTTACTGCTCCAATTTGCACCATTCCATGTCTTCTTTAGTGACAGTTTATTGTTAGTTTGATCTGTCCATTGTAAGGCTGGGGCTTCTGCTTTGTGGGGCTGTGTGCTTAATAGGGAGGCAGAATAACTTAAGCTCAGTGAGTTGAGGGAGTGCAATGGTGATCTTTAAAATCTTTTTCCATCTTGTGATGGCCCCTGCTGGGAACTTCAAATGCTGGACCTCCATTTGTGAGCTCCTTCGATCTTATTTCAGCTTTTAAATTTCTAGTTATTTGTCACTTGTTATTTTGGCTGTACGATAGGTCCATCTGATGATCTTAGAAGCAGCATTAGAAATTTGGAGACAGCTATCTTTCTGTTAGCAGCACTCTCATCTCTGAGTCAGAAGGTTATGGGTTCAAGTCCCAGTCCAGAAACTGAGCACGAATCTAGGCTGAGACTCCAGCACTGTACTTAGTACTGCACTGTGGATGTGTTGATATTTGGATGAGATGTTGAATCAATAGCCCTGTCTGCCCTTGCAGGTGAACATAAAAGATCCCATGGGCCTATTTTGAAGAAGACCAGGGGAGCACATGGGGTGCTCTAGCCAAATTAATATCCCTCAACTAATGTTACAAAATCAGATTATCTAGCCATTATCACATTGCTGTTTGTGGGAGCTTGCTCTGCGTACATTGGCTGTCATGTTTCCTACATTACAACAGTGACTACACTTCAAAAAGTACTTCATTGGATGTAAAGTGCTTTGGAGCATCCTGAGTTTGTGAAAGATGCTTTTTTTTTATTCACAGGATGTGGGCTTCACTGGCTGGGCCAGCATTTATTGCCCATCCCTAATTGCCCTTGAGAAGGTGGTGGTGAGCTGCCTTCTTGAATCACTGCAGTCCAAGTGGTGTAGGTACACCCACAGTGCTGTTAGGGAGGGAGTTCCAGGATTTTGACCCAGCGACAGTGAAGGAATGGCGATATATTTCCAAGTCAGGATGATGTGTGACTTGCAGGGGTACTTGCAGGTGATGGTGTTCCCAAGTGTCTGCTGCCCTTGTCCTTCTAGATGGTAGTGGTCGGGGGGTTGGAAGGTGCTGTCTAAGGAACCTTGGTGAATTCCTGCAGTGCATCTTGTAGATGGTACACACTGCTGCTACTGTGCGTCAGTGGTGGAGGAGGGAGTGAATGTTTGTGGATGGGGTGTCAATCAAGCAGGCTGCTTTGTCCTGGATGGTGTCAAGCTTCTTGAGTGTTCTTTCTCGTTTGTTCTTTCTTGTTCTCCTTGTTTGACCCCATGCTTCTATTCCTGTCAACTTACTTTACCCATTAAATGCTATTGTGATTGGTACCTTTGATTACAGTAACCTTTTTCCATTGAGATTTAATTATATAACCAGAAAATCTTTGTGGTTCAGCGGGTAGCAGCCTTGTCTCTGATTCAAATCTGACTTCCGACTTGTGCACAAAAATTGAGGCTAATACTCCAGTGTAGTACTGAGGCAGTCCTGCACTTTCATTGGTGCTATCTTTCTGTAAGATATTGAGGCCCCATCCACCTCTCAGGTGGACGTAAAAGATCCCATGACACTATTTTGAAAAAGGCAGGGCATTTTCCCCAGTGTCCTGGCGCCAACATTTATCCCTCACATTTAGCATCACAAAAAATTGATTATCTGATCATTATCACATTGCTGTTTGTGGGAGCTTGCTGTGCACAAATTGGCTGTCATAATTCCTACATTACGGCAGTGACTCCACTTCAAAAAAATATTTCATTGACTGAAAAGAGTTTGAGACATCTGGTGGTCGTGAGAGGTGATGTACAAATGTAAATCTTCCTTTTGCTTTAAAACTACTTGTGCACGTGTAGCTTTTTCAGTTGAGCTGTAGACTGTCTTTGGCAGCTGAGAGACAGTACAATTATGTTCATTATTTCGCAGCGGCAGACGTATATTTCAATGCCTTGCTATTTTGAAACTTTGTATCTTCCACTTGGAAATATCCTGGGCGTTGAGGATATCTGTTATTACTTGGAGGGGCCTATTTTGATATTTGTGAGGGCAGTATTGGCGTGTAACTGTTAGGTGTTGCCACATTGAGCTGAAGCAGTCACGTAACGTTTCGTCCACTGTGCCAACCACAGCCTTCACACCTTTGCAATCTTACTGTTCTTTATTGTGCTGTAAACTTGTATTATCCGGAATTTTGGAATTTCTGATGTTCCCCTAATATGAATTGCAACTTTACCAACCGGAAGCAATTACGAAGTTATCCGGATCCTGAATTGTATACAATTATTTTTTACTTATATTAACCGGTATTTTGGATTAACCGGCATCACCCACTCCCCACGCATGCTGGATAATAATGATTTTACTGTGTAATAAATAAGAGTTTCGGGCTGAAAGTGTAAGCTCCACCTGCAAAACAGGCAAAACCTACTAAAACAGCAGCGTCTTCAAAAAAATACGAGACAATCAGTTTAATGTTAACACGTAATTTCCCCAGAGAGTTGGACCTTGTAATGTAATTAAAGGCACAATTCCTGGATCTAATTTTCTTCCTTTTTTAACAACGTTCTTTCTTCCACTCCTTCAATGTACTTTTCCCGATCTCCCTGCCTCCTGCTTTCCCACCCCCTCCCCCACCAGCTTCACTTGTGTAATAAAGTTTTCACGTTGCTGCACGAACAGCTGTGAGCTTGGCTGTGCTCGGTTACTATAAAAAGCCTCGGGTCCTGTCTCATTTAAGAACATGTTGCCAGCCTGCAGAATGTCTTGCTGACATGTAGTGTTGCCTTGCCGTCACACCCGAGTGCTTGTGGCAGCGTTGGTCTCAATTTCTTTTTAAATCGGATGTTTCGAGGACGGGTGCAAGGGTGTTTTAGGAGAGGAGGGGGCACTGTGATATCTCCTGAGAGTTTCACCACGAATGCATTAGTGTTGAAATGCGGTCGCCCATGTCCTTGCTATGCACGCAAAGATTCCCGCAACGGTCTGGCAGGAGTTTAACGCAAGATGATTTCAGCAAAAACAATGTCACAATTGGAGCACCATATGGGCAATCCCGGATGCCAGCCCTCCTGCCACCACTCCCTGGCACACTATCATAGAATCAGAGTAATTAGACAGCCCAGAAGGCTATTTAGCCCATCATAGGAACATTTAAATAGACAGAGATCATGGTACATATTGGTACCGACATAGGTAGAAAGAGGGATGAGGTCCTGCAGGCAGAATTTAGGGAGCGAGGAAACAGATTAAAAAACAGGACCTCAAAGGTAGTAATCTTTGGATTACTTCTGGTGCCATGTGCTCGTGAGTATAGAAATAGGAGGTTAGTCCAGATGAATGTGTGGCTGCAGGATGGCGCAGGAGGGAGGGCTTTAGATTTCTGGAACATTGGGACCGTTCCTGGGAGCGGTGGGACCTGTACAAGACAGACGGGTTGCACCTGAACGGAATGGGACCAACATCCTTGCAGGGAGGTTTGCTGGTGCTGTTGGGGAGGGTTTTAACTAACTTGACAGGGGGATGGGATCCTGAGAGGAGGTTCAGCAGGGGGAGATGCACAGCCGAAATTAGAACAGAGAGCAAGTGAGCCTGGAAGGCAGAGAAATTATAGGCCAATTAAAGCACAAGGGAGTTTTAGCAAGGTTGGGGGTAATTATTTTAATGCAAGGAGTCTGCCGAATAAGGCAGACAAGTTGAGGGCACAAATTAACACATGGAAGCATGTAATTGCTGTCACAGAGACATGGTGGAGAGAGGGGCAGGATTGGCAGCTCATTATTCCAGGATATAGGGTCTTCAGGTGAGACAGGGGAGGAGGTAAAAGAGGAAGGAGTATCACAATATTGATCCAGGAATCAATTACAGCAATAAGGAGGGATGACATCATAGAAGGCTCCTCAAATGAAGCCATATGGGTAGAACTGGGAAACAAAAAAGGAGCAATCACATTGCTGGGAGTGTGCAATAGGCCCCCAAATAGTCAGAGAGAAATAGAAGAAAATATGTAGGCAAATTTCAGAGAGATGTAAAAATAATAGGGTAGTAATAGTGGGGGATTTCAACTTCCCCAACATTAACTGGATTAGTCATAGTGTGATAGGTTTAGAGGGAGCGGAATTCTTAAAATGCATCTAGGGGAGCTTTTTAAGCCAGTATGTAGAAGGTCCTAGAAGAGAGGAGGTGGTCCTGGACTTAATTTTAGGGAATGAAGCCGGGCAAGTGGTAGAGGTATCAGCGGGGGAGCATTTTGCAGACAGTGATCATAACTCTGTTAGATTCAAGGTTGTTATGGAAAAGGACAAGGATGGGCCAGAAATCAGAGTTCTAAATTGGGGGAAAGCCGATTTTAATAAGATCAGATATGATTTGGCCAGTGTGGACTGGGAGCAGCTACTTTTAGGTAAATCTGCGTCAGAGCAGTGGGACTCATTCAAGAAGGAAATAGGGAGAGTACAGGGCCAACGTATTCCAGTAAAGACAAAGGATGGGACCAACAAATTCAGGGAACCCTGGATGTCAAGGGATATACAGGATTGGACAAGGAGAAGAAGGGAGGCTTATGGCAAATACCAAGGGCTCAAAACAGCGGAAGCCCTAGAGGAGTATAGAATGTAGGGGAACTTAAAAAGGAAATTAGGAGAGCAAAAAGGGGGCATGAAAAAACATTAGCAGGTGAAATAAAGGAAAATCCAAAGTTATTTTACAAGTACATTAAGAGTAAGAGGATAACTAGGGAAAGAGTAGGGCCCATTAAGGACCATTGTGATAATTGGTGTGTGGAGCTGGAAGACAAAGGTAATGAATACTTTGTGTTGGTGTTCACAAGTGAGAGGGATGATGTGGGTATGGAAATCAGGCAGAAGGACTGTCATATAATTAAAGAAATTAGCATAGAAAGGGAGGAGGTTCTAAGGGGTTTGGCAGGCTTAAAAGTAGATAAATCTCCAGGCCCAGACGAAATGTATCCCAGGCTGTTGAGCGATGCAAGGGAAGAGATAGCAGGGGCGCTGGCAATAATTTTCAATACCTCTCTGGCCACAGGAGAGGTGCCAGAGGACTGGAGGACAGCCAATGTGGTGCCGTTATTCAAGGAGGGAGGAAGGGATAAACCAGGGAACTACAGGCCAGTCAGTCTAACCTCAGTGATGGGGAAACTATTGGAAGCAATTCTGAGGGACAGAATTAATCTACACTTGGAGAGACAGAGATTAATCAAGGACAGTCAGCATGGTTTTATTAAGGGGAGGTCACGTCTGACCAATTTGATTGAATTTTTCGAAGAG
This sequence comes from Carcharodon carcharias, assembly GCF_017639515.1. Lineage (NCBI taxonomy): Eukaryota > Metazoa > Chordata > Chondrichthyes > Lamniformes > Lamnidae > Carcharodon > Carcharodon carcharias. The sequence goes on along the minus strand of NC_054507.1, from coordinate 17,721,417 downwards.
GTGACCAGGTGTGTAAATGAGGGCAATGCATTTGACGTAGTCTATTTGGACTTCAACAAGGCTTTTGATAAGGCTCCGTATGGAAGACTGGGATCCAAGGCAATTTGGCAAATTGGATCCAGAATTGGCTGAGTGGCAGGAAGCAGAGGGTGATGGTCAAGGAGTGTTTTTGTGTCTGGATGCCTGTGTCCAGTGGGGTTCCACAAGGATCGGTTTTGGGTCCCTTGCTGTTTGTGGTATATATAAACAATTTAGACTTGAATGTAGGAGGGTTGATCAGTAAGTTCACAGATGACACGAAAATTGGTGGGGTGGTAAATAGTGAGGAGGATAGCCTTAGATTACAGGAGGATATAGGCGGGCTGGTCAGATGGGCTGATCAGTGGCAAATGGAATTTAATCAGGATAAGTGTGAGGTGATGCACTTGGGCAGGACAAACAAGGAACGGGAATACACGATGAATGGTAGGACCCTGGGAAGTACCAAAGATCAGAGGGACCTTGTTGTGCATGTCCACCGGTCCCTCAAGGTAGCGGGACAGGTAGATAAGGTGGTTAAGAAGGCATATGGGATACTTGCCTTTATTAGCTGAGGCACAGAATATAAGAGTAGGGAGGTTATGCTGGAACTGTATAAAACACTGGTTAGGCCTCAGCTAGTTCTGGAATCCGCATTATAGGAAGGATGTGATTGCACTCGAGAGAGTGCAGAGGAGATTTACCAGGATGTTGCTTGGGCTGGAGAGCTTTAGTTATGAGGAGAGATTGGATAGACCGGGGTTATTTTCCCTGAAGCAGAGGAGATTGAGGGTGGACATGATTGAAGTGTATAAAATTATGAGGGGCATAGCTAAGGTGGACAGAAAGGAACTTTTCCCCTTGGTGGAGGGATCAATAACCAGAGGGCATAGATTTAAGGTAAGGGGCAGGAGGTTTAGAGGGGATGTGAGGAAGAATTTTTTCACCCAGGGGGTGGTGGGTAACTGGAACTCACTGCCTGAAAGGGTGGTAGAGGCAGAAACCCTCATAACATTTAAGAAGTATTTGGATGTGCACTTGCGATGCCATGGCGTACAAGGCTATGGGCCTAGTGCTGGAAAATGGGATTAGAATAGTTAGGTACTTGTTTGATCAGTGCAGACTCGATGGGCTGAAGGGCCTTTTTCTGTGCTGTAGACCTCTATGACTCTATGATTCTATTTGACTTAAGAGCAGGAGTAGGCTGTTCAGCCCTTCGAGCTTGCTCTGCCATTCATTAAGATCATGGCTGATCTGGTTGTGGTCTCAACTCCACTTTCCTGTCTGCCCCCCATAACCCTTGACTCCCTTGTCAATCAAAAATATGTCTAACTCCCTTCAGCCTTCTTTACTCCAAGGAGAACAGCCCCAGCTTCTCCAACCTAACCTTGTCGCTAAAATCCCTCATCCCCGGAACCATTCTGGTAAATCTCCAGCCCTACGAGCTACAGCCCTCACAATGCTTCACAGCGCTTCAAAAAACCTTCGGCAGGACACATGCCTGTGCCCATTCTTCCTGCAGGATAAAGTGGCACAGAACAGGAGGAGGCCCTTCCTCTACACACCCTGATGCCAATGAAATAACAGCCATCCATATCACTGGCAGAGAGTTGGCACACGACGTTGAAATGATGAGGCTGGAGGCCAGACACAGCAAGGTGTTTGGGCATTTTCCCTTCCTTTTATTTATATCTCACACTCTCACTTGCACGCTCAGTATGACAACCTGGTGGCACGTTGAGCTACCACACATCTGCTACTACTTACCCTTACCACATTGTGTAGGACACTCCTTCTGGGCTGGGTTGTAGGAAATCACCAGACCTGTCCAGGCAGCAAGATTGTTGGTTGAGGACTCCAACAAGTTGCATTATATATCGAGAGCCTTTAACACAGTAAAATGACCCAAGATGCTTCACAGGAGTGATTATCAAACAAAATTTGACATCGAGTCACATAAGGAGGTACTGGGACAGGTAACCAAAAGCTTGGTCAAAGAAGGATGTTTTAAGGAGCGTCTTAAAGGGGGAGAGAGAATTGGAAAGGCAGAACGGTTAGGGAGGGAATTCTAGAACTTAGGGCCTCAGCAGCTGAAGGCATGGCCGACAAAGGTGGAGAGACTAAAATCAAAGATGTTCATGAAGCCAGAATTAGAGGAGGGCAGGTATCTCGGAGGGTTGTGGGGCTGGAGGAGATACAGAGATAGGATGGAGCAAGGCCATGGAAAGATTTGAAAACAAGGATGAGAATTTAAAAATAAGAGGTGTTGCTCAACTTGGAGCCAATGTAGGTAAGCGAGCGGTGATGGATGAACAGGGTTTGGTGCAAGTGAGGATAGGGGCAGCAGAGTTTTGGATTCACTTTCTTCCACCACATCCTCGGGAATGGAGGTACCAGAAGGACCCCTTATGAAGAGAAAAGTTCAAAAAATAAGTCCTTTAAGAATTCAGAAGGCTCTACAGCCAATGCAAGTGCTCTGAAATATAAGTAATGAAAAAACACACAAGGAAGTGTCTCTCAAAGTTTTCCTGTGCAACCTAGAGTAGCTAAGGAGCCCTTAAAATGGTTGCCTCATGATTTGTACCATTCAGGGCTTGTGGACAGGATGAAGAACAGCATGGACTGAGCAGAAAATGATGCTGGGGTTCTTGCCTAAGTGATTTGACATCGATTCACATTTATTATATTTGCATTTTTCCTGACAGAAGCTCCCTCCCCACTAAATCCTGGTCCACCTGAAAATCCAAGTGGGAAGACAATTAGCTCAAGGTTGACAGCTCTGTTCTCCACACAATTTTTTGTCTTGCTGCCACCTTGTCTTTGGGCATAAAGAAGATGGGAAGTGAGATGAAAATCACTCCCAGAACCTCGTGCCAGAACATCAACTATGTGTTAAAAGGCAAAGGTGAGGTTGGCTGATTTAATGCAGCCAAGAAAGAAACCAATAGTATTGACTTCCCATAAATAGGCCTGAGTGAGTTGCCAGCATCACTGTGTGAATCAAATACTTTCCCATAGGGAGATGGAGTGTGATTCCAGTCCCATCACTTCCATGCAGCTCTTAGTCCCTGACCTTATGGGTTATATCTGGAAGATGCTGGGAATAGGGTTGCCAACTCTGGTTGGACAAATTCCTGGAGGTGTCATCACATGACCCTCCTGCCTCGAACTGCAACACCACCCCCCCAACACACACACACACACACACACACACACACACACCCTGCTGTCATTGGTCAATCAACACCTCCATCCATGTGGTGCCCTGCCTTCCCACAGCCAATCAGAAAGCTAACAGGTCCTTCATTACTTGATTGGATGATTCTCAACTGTCAGTCAAACAGTCCTTTTCTCCATCTCCAATATTTTTATAACTAATAAAAGAAAATGTTCAAAGAAAAGTTCCTTTTAAAACAATTTTTCTAATGCCACTATGATTTTGTCCTGTTTTGCTTGCAGCAGAATCATGGAGATTAATCTTTAATTCCTGGAGACACCTGGGCAATCCTGGAGGGTTGGCAACCCTCACCTGGGATCATAAAGTATGAAATGAGAAAAGCTTATTCAACCCATTGAAATTGTTCCTTACGAGACATGTACGATACACATAAGCACCCAGAGATGCAGGAAGTCACATGTAACGTGCACAGTTGTGCCCAAGTTGCTTTCAGTGTTTTGCCTACAATACAAAGAAGGAGCTGGAATGTCGTCACTACTTTAGGAAGTGACCCTTATTACAATACCTGGAAGATGGGTGTCTGCAGTTGAATCCATGGGAAGTACAGCCAATGAGATGGATCCCAAATGTTTAAGTTGCTCACGACACCTCTATTCTCTCCCTCAATTCTGCATTGGAGTGTTATCAACTAAGCTACAATAGCATACATTAAGCAGTCCTGACTGGTTGCAGTTCCCAAAGGAGATTCCCGTGGTGCTGCCAGCAATGGATCTATAGCACTTTATTATGAATTTCTATATTTACGACTTCAATCCCATTCTTATTCCCATTCAAAAGGAAACTAGATGAGTACATGAGAGACAAGGGTATAGAAAGATAACCTGAAAGGCTGAAATGATGTCGATGGAATGGGAGGAGACTTGTGTAGTGTATAAATACCAGTACAAACTAGTTGAGCTGAATGGCCTGTTGCTGTGCTATATATTCTATGTAATAAATCACCCACATCATTTTAAAGGAGTTCTTAATTGACATGGGAGGAATTCCCGGCAATAGGCATCTATTCCATATATTTATTATTTTGTAGGGAAGGGAAAGTTTCTAATGCCTTGAGTTTCCAACTTTGTATCCTTATGCCATTCTTATTCTCGTGTCACAAAATGCCTAAGAGAATTTGGCAAGAGCAGCAATAGACAACGAGCTGGGCATTAAAGAGAAGTTAGGAAGATGACCAAAGGCCTAGTCAAATGGGTAGAAGGAGGATGCCTTTGGAAAGAGGCAGCAAGTGGGAAGGTTTAGGATCCGAGTTCAAGACAGCAGAAACATGATGGCTGAAGGCTCGGCAAAGAACAGACACAAAAACAAATATGATGAGGGAGGAGGGAAACTTGTTTCCAGTGCAAACTGGTTCTAAGATGAGTAAATATTGAAGATGATATGAAGAATTTAATGCCTAGCATTAGCAAATACTTTGAAGCTGACTTGAATGACACTTAATCTCTTTATGTAATTAATTCTGAAAGTAATTTGTTTAAGGAAAAGCAATTTGGCTGTAATTTGTATAGGTTATAGATACTGAACCATTTCAGGCTTTGATCTTGTATTTATAAACTTGACTTTCAGAAATCCTTTGCATGAAATAATTAAATAGCGGGGAACATCGTTGGATGAATGGTGTCAAAAGGGTAGTGAGAACAGTCAGTATCTATTGGGTCGGAAAGTCCACTTGCCTTGATTCAGTGGCTCTCTTACTGAAAGGTTGCCCATGATGCTTTGCTCCTGTAGACAAGGAGACTGTTTTAGTTGGGTCAAAAATTTGACTTTCCCATAGTTGTGTGAATGATATTTAAACGGAAATTCTGATGTAACTTCAGGTACTGGAGAGAGTTGAGAGTTTTGGCACTATACCAGTGGCAGGCATGGGATAGCCAGTGTACCTGCTGCATATCTGTTTAGCATTCAGGAGGTCAAATGCTCCTTGAACAGGGCTCCACGCCTTTCCCTTCAGTATAAACGACCAAAGGGCCAACATCGCTTAGCTGCCAGGTCTTGGCACTAAACTCAAAGCAGAGGAATCAATGTTGTTCATCTTAAATGAGGAAGCAAGTGAAGTCCGAGCACAAGAAGAATCAATGTCAGTTCCCCCTCTCCACATACCACCTCCCACCCTCTCCATTTGATTGTCTCCAAGAGGCCACAAACTTTTAAGGATTTGCTCCAAGGTGGATTTCACTGGCACAGGCCCTTACAAGAATGCAGCTCAAGCAAACCTTTAGTTCTGGTTGCATGGCCATTAAACGAACGGGCATGAACAATGTTGCCCACTACTCCTTTTCCTTTCCAATTACCATGACCATTTCTCATCCCTCTGTTGAGATTGTTCTGTGGGGAAGGGGAAAGGACTTGTGCTTGCTGTGTAACGTTAATTTCCCAGAACCTTAATAAGATTATTTTTCCGAGGCCAATGCCAATTCTCAGTAGATTTAAGACAAATTTAAAACTGCCATGTCGATCCAGGTAGCTTAAAAGAGTGAGCGCATATTGCTCTGGCCAGAGAATAAGAATTGGAAACAGTTCAGAGAAGGTTCACTAGGCAGATTTCTGGGATGAAAGGGTTTGCGTTATGAGCAAAAATTGAGCAGGTTAGGCCTACTTCATTGGAGTTTAGAAGAATGAGAGGTGATCTTATTGAAATATACAAGATTCTGAAGGGGCTTGACTGCTCAGAGGATATTTCCCACTTTGGGGGAATTTAGAATTAGGGAGCATAATTTAAAAATAAGCGGTCTCCCATTTAAGACTGAGATGAGGAGAATTTTTTTCTTTCAGAGGGTTATTAGCCTGTGGAATTCTCTTTCACAGAGAGCAGTGGAGGCTGGATCATTGAATATATTCAAGGCTGAGTTAGGCAGATTTTTAATCGACAAGAGAGCTGAGGGTTATGGGGGACAGGCAGGAAAATGGAGTTAAGGCCACAACCAGATCAACCATGAACTTACTGAATGGTGGTGCAGGCTTGATGGGCCGAATGGCCTCCTCCTGTTCTTCTTTCTTATGATCTTCTGACTCAAAACAGCCAAACAACATTCACATTCATGAAATGCAGGAAAAGGAGTAACTTAGTCACTGGGGATTTAGTTCCTTTCTGAAAGGACCTAAACCAAAGAGTTTGAAGGAAAACTCATGTTTTTAACTGGTTCATCTGAGTTTTGCTCTCAGTCCATCTGTAGCAATATCTAACTTTCCATCTCATTTTTCTAATTCTGCATCATTTCCATGGAAAGCCTGGCGTTCCGACGAGGTAGTGGATTTGGAAATGCTGTAACAATTATCATACGGATGTAAATTCGTGTGTCTTTATTGATTTTATAAGCAGTTCAACAGGTCAATAAATACTGTACAAAAATACTGTTATCCTAGTTTCTCTATAGAATTTCTGGCATCAGAATGAAGTAATATATTTAGCTGTGCATGTATAACTTCAGCTGATTATGACAATTGTTAGTTGAGAGAGCTGACTGTCAAGCTGCTTGACAAGTGTTAAAGACCACCATCGTGAAGAAATTTTTGCCTCTCCATTGAGTCTTTTTTTTTTACTCTCCTCCTCTATGGGCCATCTTTTACCCTTGTATGGTTCCCAATCATGAGCAGATATCTTCCAGTAGCTTACCCATGTTGCTATTCATGTGCACGCCTGGGCAGTGAATGGCAGCAGTCTATTTCACCATCCAGGGCATCATAGCTTTGCCCGTTACAGTCATCATTCAACATGCCAACACACAAAGTTCCATGTAGAGGTCACTCAGAGCAACCCTAGCTGTCTCAACTGTTGACCTAGGTTAGATGAGCTAACTTGATGTCCACCATCTGACTGAGCTTCGGGCCTTATTGTCAATATGGGATCAAATCAAGTGGTGCATTTACCCACTGAACCACATGTTGAGCTCCCAACAAATGTCACTGAGATCAACCACGATCCGTGCAGAAAGCAAGTATAAGGGCTACTACAATTCATTGTGATTGCTCTTGGGAAAGGAAACAAAGAGAAAGAACTTGAATTAATGCAGTGCCTCTTATGTCCTTGGAGCATCCCGAAGTGCTTTGCAACCAGTGACTTACAATTAAAGTGTAATCACTGTTAATACTTAGGTAAGTGTGGCAGCCAATTTGCACACAGCAAGATCCCACCTACGACACTGAGGTGAATGACAAGTTAATCTGTTTTGACTGTGTTGGAGGCTACCAAAGAACTTCTTTGCTCTTTTTTTGAATACTACTCAACCTTTTATGTACGTCCAAACAGGCACACTATGTCTCAGTTAACATTTCATCCTAAAGGTGACACAGCTGACAATGCAGCATTTCCTTGGTACTACAAGTGTCGGCCTAGATTTTTGTGCTCAGGTTTTGAAGTCAGCCTCATTGTGATGCAGCAGCTTCACCCGACCTCTGGCCAAAATGTGTATTTGTGTGCGTGTGCCAATTAAGGACAAGAACCCCAAGCCAAACAGCCTGCCCACACTTATACTCTCGGCTCACAGGTGAAAAATGACCACTGAGGTGTCAGAGGAACTAACACCTGGGAAATAACATTCAGCCAGTGTTCAGGTTTCAAGAGATTGAGAGAGAGAGAGAAAAAAATCAACAACTAATTAATCTCCTCCAACCCTCAGAGATTTCTGTGTTCCTCCAATTTTGGCCCCTTGCTCCACGATTGGTGGCAGAGCTGCCTGGGCTCTAAGCTCTGAGAATTCCCTCTCTGAGCCTCCCCACCTCTCTCTCTTCCTTTAGGACACTTCTTAAAATCTACCCCATTGACCAAGCTTTTGGTCACCTGTTGTAATATCTCCTTATGCAGCCCTAGGCGGAGTGCCACATGGGCTATTTTATTACATTAAGGGCCCTTGGAACATAAGAATAAGAGTACGTCATTTAGCCCCTCAAGCCTGTTCCACTATTCAATGAGATTGAAGCTATTCTGTGACCTAATTCCATATACCCATATTTGCTCCATATCCCTTAATACCTTTGGCTAACAAAAAAAACCTGTCAATCTCAGTTTTAAAATGAATAATTGATCTGGCATCAATTGCCATTTATGGAAGAGAGTTCTGAATCTCTACCATCCTTTCCTTGAATAAGTGTTTCCTAATTTCATTCCTGATAGGCTTGGCTCTAAGTTTTAGACTATGCTCCCAATCCTAGATTCCCCAACCAACAGAAATAATTTTGTCCACTCTATGCTGTCCGCTCCCCTATATAAATGCAAGTCGTTGTTGTAATAGGAAATAAAATAATGAGAAAGAGAGAATGGGGAATGAGCGAGAGGCACAAATTAATTTGCAGAGGTAGTTTATGTGGGCCAAATTGCATACAAAAGTCTCAAGTCTTCTGCCTTGTTATATGATCAGTTAACGGCTAATAATGATCAGTATGTCTGGTTGGATAAATTTCAAAACTGGCTCCGTCAAGGTAGGAGTGGGATTATTTAATCACTAATTGGATACTGCTGCACAAAGCAGAATGGAGTCACTGGTGGATAGTATACAGCACACATAGCAAACAGCAGTTGCTTACTTTGGTAACCTCCCTATGAAGATTAATAGCCACTGCGAGCCAGTTTGCAGCAGACAAATGCAAATCTAAAGGGATAGTGTCATCACAACAGCAGGTGCAATGTCATTCCTGTTGGAAATAAGACAAAGAATTGCTCTCAAGTTACAACGGCTTGTGTTGCACTGTGCAATTTCATGTGTTGTCTACTTTGCAATCCCATATACAACCTCGCCTGGGATAAAAGTATGCCAACAGTTAAAAACGTTTTCTTTCATTCCATCCTGTGATACTCTGCAGTTACCTCCCTTCTTTAAAACAATTCTAAGCACATCTCTATTTTCAAAGTCTTATAGGTTGACTCCTGGTGGGGAGTAAAGACTGTGTTGTCTTTAGGTGGAGTAGGGTTAGAGGAAAGGATAATTGGATCAAGGAGGGCAGACATAATTCAACCCACATTTTAAAGTCATCCCTTCTGTCAATATACAACATTTTGGGCATTTGGGATGCAGAGAAGCAGAGTCAGTTGAAGCATAGGTGATACTTTGTATCAGGAGCTCGGAGAAGCCAAACTGAGGCACTACAGTGCCACCAATGGTGGGGAAGTGTAATCACATCGTGACATGTTTACATAAGCACTGATGACACTTCGCATGTGGATGTTCCCGTGATGCCATACGATCTTCAATGAACAAACAGAATTCAGGTTCCTTCTTCTGACATGGAGCCAGTCATAGAGTAATGGATACAACAACATTCAGCTGATATCAGGTGCAGTAGACAAATGGTACTTATCCACCGTGTGAATGGCCCATGGCTTTTGTACGGTGCCAGACTGTTCCTATGTGGTTAACATGTGATCCCTGGGTGTATTTGCATAATATGTGCTGAGGTTGAATCAGCTACTGGCAAGTAATAGGTTGGTCCAAATCCAGGTTCACCGTCCCAGCTTCACATGCAGAGATTACTAGATTTCACCCATTCTAGAGGAGGGAGGAGCTTCTCCACATTGGAAGGAGTGAAACCAAAGGGGGAGTCACCCTAGGCTGCTCTTATTTGCTTACAATTGAGCATCCATCACTCATTATCTAACAGCAATTGACCTGATTTCCTTGTTTTTTCCATTTGTTCTTGGGATGAGGGCAACTCTGGCAGGGCCCTATTTATCATCCATCCTTAGACTGCCCTGAAACTGTGGCCTTCTTGAACTGTTGTAGTACTTTTGGTGATGGTATGCCCACCATGGTACTAGCTAAGAAATTCTAAGATATGGATCCAGCGACAATGATGAAACAGCACTCTATGTCTGAGTCAGAATGCTGTGTGACATCAAGGGGAATGTTGGAGAGGAGGGTATTCCCACTTGCCAGAGTTTGCATGGGACAAAGTCTTGTGTGAGACAATGCCTCAGTGCACAACTTCTTGTGCATTTGATCTTCTTTTCATGGCAAATAGAAGTACATTGTATTTCTTTTGTTATCTGTACTGCACCTATCTTCATTGCCAAACTCAACTAAATCTGTGGTGGTGATGGTAATTGGGGGGGGTTGGGGGGAGGTTACAGTTCACTTAGAGAATTCGAGTTGCTCTGGCAACTTACATTTATACATGCATGTTGTAGTCTGGAGCTACGGATAGTGATGGCAGAGGTTCCAACTTTCTTTCCATCACATGGCTGACCAGGAATCTCTCCTGCTCTTACCGCCTGCCATTGGCGTGTGTTGGAAAGATTTGCAGGTTGATACTCAATGTGTTTGGACATGTTATGAATGCGCCTTCTGTGGCCAAAGTTCTGAGTTGGGACATGAACCTAGAGCTTCTGGCTCAAGACAGGAATGCTACCCAATGTGCCAGTAGACCTCCTCAAATATATATGTACCATGAAGGTAAGACCAAAATCTGGGGACTCTTGCTTATACGCCTATCAGGGAGGTTCACTCTCCGTTACTTGAGCAGCCAGTTCAAAGGTAGGTATTGTTTGTGAAGTTTGGGGTTGGGGAGGGGCGTGGGGTGGTGGATCTTAGTTGGTTGTCCATGTTCTTGACCTGGTTGTGCAAGGCAAAACAACTTAAAGAGCAGGCCAGAAAAAAAGTCACTGTTATTCCCCTGTTCTCAGGAATCCCATAAAGTTAAAAGTAATTTTGTCAAACTCATTTAGTATTTAGGGCTCTATAAAAATAGTCTGCAGCATTAAAACTCGATCACTGAAGAAATTACAGGCTTTGCTCCATATGTTAAGTAGGTTTGCTTTTTTAGATGGTTTCCATGATATGATAATTTAGCAAAAATCCATTATCTCTTTAAGTGAGCTGGAGGAATTGTTATGGGTAGTGTTGGCAGTGAACATGTGAATTTTTCAAACTGCCAAAAAGAAATCAATACATTTTAACATTTTGTACAGTTAACTAAAACAAGAACAGCACTCCTGCTATCCTGGCAGATGGCCATTTTACAGAGGGGTACATTGAGTAGACCGAGCTGTAATTTCCTGTCCATTAACACCTCACTGCTATATCAGGTGTGTGCTCTTTCCTGATCCTACATCTGAACTCTGATCTTACTGATTAAAGTACACCATGTCAAATGGTTTTATTCATCCGCATAGTATTGATTCATATCACTATCTCTTGCTCAAACACATTCTTTCCCAAAAGTAAGGATCTTAACCTCCCTCAGTCTGCCCTTCCCCTTGCAACCTCCAGGCTTTTAAACTGTAAACTCAGAATCATCGGATCACTAATAGTTGGTTCATCCCATCTTGTCTCCTCAAACTCTTCAATCTTGCCAGATCTCTAAATGATCAACCTTCGTCCTTCACTGCAGTTTCTCAACTTAATTAAAAAAAAACAGGTTTTCTTGGGGCCTGGCAGTTTTAGCTCCTCTTTTAAAAAAAAACTACCACCTTCAGTTAAATATTCATTTTGCAATTAGCTTTCTGTAATTGCACAGTGGCCTTCAATTAGAAGATTCCTCACCAGAACTATATAGGTCTGTTATCTTTTTGTCTAATTGCATTTTTGCATTAACAGTGAGGTAAATTCAGGGTAGAGAGGTGAAGGGAGCAGCATTACAGATTGTAAACGAAACCCGCTACCTTGGTAGGACTACTGCTGGAGAGTGTGCCAAAGTGCTAGTGCCAACAAAGTCAAACATCAAAATAGCCCAGCACCACGATCTATACCTTCCGCGTCTCACCTCTGCTTTGACAGACCTGAGGCGCAGCAGAGGACAGGTGCAATGTGTCATCATTTGCATGAATGAGCTTGTCCGATTTGTTTGGCTTGCTGCAGACAACAATGACTTGGTAAGGCAGGGAGTTGGGCCCTTTGATGAACAAGTTATACTGGAGAGGGAGGTGGGTATGTGGCTGTGTGACTGGTGGGAAAATGGAGCCCTCTTAGGGAAGGCTATCAGGTTTAATGGGTTAAAAATGCCCAGACAAGAATTTAGGCAAATGCTATTGCGCTAAGAGGAACACATGGGAATGAAGTGAGGTGAGGGATGGGGTGCGGTGGTGTTAATGAAACCGACTGGTGCTTCATTGCAAGTCTTTATTAAATTTCAGCATGAAGGTTTTTACCTTATGTTGTCCTTGCTTGGAGGCTGGTGTGGGCTATTCTGCAGGTCTGAATGAACTGGCAATGCCCTTTCAACATTGTTGTCTGTGTGAGCTGGGTTATCTTTTAACCAGTGTGTTAACTATCTCTAAATTTCCACTTTTTTTTAAAAAACTTACTCATTCTACCATCTGTTTTATTTAATGGCTTGGTTACAAATATGTGAATTTTGCCTGTTTCATTTGAAGAGTTCAGATGGTGACTGATATCCCAGAGATCAAGGAGGGTCCTTTGACTCAGATTCGAATTTTCTAATGGGAACATGGGTGTAGATCACAAACATTTACTGTGAGTAGAAACTGATTTCGCTGCTAACAGGATCACACAGTAATTGTTTAGAATCAGCCATCTTTGTAAGTTGCCTTCAAAGTTCCTCCCTATCACTCAATCATCCTTTTACCATAGTGATTGGGATAACGCATTTAATGCTTGTACCACCTATAAGATGCGCTGTATCAACTCACCAGAGCTCCTTTGATAGCACATTCCAAACCCACGACCACCACCACCCAGAAGGACAAGGACAGCAGATAGATGGGAACACCACCACCAGGAAGTTCCCCTCCAAGTCGCATACCATCCTGACTTGGAAATATATCACTGTTCCTTCACTGTCACTGGGTCAAAATCCTGGAACTCCTTTCCTAACAGCACTGCATGTGTACCTACACCATATAGACTGCCGCGGTTCAAGAAGGCAGCTCACCACCACCTTTTCAAGGGCGATTAGGGATGAACAACAAATGCTGGCCTAGAGAGTGAAGCCCACATCCCGTGAATGAATAAAAAAGTGAATGTTTTTACCTTACACATAATAAGATGTTTGTTCAATTGTTCACAATGCTCCTGAAACATGAACAAGGAGATTGCAGCAGTAGCAGAGTGATTTGATTCGAATTGGTAAACAGCAGAGACCACGTCTTGCTAACCTGGAGCTAAATCAAGCAATGCTTTGACTTCCAGAGCCAATTAAATTTCATTTCGAGCTAAGACTAGCTCAATGATTCTCAGTTAACTACCTCAGTGTAACATCTGAACAAGGGCAATTAGGGATGGGCATTAAATGCTGGCCTAGCCAGCGACACCCACATCCCATGAATGAATTTTTAAAAATCTTCTTGGAAAGATTTTCAAGTTGATACTCAACCTGTTTAGGCACATTATAAACACACCTTCTATGGCCATCAAGTCCAGGAATAAGATTTGAACTTAGAACTTCTAGCTCAGAAGTAGGGACACTACCCACTGTGCCACAAGACCTGCAGTATAATAGCTCCCCTGCACAAATAGGTGGCCTTTCTACAGCCAATAATGTAGAGGTTGTTACACTCCAGATAGCCAGTTGGTGAAGGATAGTATGGGAGTCAATTTTTACTCAGCCTTACATTTATTTACAGAGTGGAACGTTACAAACACCTCCTAATTCAACCCAACCACAGTTTCAATAAGTGTTTCTTTGTACTCAATTAAATAAATTAACCACTCAAAGGACATCAGTGAACAAGATGGATTTTTACAACAATTGATGATAGTTGTCATGGTAGTCATCGCTGAAAGTATATTCCAGATTTTATTAATTGAATATAAATTCCATCAGGTGCCATGATAGGTTTTGAACCCATTGCCCCGGCGTATTAGCCTGGTCTCTGGATTACGAGGTTCAATGACATAACCAATATACCATTGTTTTCCCCACCCTTAATACTCTGAATATATTCATTAAACAAACCAATTCATAAATTGAAAGTCCTTTAAAGGGGCAAGTGTTTCTTTATACTCTTTTGAGTATACCAATAAATTAAACTGATTAACTAAACAAATTGAGTGTAACAAAAGACAAAACTTTAAAGGAAACTTATATAATTAAATTAAAATGTCATTTCCAGGGCTGATGAAGCATTCCAACCCCTGCAGTGCCCACCGGTCGTGGAAGAAATGTTTCTTTATACTCTTTTGAGTTCAAAAATAAACAAATTAAAGTGATAGCCCCTTAAAGGAACACTCCAGGGCTGATGAAGCACTCCAGCCCCTGCGGTGCCTACCAGTCACAAAGAAAGTGTTTCTTTATATGTGCTTAAGTGAAACCTCAGTTAATGTCCACCACCTGCATACAATTAAACACAATTAATATACAATTAACAGAGATGAGTCCAGTGGTGTCCTCTTAAGTTAAAGTGAGGTCAATGTAGATTTGTACCATGGGCGAAATATTTACTCATTCAAAACCCAATAAGTCATACAGAGTTAAAAATCGGGATGATAATTTAGCGGAATTCCAGTACTTTTGGTAAATTCTTTGATATGTTGAGCTCTCACAGCAGAGCATGTAAAGGCAAGATGTGTGTTGTTTTTGTACTTTCACACTCTTGTCCTTGGAGAACAGTGTGTTATGGTAGAAGGATTCGCAGGCTGATTAACAGTCACCAGACAACCATATCCCATTGGATGAAAATGTTCAATTTTTGTTTTAAGTGTTCCATCATTCTAGTTATTTTAACCATTGGAAACAGTCTGTTTCTATCTCACCTCAAGTCTTTCTCTATATTTGGATTATCTCATTCCCAGGACATACACTCCCTCCACCAGACGAACAGTAGCAGCAGGGTGTACCATCTACAAGATGCACTGCAGGAATTCACCAAGGCTCCTTAGATAGCACCTTCTAAACCCATGACCACTACCATCTAGGAGGACAAGGGCAGCAGACACATGGGAACACCACCACCTGCAAGTTCCCCTCCAAGTCACTCACCATCCTGACTTGGAAATATATCACCGTTCCTTCGCTATCGCTGGGTCAGAGTCCTGGAACTCCCTCCCTAACAGCACTGTGGGTGTACCTACACCACATGGACTGCAGCGGTTCAAGAAGGCAGCTCACCACCACCTTCTCAAGGGCAATTAGGGATGGGCAATAACAGCCAGCGAAGACCACATCCCATGAATGAATAAAAAAGAGGGAGGAGCCATGTGAATCTGCCCCCTCTCTTACTGCCTCAATAACTTCCCTACAGTGCAGAGTCTAAAACTGTACACTTACGAAGATTTTTATATCAATTCATCAGGACATCTGAATTTTTACAGGCTGACTGGCCTCCTTCTGTTCTGTTAGATTCTATGATTATTTGAGAGAGACAAGCAGAAAATGAATTCTGATGAAGCCGCTCACCCAATACATTAACCTATTGTTCACTTTCCAATGTTGATTGAGCCGCTGTATAACCTGCATCTTTCTGTTTTCATTTCTGTTTGAGGTTTTGCTTTCCACTGTGATTGTGCCCCTGTAAGATCTGCAGCTGGCCAATGAGCAATATCCAATGCCTTATCCTGTTTATAGTAATTTATAGGGCAGTGAATAATGTATTAGAACCACCTCCTTATTTAAGGCCCACAGGTTTAGTGAGTGCGTCGTATATCAGCAACAGCAATAAACAAACTGCACAAAACACGAGAGCAAGCAAAGCAATAACTGGAACTAGGTTAGCAGTTGCCTTTGGGGGAGCTTTTCTTGGAAGCTGTGTATCTGAAAGGGTAATTATATTCTGTTGAATTGCCAACATTTCCCCAAAATATTGTCAAAGCTGCCTGTAGGTCACCCGATGTGCCTCAGTCCTCCTTTGTATCAGTGTTTTATCCTCTAAGTCAAAGATATTTTGGGAGCAGCCATTTTGTATGAAACCCTCTCCTCAAGTGATGCTGTCCCTTTGTAACATTTGAGAATGGCAGGACAATATGGGAGAGTGACCTTTCCCTTTAAGTAGGGTTGCCAATTCTCCGTCCTGAAATATTGAGGAGTTAAAGATTAATCTCCAAGACACTACTGTGTAAAAGCAACTCTGGAGAAAATTTAATGGTGGCATGAAAAAAAGATGTTTCTTTTAACAATTACTTTGAACACTTCTATTCATTAGTTATAAGAAAGATTAGCGATTTGGAAGAAAATGGTTGTTTGATTGACAGTCAGGAATCATCCAATTAGGGAGAGAAAAGTCTGTTTGTTTCCAATTGACTGTGGGAAGGCAGGGCTGTGTGAGGCTGGGCGTGTCAGATAAGCAATAGTGGGGTGGCTGGAAGTCAGCGATCATGTGATGAAAGCTCCAGGACCAGCGTCAACCTGAGTTGGCAACCCTACATTTGAAGGGATTCAGGATCAACCATAATGCAAGAGAGGGGTACCTCTAAGACTCATCTGCTTTTTACTTGAGCCTTTGCTACAAAGAGTCCAGGAGATGTGCCTGTCTGCAGCAAGTTAAACTAACAGAGATCGAAGCAGAGAATGCTGAAAGAACAAGGTGGACCCACCCTGACAAGGGAAAAGACTATGCAAATATAAAGGATGGAATTTAATACCCTCCCCTGTGGTGAGTCTGATACTTGAAAGGGAAAAATTACAGGGTTGTGGGGAAAGGGCAGGATAGCTCTTTCAAAGAGCCAGCACAGGCATGATAGGCCAAATAGCCTCCTTTAAGATTCTATGTGTGTAATTTTAACCACAAAACATGAGGGGGTTGAGGTCGGGAGAGACGTTAACATTTTAAAAATCACAAACCCAACCCCAATCCGCCTCTAATCTGCCCATTTTCAGTTTAATGGATGGAGGATTTGGGACAGGTGGCCAACTTGCTCCCAAGCAATGAGTTGGCCGTTGAAGTATTGTAATGAGGCTGCAGGCTTCATATTTAACCTGCCTTCTTGGCCGAACAGGTTAACCAAGCCTCTGGAAAGCCAGCAGCTAAGAGGAGGCAAGGCTTGCTGCACAGGAAAGGTAAGTGCCTCTATAGCACTGTGTGTAGGCCAGGGGCAGCAGGAGTGCCTCCTACCAGCCCATCAAGCTTACCAACTTCCCTGCCTGCCATTGTGGCATGGCAACAGTGGCATAGTGATAAGGCCACTGTCCTGAGGCTAATATTCTGGGGACGTGGGTTCAAATGTCTCCACGGCAGCTGGAGGAATTTAAGTTCAATTCATAAGTCTGATTGATAGCTAGTCTCAGTAATCAATTTACTAATGCCCTTTAGGGAAGGAAATCTGCTGGCCTTACCAGTCTGGCCTACATGTGACTCCAGAGCCACAGCAGTGTGGTCGACTCTTAACTGCTCTCTGAAATGGCCGAGCAAGCCTCTCAGTTCAAGGAAAATTAGGGATGGGCAACAAATGCTGGCCTTGCCAGCGATGCCCACATCCCATGAAAGGAAAAAAGAATCCTCCCTGCCCTTCCTCCCCCACTCCCACAATCAGTGACCCACCCTGTGATCAGAATTCCTGGGATCGGGAATCGAGCCCTCCCCTCACACTTGCACTAACTAAACTATCTTTTCCAGGCCTGCTGCCTATCCCAGAACATTCTCCTATCCAAAAGGGAGGCAAGCCTGTCAATCACACTGACTCCTAGCTGGGGAATCTGCTTAGAGGAAAAAAGAATGCTCAATATGGAGTCAAATCTCCTCAGACTGCGGAGAAACCCGGGTCTCCGAAACAACATTCCTACCCCAATCAAGATCGGGTCTTCAATTCTATGAAATATTTACTGCCCCTCTGACAGTCCTTTAAAGGGGGAAACCTTATCATCAGTATATAACTCTTTAGGACATAGCTGGTTTTGTGGTGCACCATCTGGACTGCCTGTGCCATAGGTTGGCATATTGGCATGTACATGCCAGTCTGGAACATTGGTAAAAGCCTTATCCCAAATTATTTGTGCCCTACACTTAATCTGAATAAAAAGTATGGGGGAGAATTTCCTGATCTCCAGAGAATAGCTTTGGTGGAAACCATGGGGGCATGGCCGTTTATGGCACTGATGCCAATCCTCTAACAAAGCTATGGAGAACAGCCAGGAGAAACCAAGGAGGAAATGAAAGGTGTACACCTTGTAATTTAAAAATTCGAGTCTTTTCACGCAGTGGCTGCTTTCTAGTCAGAAGTGCCAACTTTGCAGGGTTGTTGACGAAAACCTGGTACTTTGCTGCCAAGCTGTGGATCCCAGCAGTCTTTGTTTGGCCCACTTGCTGAAAGTGAAAGTTCCAATCTCGTTGGAACTGCACAGCTGAATCGGGGCATCATTATATTCCTTTTTTTTTGTTTCTGTTACATATGAGGGTTACTTTTCTGGGGAAATGCTCATGTCTAGGCCGTCGCAAAGCTTGTGCTGGAGCATCCTTTTAATGACTCTCAGCTGATGCTAATTCAGCTCTCTCAGATTGCCAAGCTCAGCAACTCTTTAATGCCAGCTCTCCAAAGGGGAACATCAGCAATTTCTGGTATTATGGGAGGGGGAGGTAGGGGTAGCATTTAAAACAAAAAACATAGAAGGGAAGGAATGTTAATCTTGTCTGTTTGCACTCTTCACTCTGCAGAATGCACTGTTCTTAATCAGGTAGGCAGGCAAGCAAGCCCTGGGCTCTGCCAGTCTTGGGATGGAACCGGCTATATGCCATTCTGTGCTGCCTCGGCCTGGCTCATTTGTTCCCTCTGAGACTGGTCTAATTCGGAATAAGGTTGAGCAACAACCTCACTGTGCAGGCTGTCCTCTGATCCTTTACTGACTTAGGCCTCAGTCCGTTTTTGTGTTGTAATCTCTGGGCAATTCTACATATTTTGGGGCAATTATGTTAGAAAGTAAAGTAAGAAAGGGAGGGCTAAGAAGGGGCTAGGAGAGGCCAAAAGCAGGCTAAATTTCAAGGAAGCTTTTCAAGGTTGATTATCTGATGAACACTGCTGTTGGTGAGATCTTGCTGTGCGCAAATTGGCTGCTGTATTCCTACATTCCAACAGCAACTACATTTCAAAAGAGTACTTCACTAGTTATAAAGCACTCTGAAATGTCCAGAGATTGTGAACAGAGTGATGTAATAATGCAAGACCTTTGAAGAGATAAGTGTGACGTAGAAAAGCACAGGCCTGGAAAAGAGCTTGCAGTCCATCTGGCCAGTTTAAAAGAGAGATATTAAAAAAAAGAACTCCAGAGAGCCATGGCTGGTTCCTGTGTCATGATTTTAGAATAAATTTGCATGTTTAGATAAAGAAAGGGGAGCCTTGGTTTCAGGCCAGAGACTGAGGAGCTTGATTGGGGCTGAAAAAAAATGTTAGGGTGACCTTACGTTGCTGTTTTCTAGGGACAGTCTCTGGGTGAGACACTGTGTGCTCAGGCAAACTATATCCCTCTGTTCGCCAGACTCGTCTCTGAATGACTACCCGAACTATCAAAGGCCACGTAGGTCCAAATCATGTGACCCCCAAGCTGCCCTGCGGTTGGGTCAATAAAGTGTGAGGGGTGCTTGTGCAGCCCAACTAACCACCTACTCTCCCAACAAATCCCTGGATAGGTCTTGGATGGTATGCATGAGGGTCGAATTGTGTGTCCTGGAACTCTTTTCAGAAAATATGTTCATTTGTAAGAACACTGAAGATTAGAAACAGGAGCAGGAGTAGACTATTTGGCCCAGGCTTGATGAGCTCATAAAACATCTCCAACTATACACACCCCAGTGTGCTTCCTTTGCTAACTCCTTTACTTCCAAGAACAATTAAGGACAGGGAACAATCTTAATCTCCATGCCTTCTAAGGATTCATGTAGGGAACATCTTTTCAACTGTTTAAATTAATGTAACCATTGACTACATTCATTGTGCACCTCCTGTGAAAATTCCCTGGTGGAAGACAGTGGAGGGAAACTACCAAGTACCATCGAGCTTGCTCCGTCATTCAACACTATCGTGGCTGATCTTCAACTTCAACTCCACTTTACTCACACCTGAAAAAATGTTTTGCTTCCAGCCCCTACAAAGCCTCTTTACTCCTGCACTCAAACTGAAAAGCTCTTTTCAGATGCCTGGGAGTTGCAGCAACTTTGTGAGAGGAGCTGCAATTTAGAAAGTTCCAGAAACCAAGTTAGGGCCTTCTGCACACAAAGGCATAAAAATGCAACATTGTGTAAAACGAAGAGGCACGGGAGCTTTTAAGAGAGACCACTTCTGCTGTGTGGGCAGAACATCAGCTTGCATCATACAAAAGGGCTACCTTAAATACCATATAAAATTAATAAAGTGGCTAAATGAAAGACCACCATTTGAGTTTTGTGGAGTGATGAGGATGGTTTAATGTGCACTGTGGGAGCAGGACTGCAGTGGGCATACATCACCAAACCATAAACAACACTAAGTAATCCCAGCCATCAGCTGGTAAAGAGTATTTGCAATTCATCCTGCAACTTTGCTTCGCCTTGTGTTAATGAGCAAGGCCTGTGACTGGAGAGGCTGCCATTTCCTCCACATGTGACGCCATGAAGAAGAGTGAATGCGCTTGCATGTCTAATGTGCAAAAGTCAGCATCTGCATGATCGGATTTTTAAACAAAAAAAATTGCTCACGAGGATCCATGGCATGAGGATAGTGTGAGGTGAGTGACACAGGCAAAATGCTGCTCAGCCAATTCTGTTCTCCTCTTCCTGGAATAATTAGCACATGAATTAATTAACAACTAATTAACGACAGGTGTTGCAAATTAAATTATTATAATCACTGACTAAAACGTACAGCTGTCCCCTTGTTCATTAACAAGCTGCGCTCTGATGTTATTTTGAGGCCTCTGTTTACCTTTGAAAAGATTTGAGCCTGAGAGAAGCTTCATATTTGTGTGCTTCACGCCCCTTGATTTTGTTTGTCCCTTCGAATCTGTTGCTCCTCCAGGCAAGCAGGAAGAAAATTCACAACTGGATAGTGCCCTTTCACCACAAATCCACAGATTGTGACAAACAATTTACAATTCTCACGTTAGTTCTGAAAACCTGTAATTACTGTTGATTGCTCCCAGAACAGGACGTGATAGAAACCTTTCTAAGGCTGACTCTCTGATAGGTAGACTGAGGTGACTTGCCAAGAATAAAAACAATTGAGATGAGGGCGTAAGGGTATGAAACTAAGTCCTTTGCTGAGCACTGAACGTTCAGCGTCAGAGAGGGGAAGGTCAGGGGGTATAGTGAATACACGGCCGGGACTGGGATTGGAAGATGGGGTGGGGACGGAGGGACAGGCAGGGGTGGAGGGTCCTGGATGGGTGTTGATGTCGATGAGTTGTTGGAGCTTGCGTTCCTTAGCACTTGAGAGAAAGAGAAAAAGTTTCTTGTTGAGGCATCGGATGAGATAAAGAATAAAATGAAACTGGGGGGCACACGCAGCTTTGAAAAAGGGTGCGGTGGTGCTGCTGGAGGGAGAGGTCGAGTGACTTGCCAGGAAACCGGGCAACTTTACTCCAGATGTAAGTACCACATTTTATGACACAAAGGAACTGTAGAAAGCTTTCATGACCTCAAGACATTCCAAAGCACTTTACAGCCACTGAAGTCTTTTTTTTTAAGTGTAGTCACTGTTGCAGTGTAAGGTGATGCAGTAGCCAATTTGCACACAGCAAGATCCCACAAACAGAAATGTGATAATGACCCAAATAACCTGTTTTAGTGGTGTTGACTGAGGGATAAATATTGTTCAGGACACTGTGGCAAACTCCCATACTCCACTAGTTTTTTTTCTTCATACTTTCATGGGATTTGGGTGTCACTGGTAAGGCCAGCATTTGTGGCCCCATCCCTAATTGCCCTTGAACTGAGTGACTTGCTAGACCATTTCAGAGGGCAGTGAGGAGTCAACCACATTGCTGTGGGTCTGGAGTCACATGTAGGCCAGACCAGGTAAGGATGGCAGATTCCCTTCTCTAAAAGACATAAATGAACCATTAGTGAACATCTAAGTAGTGCCATGGAATATTTTCCATTCATATGGGACAGTTGACAAGGCCTTAAATTTTAGGTTTCACCTGCAATAGTGCAGCACTCCCTCAGTGAGATTGTCGACCTAGCTTAAGAGCTCAAGTCTCTGGAGCGAAGCTTGAACCCACTACTTTCTGACTCCGAGATAAGAGTACTACCTGCTGAGCCACAGTTGAGGTATCCAGGTTTGAATCAGCTCCATACTGGATTAGCTCACCTTAGTTATGATAACAATGGGAGTGTGTTATGGCCAGGTGAGAAGCGGTGAACTGGCTCCCCACTATTCAACCTCGTTGGTTGATCACAACAAAGGTTTAAGTTTCTATTTCACGAGAATATGCCTTTTCTAAATCAGAATTATTGTAGCTGTGAACGATAAGGAGCCAATCAAATAAGGTTTTCAAGTCAAAGAAAGAGCAAATTTATGAATCACTAAACCCGAGAAAAATAACAAAAACGCGACATCAAGTATTTGGCCTTCATGCAGTCATTAGGCCACACACACACACACCCACACACATATAAGAAATAAAGGGAGTTAGAATCCAATAAAAAAAGATATATGTTTAAGTGTCCTTTGCCCTTGAGGCGTAGATTTTAAATGCTGCACCTGATTTGGGTTAGCTGGTTTCTTGGATGCAGTCAGATGTAGAAGATATTGCGATTATTACGAGAATCTCGGTTCGCTGGTAAATTTATGGTAGAGTTGGATTCTTAAACCAGGTGACACTTATTCCAAAAGAGTGAGAGGGAGAGATTGCAGCATTTAACTTGTTTCCTCTGCTGAAGACTTTCTTGACACCGCCTCTGTCACCTGCAATCTCTCTCTAATGGCTGGCAGTCTTTCCTTGAAATACTTCACCCATTCTGTATTTCCAAGAGGTTTTGGCTGGGTCTGTCTATGCCAGCCATTGTTTCAATATCCAGTACTTTGCATTTTTAATATCTCTTCCTTAGACAATCACGAGTTTTGATTGGTGTCTGGAATATAGGAAATGCCTCTCTCTTCACACTCCCCTGAGGGTCATTTGTTTGTTTCTCACCTTCATCTTGGAATGTAGCCTTGCATTTTTAATAAGTTTTCTCTGTCTCGTTTCAAATTGCAAAATTTCCAGTCAGTTGAAAGTTGAAAAATCATGTTTTCAAAAATAAAGGAGCATAGCCTCATAACAGTATTACAATTGGCTCCCATATGCTTAAGCCAGAGAGTGCAAAACAACAATCAGCCAAGGTGCTTGCCAATGTTGGCAATCTTGTGGCCCTTGCTCGAAAAAATGAGCGCAGATAGTGGGTGAGGATAGGAATGGGCTAAGTGGTGATACCTCCCATAGTCAAATAGGCTGCTGACACTCTTTCCTTAGGTTGCACATGAGATTTGGATGAGATGTCAGAACACTGACAATGCCCACCAGAAACTGTGCCCTAGCAAGAGTCAGCACCTTGAGAGAACGGGGGATGAAATAAGGTGAATATCTTCCACAGAGGGCAAGTGGAAATGTGAATCTGGAGAAAGTGCCACTCAGAACAGTGGGACCACTCTCACTGGTCTCTCAGGCCTGTAGAGATGTAAATCCCTGCCTCTTGATTGCTTTATTCCAGATGGTGGATTTGCATTTCTGCCTGAGTTGGCCTCAGAGAGATGCAGTGCTTATCATTATCCTCCTTTTGATGTTCAATGAATATTTAATCTCCTCTTATAGAGAGGAATGGGGACCATCTTTGTCAGAATCTTTCAGACCTAACAGACAATTGAAACATCACATGAGGTCACAGAACTTTAAACATTGCCATCCGTAAATCTACCCTATTGTGAAGTTTCTGTACAGTATGTGTGTTTCTGGGCCTGGCAATGCTTGTATTGCTGTTAATGTTTAAATGGGACGATTTGTCTCTTTCACCGACTCCACTCCTGAAAGCTCTTACTTATGCTGGTAACTTGTCCTGTGGGCTCCGCTGCCTCCCTCCAAGGGCCAGTCTCCATGTGTGAACCTCAACAGTGTTGGGTGACTATTTGACTGTGAGGTGCTTCATCTCCAAGCCTGATCCCATCGTCACCCAATGACCAGATGTGCACTTTCCAACTAGGATCTAATCCATGAGCCTGAGGATCACACCACTATAAACTGACCCAACACCCCTTCACTTTTACTTCTTTCATTGTTTGATTCCTTCAGCCCCAGGCATGCCTGTCCCAGGAAACTAGGTCATGTTTTATTTTGTTATGGGACTCTGACTGCCTCATCCTCCCAACCCATTACCTTTACCACCCAGCTGTGGGGATGAAACTACCTCACTAATTCACTCTCTAACTCTTCACTCACTCCTGCCTGGGTCTCCTTTCACAATGATGTTCCTGTGCACCTGTCTAAGTGTTCCCTCACCTCTACCCTTGGCCCTTTCAAATCACCTATCCTCCTCCTCTCCTGATATAGACACCAGCTTCATTCCATCAGGTCAGAGAGCCTGAAACTTGTGTGTATGTGAGACAAATCAGTCTGGTCAGCCATTTGTGGATCTACTTCAGCTGGATAGGGCAGAATTTTGCCCTTGGCGGGCGGACTCAACAGGGGCAGGTGGGGGCAGTCGGAAGGCAACCGCTGCCTGCGATTGGCACCGGACAGCGATTTCATGCTGGCTGGCCAACTAAAGCCCGCCCAGTGTGAAATGCGAGCAGTAGCGCTGAGCGCTGCCTATGCGGGGAGGGGGAGAGAGGGGAAGAGGGCAAGTGTGAACTTCACGCATGTGCACGAGTGAGCGCTTCATAATCTTCCTGAAGCACAGAGCTGCCTTAGGGAGATGAAGAGATATGAAAACGTAAATTTTTAAAAATGTAATGAAATATGTTATTAATGAAAAATGAAAGATTTTATTTTATTTGTATTTGCTTTTGGAAACCTCATCCTGCCTGTGGATGAGGTTTCCAAAAAGAAATGCAAAGGCTGCTTGGTCTTTTCACCTGCCTACCGTTAGGTTGAACAGGCAATGAAAAATTAAAGTTAATTGATTACTTAGTTGCCTTAACAAGCCTTTTAATTGTCGACGGGCGTGCTGCTGACTCTGGCACGTGCCCGCTGACTGAGCTATCGCGTGACCGCGCGTTGATGTCAGCATGCTCGGCCGACATCAACGCGTGTCATTTCACGCTCGAACAGGTCGGGCGCGTGCCTGCCCGCCAAGTGAAAATTTCTGCCCATAAAATTTCACCCTGGTGTCGTCAGCAAAAATGCCCACTACTCCAAGATCAAGCTAGAGAGCAAGGACAATCCTTTTTTCCACAGCTAACTGCTTTCTTAAACCCTTTTCTCTGACCTCCAACACCAAGTGAAAAGGACACATGAATTTTCTTGTCACTAAGATGGAGATCATCCATATTGCCTGTGCTGTAACCTCACCTTCCTCTGCCCTCCACTCAGCATCTCCAGTCAGCTGCCCACCCACTCTAGCCTTGCTTCTTTACCATTGATGCTTCATCTTCCCCCCCTTCCTTAAAAGACCCGTCCTTGATTCATCCATTTTCTCCAACATTCATTTCTAATCTCTCGTTCATCTCGAAGGCTCATATAAGCTATGGCCTCACAGCTCTATGCTCCATCGTTCTGAAAACTCCCTGTTTGAATTCCTCCAGGAGACTTGCTGCTCATAGGACTGAGATTGCCCTGGTCAAAGTTGCAAATGACATTCTGACCAAGGTGAGTCATCCCTTCTTGTCCTCCTCGCCGTCTCTATGTGATACAATAGACCATTGCCTCTTCCATTGTCTCTCCTCCATTGTCCAGTTACACCAGAGTGCCTTTGCAGGGTTCCATTACTAAATGTTCAGACACAGCCAGTACATGCCAAGTAGTGGCTTCTCTTCCGACCTCTGGGGTCCCCTAAAATTCCAGCCTTGCCCATTGTCTTCCTCATTCACATGCTTCCCCTCGGCAACATCATCCACTGGCTTCTAGATGTCGTTATGGCACAGAAGGAGGCCATTTGGTCCATTGAGTCCACGCCGGCTCTCTGTCGAGCAATCCAGTCAGCTCCATTCTCCCACTCTATTCCCGTAGCCCTGCGAGATTATTTCCCTCAAGCTCCCATCCAGTTTCCCCATGGATCGTCTATGCTTCCGCCACCCTCGTAGGCAGCTAGTCTCAGATCACTACCACTCTCTGCATAAAAAAGTTCTTCCCCTCTACATTTCTTGCCCAAAATCTTAAATCTGTGTCCCCTTAGTCCTTGTACCATCAGGTAATGGGAACAGCTTTTCTTTGTTGAACTTATCTAGACCCATCTCAATCCACCCTGATCAAATTTTCCCTCAATCTTCTTTGCTCCAAGAGAACAAAAGAGCATGCCAGCTTCCACTACTTCATCATCGCTCTTGACCTCATGACCACATTCGTGCCATCAAACTCATCATCTAACAAGTCATGCATGCATCCAAACTTCCCCCAACTGAATAGCATAATTTTTATCATTATCTGCACCCACCATGAGCTCTGCTCCACTGCCACTGATAATGCAAGGGGCTCTGTGGAGTCAATTGTCCACATAACATTTAGTTAGAGACTTGCTGCAGAAGTTATTGGAATGGATGCCAAAGATTCAGTGTTCTTTGTTGTTTAAGAACAGATTGCATAGTAAATTAAGTATTATACTCTAACTTCTCTCCCTGTGTAATTAATTACCTGCTTAGGAATGAATGTGTCGATTAGTTTTATCCTGCATGTTGATAATTTGGTATCTTGTGCCTTTCAAAGTGGGCAGGGGAATTTGGTGTCCAGCCCATAGAATCCCAGCTGTAGCATATAGTAGTTAAAAGAAAACATAATTGTGAATCCTGTATATGGCACACTATCCATTCACATCACCCATAAGAGATCAAGGTTTAATTCATAGGTCTGCTTAAGAGAACTGCCTTTTAGCTGAAAATTTTGAGTAAAGAGTGTTGGGAGAAAGTCTGCAGAGCGAGGATGAATTTGATTCCTGGGGCCGGATGTTGCAATGGGTCAGCACATTGTCATTTACTCTCCTCTGTTTCCCACCGAGGATGCTACTTTGCTTTCAAAATTCAGCTTGCATTGGCTCTTAAAAAGAAGTCAAATTAGAATGAGGAAGGAGGCCACCTGCCTACTGTTCTCTCTCACTGCATGCATCCCTCTCCTTCCTTCTCTTCAACTCTCAGCCTCTCCTGCTTACAAGAGTTTTACACAATACTAATTAAAGGAAGCCACAGCAGAGTTCTGATTTAGCATTTTCCAGCCTTAAATTGGTAACCGTACAAAGGCACACCTCAGGGACGGCTCTTTTGAGAGTGAACATCATATAGACGCAATAAAGGCCATTTCTCACGGGGCACATGTTGATTAGAATAGAGAGCCCTTTAAACTGCAGTTAGCTGTGTTGGGGGTATTTGATGATAAAGGGTGCCAAATATAGGCACCTCTAACACCGACGTCTTTGTTACATAAAACTACATAGAATTTACAGCACAGAGAAAGGCCATTCAGCCCAACTGGTCTTTGCTAGTGTTTAAGCCCCACAAGTGCCTTCTCTCCCTTATGTCATCTCACCCTATCAGGATAACCTTTATTCCTTCCTCCCACATACAGCAAGCAATTTGGGAGGAAAATTACATGATGGCCTTTATTGCAACGGGGTTGGAGTACAGAAATAAAGAGATCTTGCTACAGTTATACTGAGCTTAGGTGAAACCACACCTGGAATATTGTGTGCAGTTTTAGTCTCCATATTTAAGGAAGAATATACTTGCATTGGAGGCGGTACAGCAAAAGTTCGTTCCATTGATCCCTGGGATGAGAGGGGTGACCTATGATGAGAGGCTGAGTAAATTGGGTCTATATTCTCTGGAGTTTAGAAGAATGAGAGGTGATCTCATTGAAACATACAAGATTCTGAAGGGGTTTGACAGGCTAGATACTGAGAGATTGTTTCCCCTGGTTGAAGAATCTAGAACATGGGGGCACAGGATAAGGGGCCGATCATTTAGGACTGAGATGAGGAGAAATTTCTTCACTCAAAGGGTTGTGAATCTTTGGAATTCTCTACCCCAGAGGGTTGTGGATGCTCCATTGTTGAATATATTTAAGGCTGGGATAGACAGCCTTTTGGCCTCTCAGGGAATTAAGGGATATGGGAGTGGGCAGAAAAATGGAGTTGAAGCCCAAGATCATGCATGCTCCATATTGAATGGTGGAGCAGGTTCAACAGGCTGTTTGGTCTACTCCTGCTCCTATCTCCTGTGTTCTTGTGTGTTATCTAGCCACACTCCTTAACCACTCCCTGTGGTAGCAAGTTCCACATTCTCCCTACTCTGCGTAAAGGAGCTTCTCTTGAATTCCCTGTTGGATTTATTAGTGACTCTCAAATATTGATGGCTGGTCTGCTCCCACAAGTGGAAATATCTCTATGTCTGCCCTATCAAACCCTTTCCTAATCTTAAAGACCTCTATCAAGACTTATCTAGAGAAAAGAGCCCCAACCTTTTTAGTTTTTCCTAATAGGTATAACCTCTCAGTTCTGGTATCATCCTTGTGAATCATTTTTCCACCTTCTCCAGTGTCTCTATCATTGTTGTAATATGGAGACCAAAAATTGGTATAAAATTATTTTTAAAATGAAGATAATTAATTTTCTGTAAGGTGGGGCTTTATTCAGTCAGTTGGAACTAAAATGTTTCATCATTCTTTGTAACTGTGATACAGTGGGCCAGTGCAAGTAACCTACAAGGAAGTAATGTAAAAAAAAAGACTCAGTGCAAGTCCTTTAGCATCAATCTCCAGTCCAAATGTTTGATATAAATAAAATATTTACTCAAATGTGCAGTTTTAACTGCTTCCCAGATAGCTAAGTGGATTAATGCAGTGCTTCCTGTGATACCTAGCTACATAGTCCAGGCAGGCCCCAAGGCTTAACCCCTGCTCTGTGCTGCATTTTAAAAATTCTCATTCTTGTTTTCAAATCCCTCCATGGCTTCGCCCCTCCCTATCTCTATAATCTCCTCCACAACCCTCTGAGATCTCTGTGCTCCTCTAATTCTGGCCTCTTGTGCATCCCACAATTCCCATGCTCCACCATTGGTAGCTGCACCTTCAGCTGTCTGTGTCCTGAGCTCTGGAATTCCCTCCCTAAACCTCGCGATCTCTCTTTCCTCTAAGACACTCATCGACATCAGCCTCTTTGACCGAACATTTAGTCACCTATCCTATTATCTCCTTACGTGATTCGGCACCAAATTTTGTTTGCTAATGCTCCTGTGAAAGGCCTTGGGTGGTTTCACTTTGTTAAAGGTGCTATCTAAATGCCAGGATGCTGCAGTCGACCATAGTACATCTGGACTGCGGCAAGGAGGGGATTCAATCAGGCACTCCAAGTGCCACAGCAAGGGCTTGCACGGGTGCCAGACTTGACTCCGATGCCCTACGCTGTCACATAGCCGGATGATGCTGTCAAAAGTCTTGCATACTGATTGGCCAAGTGGGTGAGGTACCATGGACTGGGGGCAAAGGGCTGGGAGGGAAGGGGGAGTGTTGGTGCTGCATCTTCAGGAGGGATGGAGAGTGAACTGAAAAGGAAGCAACCAGTAAAATCAAGCCTAGGTCAGTTGGTTGATGCTGAGAACCAAGGGTGATGAACAGCATTCCGTTGAGGGATTTGTAGCAACTTCAGCTGAACAGATGGGCATAGGGGCTTACAATTTTTGACACGTGGAAGTGTTAAGTGTGCAGTACCGTCAGTGGATTTGTGGAGCATTTAACAATGCAAGTACTTGTAATGCGATCCTTTTAACCTATGTTCTTGTTGACTTGTGGATAGTTTGTAGATCTGTTACCATAGGTGGATAAAAGTAGTCACAGCCTCTTCATTATTTAGACGGACTCTGGTGTATTGATCAAGCATGTTATATAATAAATGGGTTTTTGTGTTACATCTTTTTGTTGCTTCAAACATCCTGCTCAGTGTCACCAGAGAAATCATTGTTGGCTTCTGGTGGGAAGGAATTGGGTATTAGAGGGAGTCTCGCATTTTTCAGTCATTTTACAGAGGGAGGATTATTGTAATTACTGCCTTTACAGAGGGGGCAAAATTTATCCCATAACATTTAACACTGGATGGCTACGATGTAGATCTTCTACTGCTTATTCCAGACACTCTGCTGTTCTGCAAACTCCCCCAGTAAGAGAAAGGGAGGTGCTTTAAAGCATTCAATCTCATGGACATTTGATACTGTGGCATCTGTGGCCAGAACTCCCTATAATATAAGGACTGTGCCCTGTTCTGTAATTGTTAAAATTGCAACCAATTTTTTTTTGTTTTAACAACCTTTCATCCTGATGAGTTGTGTCCCTTAGAGAAATGTGCCAAGACCATTTATTTATCCACTTGCTTTCCCCGTTTTCTGGTTGCCAGACTGTGTAGATAAGATCAGACAAACATAAATTGAGAGCACGGGTGTGTGAGGCAGTTCAAGAAAGCCTCAGTAAAGCTAACAGATAAATTGGAACTGAGGGAGGTAAGCTTGAAATAAAAGCAGAAAATGATGAAAATACTCAGCATGTCTGGCAACATCTGTGGAGAGAGAAACAGTTAATGTTTCAGGCCGGTGACCTTTCATCAGAACTCCGGGAGTTTGGTGGAGGGGCGAATGGTGTTTTGCTCTCTGATTTTCCCACTACGGAAGATGGGAGAATGTTGAAACCTCAAAGCATTTGATGTATTCGGCAGATGAAGCCACAAACCGACAACCAATGCTTCTTGTCCTTGAGGAGCAGGGAGAGACAGGAGCACCAGTGCCACCATATGGAACAGCCAGGTCCCAAGCTGTTAATTAAAAGTCATAAGTTAAAAGCGTTTCACCGGAGTATTCGGAGACAAGCCGACGCCTGGAGTTTAATTAAAAATGTATTACCATTTAATGAGCTGCTCCTCATATAACCAAGTAAGACTGCAAAGTATTTCCTCTGAAGGAACACCTAATTACACGCTGCAGTCTAATGATAGTCACAGAAATATTTCAATTGTTTTCTCAGTAATAAAGATGTACTTCTGATATCATTTCACAATACACAACATTAACCCTTACATGTCTGGGCCCCCCCTACTGACTTAATTAGTAAATTAGCTGTCCAGTATGGAACTGTGAGCTGTACAGACCAGGATCAGAAGGCCTCAGGGTCACCCTTTTCTGAGTTAGCATGATCCCAGTCCAGGGTGACAATCAAGATGGTACAACTGGCCTCAGCACTCCTCGGAGAGGGAAAGAGAAGACCTCACCCAAGGCTGCAGATCCTAATGGGCATCCAATGATACTTACTGCCAAATGCACATGTGGGTGATGGCAGGATTGAGCATGCCGATTGAACATTCCATTAACTCTCACTGCTGTTGGCATCGGTGAAACTGAGTCCATCATTTTAATGCCAATTATAACTCACTTGTTCCTATTTTAATGCCAACATTAACCCACTTGATTTTAAACACATTCAAATAGCAAACAAAGAAATTTGATTTGAGCACGCCAGGTACAATGATATCGCACAGTGTTACTTCCAGGCTACCATAACAGAATACTACATTTAAAGCGCGTTTGCTTGTGTAATTGTGAAGAACAATTTTTCACGATAACACTTTGGTGGTCAAGGTGTAGGTATGTCAGACACTTTGCCTCCCTGAACCTCGACCTTTTGAATATTTGTTGATGTCTTTCCTTCATACAGTTTGATGGTTTTGATCATTATTGTTTGGAATTTTTTTTGGGATGGGGGTTGTGAAATATGTGTCAGAATCACACTCAATTTTGTTTTATTAATGCACAGGATCTGGGTGTCACTGGCTAGGCCAACATTTATTGTCCATCCCTAATTGTCCTTGAGAAGGTTATGGTGAGCCACCTTCTTGAATACAACTGAGTGCCTTGTAGGGGCATTGCAGAGGGCAATTAGGAGTCAACCACATTGTTGTGGGTCTGGAGTCACATAAAAGTCAGACCGGATAAGGACGGCAGATTTCCCTCACATACAAAAGTTGGCACCTCTGACATCCAATGCAATACTGAGGGAGTGCTGCACTGTCAGCCTAGATCATGTGCTCATGTCTCTGTTGTGGGACCTGAACCAGTAACTTGACTCAGAGGCTACTTCTGTGCCATAGCTGACATCTGACAGGGTGCACATGGACAGGACCAGAAGAGAAACTATTGCAGTCCATCTGGATGGTTCCAGTGAAGGTCTAAAGCTAGCTGGGGTTAAAAGTTTGAAATTCTTTCAGCCAGAAACTTCAATGTTTTATAGGCCCATATTATGAGTTTTGCCACCCTAAAGACATGGCACCAGACCACCAACTGCATTAATGTATACACATACTCATCCCTCCATTGGCAGCAGAGAGGAACACTTCACTCCCAGTGCTGCCAGAGAAAAGTTGCATAACTCCCATCACTCACTCTGCGTCTCCAGTGATTGAGGCCTTTTGTACACACACAAGTTAATTGAGCAAAAGAAGGTTTCTGTTAGAAATTACTGCTTCCCCAAGATCCTGGAAACCTGTTCATTCTCAGACCAGGGCGAGTCAGCAGAGTTTTAATGTGGAATCACATCAAGCTGCATTACACCTAGTCTGACTTTACTCTCCATAGCCTTCAGTACAGACCTGCTTCAAAACCCCTCTACAACTTCCATTCATCTTTTAGTTTGCCTAAAAACTGTCGCCAAATCTTACCATAAACCATGAGCTAATATACCATTCTTATTACTAAGTAAATCTCACTTGAAGGGGTGTGGCCATTAGTGACCAGCCAAAATGAACAATTCTGTTACATGGATCCTTTCCAAGACGTCATTTAGCTGGACAGTTACATGTCAGTGGTGCTATAAATGCTTGATTTGAATTAAATTGACAAGGAATAGGGTTCCAGTTAAGTACTGTATTCCTTTCTGCTGTTCTCTACTTAAAGCAAGATAAGAACAACATCTCTTATCATAAATAGGGCTCCTCAAGATTCTTCCTCAGTTGTTAGTCTACCTGTTTGGAGGCTCTGGCCCATTAATTGGTCCATTGGTGTTTTGTTTATAGCCTAGCTGAAGCTGATACTAGCCTGAATTGGAAACACTTGTTGATACACCGTTTGCATCCTTGATCTAAGCTTTGACTTTCCTAGAATGCAATAGTTTCCCAGAATGCCTCGTGCGTATGGAATGCCTAGTTTTCCAAGAGCTTTTGCCACATTTTCAATGCCTGTTCAAAGGGAGAAATGTGGCGTCATGGAATTGTCTTTGGTGACATTGTATCCAAGATTTTGGTATGTATAGCTTCTTATGGAATC
The DNA here is from genome assembly GCF_017639515.1 of Carcharodon carcharias. NCBI lineage: Eukaryota > Metazoa > Chordata > Chondrichthyes > Lamniformes > Lamnidae > Carcharodon > Carcharodon carcharias. Next base: position 17,687,964 of record NC_054507.1, on the reverse strand, counting down.
ATACTATGCCAGTGGACCTTGGCCTGGGCAGTAGAATGCTACCAAACAAATTAATGAGTTCATTATATTTGCTGTAATCTATTTTCTCTACAAGAAATATCGATTGGTCTCAAAGTTGAAGACTTAATACATTGTAGTATTAATGGAAAGCGGATTGATTAATGCATTCTAATTGTGCAGAGTCAGCTAGGAAGTTAATGAACACTCCAATTTCTTCCCATTCATTAATGCTTAATCAGTTTGTGTAGCTGGCAGTCCATTTGACTTAGAACGTAAGGAAAGTCAGAGATGGGAAATGGCCATTCGGCCCATCAACACCAAATCTACTAGTAGTCAAACAAGAGGGCAGCTTGAGAAAACTATATTGAGGACTGACTCTTTGCAAAAGCAACTCAGAGTTCCAGGAAAACAGAAGAATTTCATTTAGGCCAGCCTAGAAAACATTCAAAACTTGACCCACAGTTCAGAAAAAACAGAGGGTTACGCAGCTCCCAAAGAGCTGACACCTCAAATACAGCGTGATCGTAAGCCTGAATGTGTGGAAGCAAGTGGTTCCATGAGCTATTAACCTTAAGCTGCAGGTAACAACCCTTTATTTCAAGTGGAGACATAACATATAAGGGCTTGGAAGACTGAAGCGGAGATTCAGGCTCGTGGGGCATTTCTGGAGGGTGGGGTGGATGAATCCCCGAGGACATGTTAAATCTGTACACTATAATGAGGTACTCTAGTTCATTTTAAGCACTTTTATATTTCACAATGAATTGATTTTTTAGTGTTAAAAATTCAATGGCATTTGGATTTTCATCACTTCCACAAAAGTTATCTCAGCACTCACATTCCCATCATCCCAAAGCCCCACCACCCCAAATAACAGAGACACTCTATCCCCTCCAGACTAAGATACAGTATCCAACCAACTCTCCACCCTTTCACACAGGGTCTGTCCTCTAAATGTCTCAGTTCAAACTGGGACTCTTTTCCTTCAGTTCAAACTGGCACCCTTCTTCCTGTTCAGTGCAGTTTATGCTGGCAGTTATCTTCCATTCCCCATACAAGTTCGCACCCTATCCCTGCTGCCACTCATTTCCCCCACTGAGTTAATGGTGGCACTCTCTCTGCCCGCTCATCACCAATTAATGTTGGCATTCTCCTTCCTTTCTAACTGGAAAGATATACTGACAAGTTCTGTCCTCTCCTTTCCTTCCTTGTTTCTTCTCTTCCCTGTTCCTTCTTTCTCCCCTTCATTGCTATCTCATTCCCTCTCTGCATTTCCCCCATCCCTATCCCCTTTGTTTTCATCCCTTCTCTTCTTCCAAACATGTTACTCTCCCTTTCCTTTCCCCTGCAATGTGCTCCATTCCCGCTTCCCTTAGTCTCATTCCTCCCTAGGCCCAGCTGCTACTGGGCTGGGCCCGTGCTGCTCTCTTCCTCAATGCCATTCCCAGTACTAATTCTGACAACTGTATAGTGTAACACAAAATTCCTGTTCTCACATCTACAGTATACAGTAGTCAGAATCCCTTTCATTAATGCTAGGAACGGCATTGAGAGAGGGACATGGGTCCAGTCTATTACCAGCTTGGCTTGTGTATGGGGCAGGCCTGAGCAAAGTTGCTATCCACGACCCCTAAAATGCCAGCAATTGGCATTTTGTGATTTGGAAGAGATTGCCCTTGCCTTATCAGTAGGCAGTAAATAACCTGCAGCCCAATGCACGGTCCAGAAGCATTGTTAAGGAAATGAGAAGTCACTCAGAGTTTAACCATCGCTTTGTAGGAGAGGCACACAATGATGCTAGGAGTTAAAAACAAAAAAACTGCGGATGCTGGAAATCCAAAACAAAAACAGAATTACCTGGAAAAACTCAGCAGGTCTGGCAGCATCGGCGGAGAAGAAAAGAGTTGACGTTTCGAGTCCTCATGACCCTTCGACAGAACTGTTGAAGGGTCATGAGGACTCGAAACGTCAACTCTTTTCTTCTCCGCCGATGCTGCCAGACCTGCTGAGTTTTTCCAGGTAATTCTGTTTTTGTTGTTGATGCTGGGAGTTAGCTTGACAACAATAACTTGCATTTAAACAGCACCATTAACCTAGCAAAACATCCCAAGGTGCTTCACTGGAGTAAAATTTGACACTGAGCCACATCAGGAGATGTTAGGACATGTGGCCAAAAGCTTGGGCAATGAGGTAGGTTTTTAAGGAGCGCCTTAAAGGAGGAGAGAAAAAGAGAGGTTTAGGGAGGGAATTTCAGAGCTCAGGGGCAACAGTGGGAAACAGCTTTCCGTTGCTCCTTATTTGGAGACAAATTGTTTTGCAAGAAGAGTCAATCTTTTGCTTTAGTGCCAAATAGCGGATGCTTAGGGCGGAATTTTATGGCTCCTCCTGCCAGCGAGATTTTCCAGTCCCACCGAAGTCAATGGACTTTTGAATGGCTCGCTGCATTTTACAGCCCTGCTCCCACAATGACAGGGCCACAAAATTCCACCCTTAGGAGATTTGTAGCTCAAGCGCTGCTCATAAACCAGTTATGGTTTCACACTAGTGCATTTACATCCCACTTGATTTCTTTGTGTTCCAGTCTTGTATCTTTTTGAATGCTGTCGTGTGTAGATCTTTTGGATTCATACTAAATGCCGAGCAGTTCCTGTGTTCCTAGCATAACACAGAGGCCTGGCTTCCGTGGAGATTCTTTTGGTGCTGTTGGACCTTCTAAGAAGTGCAAGGCCTGCCATAGCTCTACAGTAGATGGACTCATGCATACAATAGGCAATCTACTTCAGGTTCACTGCTTTACGTGGTTTTAGACTACTGAATTCAGGAGCAAAAGCTCCTTGCCAAACAGAGCTTTCAACATCATGGGGATTACCATTGACCAGAAACTGAACTGGTCCAGCCATATAAATACTGTGGCTACAAAAGCAGGTCAGAGGCTAGGAATCCTGCGGTAACTCACTTCCTGACTCCCCAAAGCCTGTCCACCATCTACAAGGCACAAGCCAGGAATGTGATGGAATACTCCCCACTTGCCTGGATGAGTGCAGTTCCCACAACACTCAAGAAGCTCGACATGATCCAGGACAAAGCAGCCCCGCTTGATTGGCACCCCATCCACAAACATTCACTCCCTCCACCACCGACACACAGTAGCAGCAGTGTGTACCATCTACAAGTTGCACTGCAGGAATTCACCAAGGCTTCTTAGACAGCACCTTCCAAACCCACGACCGCTACCATCTAGAAAGACAAGGGCAGCAGATAGATGGGAACACCACCACTTGGAAGTTCCCCTCCAAGTCACCCACCATCCTGACTTGGAAATATATCGCTGTTCCTTCACTGTCGCTGTGTCAAAATCCTGGAACTCCCTCCCTAACAGCACTGTGGGTGTACCTACACCACATGGACTGCAGCGGTTCAAGAAGGCAGCTCACCACCACCTTCTCAAGGGCAATTAGGGATGGGCAATAAATACTGGCCTAACCAGCAACACTCACATCCCGTGACTGAATGAAATCTTGTAGCCACAGGATTTATACGGCTGGTCCAGTTCAGTTTCTGGTCAATGGTGACTCCCAGGATGTTGATAGGATATTGTAGGGACCTTGTAAGTTTGAATTCCACTGCTCATCTTTTGAATGGAATCATTCTGATTGGTGGATAATTGTCCCACGTTGCTCTCAAAACGCCTGTATGAGATTTTTACTTTTGACAATCAAAGACTCCATGCACACGATTTGCACCCAGGGGTAGGTACTTCACTGGGGGAAAAAATTGCTTCTTAATGAATTCATAAGAAGAGATGCTGCAAAAATAGAAGATAATTAGATAAAAGTGTTAAAAACACAGAAAGATTTACGACACGGGTAGGCTATTCGGTCCCTTATGCCCATACTGGCTGTCCTTGATTGATCTGTGCGTTTCTAAATGACAGTTTGTTGGAACCTGTGAATCCTCATCGCACACTTGTTGTGAGTGGGGGCCGACTTTGTACTATTGATAGAGTTGATTAGCAGACACTTCGTGGGTGGAAATTCTTAGTTTATTTACAAAGGTACTCTGAAGCAATCAAACATATGCTTACACGTCAAACTCTATCTCTACATTACTAACTAACTACTGAGGCAGCCCACGCTCTTCTCCTATTGGACACTAAGGTCATGTGATCTTCCTTTATAATATTCTCCTTAAAGGTATATTACACATTAGGTAAAACCATAATTACCACATCCCTTCCCCTTTACTCAGAAATACATTTTATATTTACAATTACAATTTTCTCAAAATAGCAAAATATTTACACTGGTAAGTAATTTACAAGTTCAGTCTTTCTGGGGGTTTCCTTATGCATGTAGAATGTCTCAGCTCTACAACTTCAGATTCTTTGTCAGGAACCTCCTTTGCCGGAGTTGCCTGAACATCAGGTGCTTCAGTAGGCACCTGCAGTTCTGTATCCTCAACTCTTACAGGAACATCAGACATGTCTGTACAGGGTTGAGTTTTCTCATCAGGAAATGCTAAACTGATCGTGAACACGGGTGGAACCATTTCTTGGTGCGTTTTTTCTCTCTTCCTTAGATGACCCACATGTCTCCGTTTGTCTCAGTCTTCCACCTTCACATGGTAAAATAGCGGTCCAGTCACGGCATTTATTTCACCCGGTAACCACTTTGGTCCTTCTCCAAAGTTTTTCATGTATACCATTTCTCTCATGGTAAATTTCCTCTCACGACTATGCTAGTCATGTCTAGTTTTCTGACTTCACTGACTCCTTTCCACCTTCCCCCCTAACTTCGGCGTTATTAAGCTCAATCTCATCCTGAGGTGGCGTTTCATCAATAACTCTGCACGTGTGACACCTATTGGTGTGTGAGGGGTGGTCCTGTAATGGAAAAGAAAGTGTGCTAGCTTGGTTACTGGGGAATCTTGTGGTAAAGCAGAGTGCTTTGTACCTTTAAGAGAATTTAGTTAACTGACCACGTGAGTGTATCGACCAATTGCTATAGAGCGCCGGCTACTTGGGTAACTGTGTCTAGAGCTGGAGGTGATTGAAGAAGCACACATGGTGTTAGTGTTCTGTTCTTAGTTCCAATAAACCACCAGTGTTTGTTCAGTTAATTGGCCTCTCTGCCTATATTGTTTCAAGCACCGACTAGTGTGTTACTATCAAGGGCACAGCTCGCATTCGCTGGACAAAGCGAACTGGATAACCTAAAACATAAAACTGGCAATGAGGATAAACCGGATCAATTGGCGGCAATCAAGAAAGCTGTGGTAAGCCAGCTACATTACTTCGCCACTACCTTGAAGTTGTTTGAAAGCTCAGTCTCCTTAGCCATTGAGTTTGCCACGGTTTGGACATCTTGAACCATTCGACCCCCGTTTCCGATGACTGGTCTCATTATGTCGAACGTCTAGCATTCTTCTTTACCACTAACAACATCATGGGAGAGGACAAGAAGAGGGTGATTCTTTTGTTCACTTGCAGGAGCAAAATGTATGGGCTGATCCGCAGCCTCACGTCACATAACACCCTCGATATGAAGACTTTTGACGAGTTAGTAAACATTGTAAACAACCACATGAAGCCAAAGCCCTCAGTCACTATGCAGCGTTTTAAATTCAATTCGAGGAATGGGCTTCCAGGAGAGATAATCACTGGCTATGTAGCTGCTCTTTAACGGAATATTGAGAGTTTAGAACTTCAATTAATAACATGTTAAGAGACTGATTGATATGCAGAATCGGGGATGATGCTATTCAAAAGCGATTGCTATCTGAAACTAATCTAGACTTCAGTAAGGCATTAGAATTGGCAACATGAGAGCGCTATTAGAGACTCAGAGGGAATAAAGGATAAAATGGAAGATGGCGCAAGCTGAGGTGACGCCAAAAAGCAATCGAGCATATTGCTACAACCCTTTGTGGGTATTAATTGTGACAAATTTCTGGGAGACATTATCCAACTCTAGTTGGTGATAAGCACGACTCATATCAAGCTTCATGTAGGTGGTTCCACCTGCCATCTTGGCATACAGCGCTTCGATTTTTGGTATGGGGTGTCTAGCTAAGCCACTTTATTAACCATCAGTTTGTCGTCTCCACAAATTCGGACGCTTTGGTTGGGTTTAGGGACGGCGACTATGGGTGCTGCCCATTCTGAGAACTGAACAGGTTGTATAACACCCAGTATTTCTAGTCTGTCCAGTTAGGTGTCGACCTTTTCTCGCAGTGCGTAAGGTACTGGTCTCGCCTTCATGAATCGGAGGGGTTACCTCTTGATCCACATGAATTTTTGCTGCAGCCCCCGGATCTTCCCAAGTTCGTCCTTGAAGGCCATGACGTGCTTTCATAGTAGCTCTGGTAACCCACTTGCTCTCAGCTAGAAAATTTCAGCCCACTCTAACTTCATCTCCTTTAGCCTGTTTCACCCCAAGGAGGCTTAGTCCCTTGCTTGCGACCACCATCAAGAGTAGCTTTACCAATTGGCTTCCTTAACGGAGAGTTACTCTGCTCATGCCTTTTACGTGGATGTCTTCACCCGTGTAAGTTTTAATTGAGCAGTTGTTTCTTCTAAATTTAATTGATGTTCCCCATTATTTAGATATCTGAAGGCAAGTTCCCCAATTACTGTAGTGGAAGCTCTATTTCCATTCTAACAGGTTTGCCATTTACTTTCACTGTTACAAATATTCGTTCTGTCTTTCCAACTTTCAAGTTATACAATGAATAAATATCTGAATTTGTTGCTTCAGGCTCTTCTACATTGTAGATCTCACTAGGTTTTTGTTGTTTAAAAGTCTGTCTGACTCTTTCCTTGCACTGTCTCATTAGGTGTTTGTTTCTATGACATTAAAAATATTCTATTTTTTTAAACTGCCAATTGTTAAAAGACTGCTTGTTTCCACCTCTGTTGAAATGATTCCTTGTTTTCGCTGCTAAGTCATTTCTTTTTATTTTTTTTCCCAGCGGAGCTGTTTCCGGCTTCTCAGTAGAGTCTTGCATTTTCTCACCCTTTTTGGCTGGGGCTTCCTGCCTGATCTGGGGGGCGGCGCCATTTTGCGTGCCCTGTATGGCTTTTGAATCTCTAACTGCACTTTCCGTAGCCAGTGCTATCTCTGGCGTCTTCTTGAAACCCAAATTTGCTTTGGACAACAATCTCTTCTGAATCGTGTCCTCATCCACTGCATACTAAACAATCTCTGAGCATGTCCTTTAAAAATGTACCAAACTCACAATGTTCCATTAACTGTTTCAAACTTGCCACATAACAAGCAACTGTCTCCCCCGGGACTCTAATTCTTGAATTAAACTTGAACATTTGCATCATTACTGAGGGCTTCGGTTGATAATGGCCCTTCACCAGGTCCACTAATTCATCAAAATTTTTCGAATCTGGGGCACTGGGCTCCATCATACTTCGAATCAAGCCATAGGCTTTATTCTCACACATAGTTAAGAGGATTGTTCACCTCTTCTCTTCCCCCATAATTTCATTCACTTGGAAAAAGAACGAGAGAAGCTCAATGTATTGAGACCAATTGTCCATTGCTGGATTGAAAGGATCAATTCTTCCGAATTGTGGCATGCTGGGGGAGAATTACTTCGACGATTTGAAAGGAACTTCTATTTACAATTACTGTACGAGATACAGTACCGATTTCATTTCTCTTCATTTCTTCTGTTAATCTTGCTTTATCCTTATCACCAGTTTGTTGGAACATGTAAATCCTCGGCACACACTTCTTGTGAGTGGTGGCTGAGTTGGTACTATTGATAGAGTTGATCAGCAGACACTTCTTTGGCGGAAACTCTTAGTTCATTTACAAAGGTACTCAGCAGCAACTAAATATGTCTTATACTTCAAACTCTATCTCTACATTACTAACTAACTACTGAGGCAGCCCATGCTACTCTCCTATTGGATTCCAAGATCATGTGATCTTTATTAATAACATTCTTCTTAAAGGTATATTACACGTTCGATAAAACCATAATTACCACACGGTTAATTCTCCAAATTCATCTGACTGAAACCTGGAGCACATTAAGTGGGTATTTTTTTTCAAAACTAGTTTCTGAGTTACCCCTTGTCCCTTTTCTGAAGTTTACATTCACTTGAAGAATGGGGCACAAAAAGAGGGGCATTTGGAGAGAGGGATTGGCAGGGGAGACTGGAGAGAGGATTAGGAGGCTGGGATAACAACGATCTGACATCAATCTAGGAAGTGAAAGCTCAAATCTGAGAGGTATCTATAAAGGATGATTAAATCCAAGCAGAATAATAGAGAAGGCAAGGATACTTAACAGGAGCCTGGAGGGAGATGAAAAGTGGCTGTTTTTTGAACAAACATAGATTTGCTTGAAAAGTGAACAAAATAGACTCGGCTCGGAAGCTGCTTCAGGGTGAGAATGTTCAGCGTTTCTGCAGCTGTCGGAGTCACGGAGACCTTGGAGGGGCCCTTACGTGGAGCATGGTGAGAAACAGTACGCACATTTCTCGTTCCTTTCCTTCCTAGAAAGTTGTTAAGGCTTCCGCTCAGGTTTTATTGCACAACACCAAGCCCACACTTAAGAAAGCTTTCAAATCAGCAACTGTAAATGAGGACAAATGACCGTCTTCTAAACTGATCAGCAAGAAAGGTTTTGATATTCCCCGCCTGCCTCTATCTAGCCTTGCGCTTTGTTCATGAGCTGATTTCCCATGGAGACTACTCCTTGCATTAATTGGAATCATCCTTTATTTGCACAGTGTGCAGTTAAGTGGCCTGCATTGACTGAATAAGATGATAGCATTTATCAAAAGACAACTCAAAGGGATTTGGAGTGTACATTGATGAGGAGATGCTGCCCAGTTTGCTTAACTGATTCATGGCATTATAAAGTCCGACAGGAGGCTTTCACACAGGGTTGAGGGTGCCCCAGTGGCTCAATGGACAACGACCCTCCCCCATAGGATACTGAGCCACGTAAACCAGGCAGGATCCCAGGTTCCATCCCTCAATCTGTTCAAAGTCAGTCCAATTGCAGTCAGGGCAGCAAATGGGCATTTTATCTCAGTTCCTCAGCTAGGGTTCCTGATCATAGTCCCTTCTGTGCAGTGTGACTGGAGAGAGAACAGGATTGGGAATGTGGGTGCGGAGGGGGCCTGACCTTGGCATTATGGATAGCTGGATAGCTTGACAGTGTGAGGTATGGAAAGATAATGGTAATGTTACTAGACTGGTAATCCAGTGACCCAGACTAATGCTTCAGTGACTTGAGTTCAAATCTCATAATAGCCTAAAGGAATTTAAATTCAGTTTTTAAAAAAATTCATTCACGGGATGTGGGTGTCGCTGGCTGGGCCAGCATTTATTGCCCATCCCTAATTGCCCTTGAGAAGGTGGTGGTGAGCTGCCTTCTTGAACCGCTGCAGTCCATGTGGTGTAGGTACACCCACAGTGCTGTTAGGGAGGGAGTTCCAGGACTTTGACCCAGCGACAGTGAAGGAACGGCCGATATATTTCCAAGTCAGGATGGTGAGTGACTTGGAAGGGAACTTCCAGGTGCTGGTGTTCCCATGTGTCTGCTGCCCTTGCCCTTCTAAATGGTAGAGGTCATGGTTTGGAAGGTGCTTTCGAAGGAACCTTGGTGAGTTACTGCAGTGCATCTTGTAGATGGTACACACTGCTGCTACTGTGTGTCGGTTAATTAAATAAATCTGGAATAAAAAGCTAGTTTCAGTAATAATAACCATGAAACCATTGTCGATTGTTGTAAAAACCCATCTGAGTCACTAATGCCCTTTAGGAAAGGAAATCTGCTATCCTTACCCGGTGTGACTCCAGACCCACAACAATGTGGTTGACTCTTAACTGCCCTCTGAAATGGCCTAGCAAGCCACTTAGTTCAAAGGCAGTTAGGGATGGGCAATAAATGCTGGTCTTGCCAATGATGCCCACATCCCAATAACAAATATAAAAAAAACCTCCCTGTTTGACCTTATGCATGACTAATAGACACATGCATGAGGTACCAGATGATTGTCCACTCATGTAGACCTGTAAGCCAACATGTGTCAATACCCTCTGGAAAGGATAGAGCAGATTTTTCAAAAACACAGCTGTAGTACTGTTTAACTTGCATGTCAATGAAGGCTTAATTATAATCTTGTTTCAATGGATCCTTTTCTGGTTAGCTTGCCACTGAATTTCCTCTCCTGTTCCTCTCAAGTGCAGCCACTCCTCCCTGTTTCCTCAGTGTAAATCTCTCCATCTCTTTTCCTCCTTAAAACTATGTTAAAGGCACTATATAAAATGCAGCTTGTTCAGCTAATTCCAGCAGTCTCCTATATGGAACACTGTTAGCCCATCACTGGCTAACACGTGTTCAATCCTATGCCCTCGGCAGGGTATGCTTGTAGATAAAATCAGCTTGCAATGCTGCCACATTCATCAACGCACCTGATTCTGAGGCAGCACAGAACCTGGCTGCATTGAGGGTGTCCCAGCAGAACTGATGTTCACAGTTTGATGAAAAGCTGGTGAGGGATGACAAGAATTGAACCCATTTTTTGTAGCATACCATAAATTTGTTTCAGTCAAGAGATAAAGCAAAACCTTGTAACTTTTCTGTCTATTTTAGCATTGTTTCGGGTGTTGAAATCTTCTATCAACACATTGAAGACTCAATGAAGGTTGTAGCTGCCCCTCCTACCAGCAGGTGGCAATGTTGTCAAGCATTCCTGCTTCCAGAGCACTGGAGAAGAACAGTTCCTGTCACTTAGTGGGCTGTGCTGTGTATTGTTGGTCCCGTGACTGAACTGTGAGTGGTTCCTTTCGCTTTCTATTGGCATTGACAATTTTTTGGAACGTTTGCTGAACAGACATGTCCTGCAGCTATGTTACAAAAGCGAACTACTGCAAATGCTGGAAATCTGAAATAAAGACAGAGAATGCTGGAAATCCTCAGCAGGACTGGCAGCGTCTGTGTAGAGAGAAACAGTTAACTCTTCAGGTTGAAGTGAACTTTCATCAGTTATATTGCTTCAATCTCATCGATTGAAGTCTTTTTTAGGGGGAAAGGCATCAACTAAAGTGTAGAGCAGAACTGCAGAGTCCAGTCTCAGTCCAACTGGAACTAGAGCCATTGCTGACCACTTGGCCTTGGTGTCTATGGAGTATAACTCCAGTCCAATGTGAAACTGGGGCCAGCTGTGGCTCAGTGGGTAGCACTCTCACCTCTGCGGCAGAAGATCATCTGTACAATTCCCCTCCAGAAATTGAAGCACCAATCCAGGCTGATCCTCCCAGTGCAGTACTGAGGGACTGCTGCACTGCTGCAGGTGCTGTCTTTCAGATGGGGCGTTAAACTGAGGCCCCGCCTGCCCCCTCAGGTGAATGTAAAAGACACCAAGCCACTATTTTGAAGAAGAACAGGGGTATTCTCCTCAGTGTCCTGACCAATATTTATCCCTCAATCAACATCACAAAAACAGATTATCTGGTCATTGTGGTTTATGGGAGCTTGCTGTGTGCAAATTTAGCTGCCGTGTTTCCTACATTACAACAGTGACTACACTTCAAAAAGTACTTAGTTGGTTGTAAAATGCTTTGGAGCATCCTGAAAGGTGCTATATAAATGCAAGTCTTTCTTCTCAGCCAGCAGCACATCCTTAGTGAAATGTGTTGTAGGGCATTGTTTACCATTCGGTGGGACTTATTAAAGTCTTTGTGGTCTTAAGTAGGTTAACTCTATGTATTTATTAACTACAAGAACTATAGCCTGAATTTTTTCTGCATCGGGTGAGCTCAGCGGGAGCGGTCATGTAGCCGACCACTGCCCACGATCAGCTCCACGCTGCCATTTTACGTGGGTAGGCCAGTTAAGGCCCGCCCAGGGTAATATGTGAGCGGTAGCGCTGAAGGCTACCTGTACGGGCGGGGAGGGGAGGGAGAGTCAGGTCCAGCGCTCTTTTGAGCATGCGGGTGAAAGAGTAATTCATTCTCCCTGAGGCACAGAGCTGCATCAGGGAGATTGAAGCACTTCCCAAAAAAATAAATGAAAACATTAAAAATTTAATGAAACATGTCCCCTCATGTGACTGTGACATGTTTTTATTTTTCAAAGAAACTTTTTATTTAGTTTGTAAAAGCTTTAGGAAGCCTCATCCCGCTCGCGGATGAGGTTTCCTAAAAAACGTAAAGGTCGCTTGGCTTTTTTGCCTGCTCGCCAACCGTTAACTTTAGACTGCCTGTCCAACCTAAGGTTAACTACCTAGTTAATGGCCTTAATAGGCCTCTCAGTTATTGGCGGGCATGCAGCTGACTCCGGCGTGCGCCCGCCAAATGAAGTATCATGAGACAGCGCGATGATGTCGGGAGGCACACCTGATGTCATCGCGTGTCATTTTACACCTTGCGTGTCGGGCCCGCCCCCACGTGCTGACTGTAAAATCCTGACCTATGTACATATATACAGTAAAGGGTTCAAGCTAGGAGTTGTCTCCATGCTTGTTTGTGTACATAGCTCAGTGCCAGACTGACCCCTACGGTACAGGTCATGTGTTCTCTTACATCACTGTGGGGGTGGTACTGCACTCAAATCCCACGTTAACCCTATATATGCTAGACTCTTATGCTACACCTCCCCTCAAGTCATTATCCAACGTATTTCAAGTTATTTTAGTTTGCCCAATGTATTTATATTGTTATTACTACTCCATCTCCCCCCTTCAAGTCTCTGAGCTCATAGTTCAGGTGGTCTGGAGGCCTTACAACCCTTCCATATTTCGTTCGCACGACTGTCAGAGGAGTGGTTGGCTCTATTGTTGCAGGTAACCTCTTGATTTGGAGATTGTTCTGGCATCAGGGTATCTTTTCATCCTCTTTTTCCATTCCTTGGTATTGAACCACTCTTTGTCGAATTGGCAGTTGTCGGGATAGGTAGTTATTGATTTATTCCATTTTCTTCTGGGGTGGACAAATGTTGTGCTCATCCCCAAGGCATTTTTTTCCTCTTCTCTTATTGTGAGGATTGCCACAGTGCATGTGGATTTTTCCTGCCTCGGGAGGGCTCAGCGGGAGTGGGCGGGGGTGCCCACGATCGGCTCCACACTGCCATTTTACGCAGGCAGGCCAATTAAGGCCCACCCAGCGTAATACGCAAGCAGTAGCGCGTGGGCAGGGGGAGGAGGGAGAGTCGGGTCCAGCACTCTTTTACGCATGCGAGCGCAAGAGTGCTTCAAACTCCCTGATGCACGGAGCTGCCTCAGGGAAATTGAAGCACTTTTCAAAAAAATAAATGAATGTAATAAAAATTTAATGAAACATGTCCCTTCATGTGACTGTCTCACGTGAGATGGGACATGTTTTTATTTTACAGAAAAACTTTTTATTTAGTTTGTAAAAGCTTTAGGAAACCTCATCCCGCTCGCGGACGAGGTTTCCTGTAAAATGTAAAGGCCACTTGGCCTTTTCGCCTGCCTGTCAACCATAAGGTGGGACGGGCAGCGTAAACATGAAATTAATTACTTCGTTAATGGACTTAATAGGCCTATCAATTATTGGCAGGTGCACAGCCAACTCCGGCACGCACCTGCCTAACAAAACATCACCAGATAGCGCGATGATGCTGGGATGCACACCCGAGGTCATCACGCATCACTTTACCTCCGCACACCAGCTGTAAAATCCTGGTCCACGTTTCAGCAATGAAACCGTCATTCCCACCTGTTTCACAATTTTAGCCAATGTTTGATCACTTTCTTCTTTTCCAGTTGTTTTTTGAGTTTATGAATCTTTTCATTCAGCTCAGCAACTACTCTGGTAAGTTGAGTTTTTTTTTTGTTTTAGAGCTGTCTACAGAACTGATAAAAGTTTAACAACTTCGCTTCGGCATTCAGTTCTTTTTTGGAATCTTTCTTCCATGGTCACTGATTGCTCCTTAGACTCTTTCAATTCATTCATTAGATCTTCAAGCAGTTCTGTAGAATTCACTTTTTCTGCTTTTACAGTCTGGACTTGCTCTTTCTTACTGTACATCTCATCCTTCATGTTGTTCAGATTGCGCAGAAGTTGAAGAAATTTATCAGTTTTCGTTGTTAATTCTACTTTCAAGCAACTGTTCTCATTCACCAAGTTCCCATTGAAGATTCCTTTTTGTTGAATGTGTTTCTGCAAGTTCGTCATTTAAGTGTTTCAAGTCCTCTTTCAAGTGTTCCACTTCTGTGAGCGACATTCCAGTGTTCTCATTAGTTCTCGTTTTCCCTTATCAAATGCATCTTTCGTACATGAAAGTTGATTCTCTACACTGATCAGTTTTTTCGCTTGGCAGAGTATAATTCTCCTGTGCTATCGTTCAAGCTCACATTCTGCATTTGTGCTTCTGCTAATTGTTTTTGAGACTCCTCATGTTCTTTTGTGAGACTTTCTAATTTCTCTTGCCAATCCAAGCTCTTGATTTTCATCTCTTCATTTCCATCCTTGGAAATGTAATGTTTTTCCAAGTTTATTCCAAATATCCAAACTGAGGGTTTTGGGAAACACGCCACAGCCTATTTTAAATCAATTAAAAGCACCTCTGCTTATGGACAGATGGCGAGAGGATGAAGGAATCCAGCCTCTCTCTCCTGTCTGTAACAGATGAGTCCAAACTGATCTGGTAAGTTGGATTTTTGATCCACGGTTAGAAATTTTAAACTGTATGTTCAGCTTTAAGAAGTTACTGAAATTTGAGATGCCGCTGCTGTCCATTTGAAGACAAAGGGGTTTACCCCCGCCTGCTGGTTTTGGTGGGCTCCTGCTGTAATGGCGCTCATGCTCAGCCTTGAAAAAAGTTCTTAAGATGACTGCTTGGATCGACTAGCTGTAGACGTCCCCATTTCAACGTTTTGCTTTAGGGTCACAAAGGCCGTCAAATTCTGGCCTTTACTTGTCTTTAAAGCTGATTCTTTAGTCGCTATTTTTCTGAATGAATGAATGAATCCCTTTTTGGAATGAGCACAGATGACTTTCAGGTCTTCAGGCGCCAGCTCGAGAATCTGTTTTTTTCTACAGGGTTTTTAAACAGCAATTTCTGACAACTGAACTGTTTAAAAGTTTCTCAGGATTTTTTGTATCCTGGAATTTAAAAGTTTTAGCTCACCCCTGCTAGGTCTGCTGATTCTGCACTTGGAATTGAAGCTGGACTTCCAAGAACTCCTCCAGAGTTTCGAACTGCAGTGAGGAATTTTAAATGACTACCTTCAGATTCCAAGCCTTTCTTTGGAGCTTTTCCCTGAATTTTTCCTTTGCACGTTTGCTTCTCAAACTTTTCTTCAGGTCAGAATGCTTCTTCGAAATTTTCTTTAGTCATGCAGAATTTTAGTTTTTCTCTGCATTTTTTGTGAGGTTTTGGTTTTTTCCATTCGCTGCCACCATGTTGTAGTGTGTTGGATACCGTTCAGTAAGTCTTAATGAAGTCTTTGTAGCCTTAAGTAGTCTTATTAACAGCAAGTTAGGAGCTGTCTCCATGCTTGCTTGTGCACATGGCTCTGTCCAACACTAGACTGACCCCTCGGTGCGGGTCATGTGTTATCTTACATCACTGTGTGGGCTATACTGTACTCAGTCCCATGTTAACCATATATGTGCCAGACTCTTATACTATAAAATGCTCTGACCAGTCTTAAGCTGATAAAAATGTAAATCGCTGCCAGGCTGAAGCATGTGGTGTGACCTTGGAAACTAAGAACCACACTGGGAGGTTAAACACTGAACAGGGCCAGCTTTAAATGATAGCTTTGAATGTGACTCAAATGTTTCTTTAAAACATATATCTACTATGAGGAGTTTTGATGCAGGGTTAGTAAGCAGGAGACACAGATTTAAGATAATTGGCAAAGGAATTGGAGGCATAAGATGAGAAGAATTTTTTTTTATACGGCAAGTTGTTATGAATCGGAGGGTGGACTGCTATTTACCAAAGGTTAACATCCAACTGCATCTTCAGCTTCTCGAGCACAATATTGCGGCTGACGGAAATCAGAAATAAAAACAGAAAATATTGGAAATGCTCAGCAGGTCTGGTAGCATCTGTGGAGAGAGAAACAGAATTAACATTTCAGCTCGATGTGTCTGACATAAGTTTAACTGTTTTTCTCTCTCCACAGAAGCTGCCTGACCTGCCAAGTGTTTCTAGCATTTTCTTATTTTTATCTTTCTACTGGAGCACTGCTTTATTCAGCCAAGAGATGGCAGTGCAGCCATTCTGCAGGATCAGTCCTGGACACAAGACTCAATGGAACTCAATTCAGTCAAATCGTTATTAGGATCCCTGTTCCCCCCTCCTGACTGACTTTGTGCTGGACTGTCGAATTTTACTGTGGGTTGTATAAAAATTTCTAAAATAAATACACCAAACTCCAGAACTTGGTATTTTACAATACATTATTCCCACTTCTGTGTCTCATGACTCGACAATGTGACTTGCTCGGGTTTTGAATTTATTTTCATCAGCCACAAGGCAAATATCAGGGCCCAGACTATGCATTATACACATTGTCCCAGTCAGATCCTGTCTCCATGTGGAGTCCTGGTAAAAAAAAATAATGAAATGTTGATGACAACAACTGGCATTTATATGGCAACCTTTAATGTAGTAAAACATCCCACGGGACTGCACAGCAGCGTTATCGGACAAAGACGAACAAAATCGGACAAAACTGAGCCAAAGAAGGAGACATTAAGATGGGGTGACAACAAGTTTGGTCAAAGAGGCAGGTTTTCTAGGAGCGCCTTAAAGGAAGAGATAGAGGCGGAGAGGTTTAGGGAGGGAATTCCAGAGCTTGGGGCCCAGGCAGCTGAAGGCACGGCCACCAATGGTGGAGCGATTAAAATCAGGGATGCTCGGGAGACCAGAATTGAAGGAATGAAGAGTTTTGGGTGGGTGGGGGAGAGGGCATGTTAGTTAACCCTTTCAGTGCCACGGATAACTGTACACTTTGGGCAGCCTCTTCTGTGTTGTGAAACCTAGTTAATATCGCCCATGATGCCAGCACTGCAAAGCCTTTGACCACTTTGTGCACTGGACAGACAGATAGATAGACAGACTAGCAAGATTAAAGATTAGGGGCAGATTTTTCATATGTTGGGCAGGCCGGTCAGGAGCGGGCAGGGATGCGATAGAGCGCTGGCCCTGACTCTTCCCTCCTTCCCCCTGCCCACACAGGTAGCACTGACTGGTTGCATATTGCGCTGGGCGGGCCTTAATTGGCCTGCCTGTGTAAAATGGCAGCGCGATCGCCGCCCGCAAGCTGGGGGGTAGGAGGGAGAGTTGGGGCCAGCACTCTTTTGTGCATGTGCGCAAAAGAGCGCTTCAATCTCCCTGGGGCACAAAGCTGCCTCAGGGAGATTGAATTGATATTAAAAATATTAAATAAAAGGTTTAAAAATTTATTTAAACATGTCCCCTCATGTGACTGTGTCATATAAGATGGGACATGTTTTTATTTATGTGAACATTTTTTTGTTTATTTAATAAAAGCTTTAGGAAACCTCATCCTGCTCGTGGATGAGGTTTCCTAAAAAACGCGAAGGTTGCTTGGGCTTTTCACCTGCCCGTCAACCGTAAAGTTCACCATCACAATAATTACTCAGTAATTACTTAATTACTTTCTTAATAGCCTTAATAGGCCCTTTACATTTTAGTGAGCACGCAGCTGACTCCGGTGCGTGCCTGCCGAACGAAATATCGCGGGACTGAGTGATGACGTCAGGAAGCTTGCCCGACGTCATCGCGCATCATTTATTTTACGTGTCAGCGTGTTGGGCCCGCCCCCGCACGCCAACTGTAAAATCCTGCCCTTGGAAATTAAACATCTGCTTTCATTGGCTGTCCCCTGAGACCCCTGTTGCATTTCCTCTCCCTCAAGTTTTTAACCCTGGATTTTATATACTCTTCAACATCTATAACATGCTTAAAAATCAAACAATGAAATCTTAGATGAACGTACGAATTAGGAGCAGGAGTAGGCCATTCAGCCCCTTGAGCCTGCTCTGCCATTCAGATCATGGCTGATCTGATTGTAAGCTCAACTCCACATTCCTGCCTCCTCCCCGATAACCTTTCACCCCCTCATTAATCAAGAATCTATCTAGCTCTGCCTTAAAAATATTCAAAGCCTCTGCTCCCACTACCTTTTGAGGAAGAGAGATCCAAAGACACTCAACCTCCAGTGAAAACATTTCTCCTCATCTCTGTCCTAAATGGGCGACCCCTTACTTTTAACCAGTGACCCAGATAGGTTAAGTGAATGGCCAAAGATCTGGCAAATGGAGTATAATGTGGGCAAATGTGAAATTATCCATTTTGGCAGGAAGAATAAAAAAGAAGCTTATTATCTAAATGGTGAGAGATTGCAGAGCTCTGAGATTCAGAGGGATCTGGGTGTCCTAGTGCATGAATCACAAAAGGTTAGTATGCAATAATGACTCCTAGTTCTAGATTCTCCCACAAGAGGAAACATCCTCTCCACATCCACCCTGTCAAGACCCCTCAGGATCTTACCTGTTTCAATCAAGTCACCTCTTACTCTTCTAAACTCCAGCGGATACGAACCTAACCTGTCCAACCTTTCCTCATAAGACAACCCGTCCATTCCTGGTTCGTCAAAGAACCTTCTCTATACTGCTTCTAACACATTGACATCTTTCTTTAAATAAGGAGACCAGTACAGTACATAATACTGCAGATGTGGTCTCACCAGTGCCCTGTATAACTGAAGCATAACCTCCCTACTTTTCTATTCAATTCCCCCAGCAATAAATTATAACATTCTTTTACCTTTCCTAATTACTTGCTGTACCTGCACACTAACCTTTTGTAATTCATGCACTAGGACACCCAGATCCCTCTGAATCTCAGAGCTCTGCAATCTCTCACCATTTAGATAATGTTTCATTTTTATTCTTCCTGCCAAAACGAATAATTTCACATTTGCTCACATTATGCTCCATTTGCCAAATCTTTGCCCACTCATTTAACCTATCTGTGTCACTTTGTAGCCTCCTTACATGCTCTTCACAATATACTTTTCTACCTATCTTTGTGTCATTAGCAAATTTATCTACCATTCCTTCATTCCCTTCATCCAAGTAATTTACATAAATTATAAAAAGTTGAGAACCCAGCACTGATCCCTGTGGCACATCACTCGTTACATCCTGCCAACCAGAAAAAGACCCATTTATGCCTACTCTCTGCTTCCTGTTAGCTAGCCAATCTTCTATCCATGCCAATATGTTACCCCCTACACCATGAGCCTTTATTTTCCGCAATAACCTTTGATGTTGCACTTTATCAAATGCCTTCTGGAAATCTAAGTACAGTACATCCACTAGTTCCCCTTTATCCACAGCACATGTGACCCCTTCAAAGTACTCCAATAAATTGGTTAAACATGATTTCCCTTTTACAAAACCAGGTTGACTCTGCCTGATTGCCTTGAATTTTTCGAAGTGCCCTGCTATAACATCTTTAATAATAGCTTCTAACATTTTCCCTATGACAGACATTAAGCTAACTGGCCTGTAGTTTCCTGCTTTCTGTCTCCCTTCCTTTTTGAATAAAGGAGTTACATTAGCTATTTTCCAATCGAATGGAACCTTCCCCAAATTTAGGGAATTTTGGAAAATTAAAACCAATGAATCAACTATCTCACTAGCCACTTCTTTGAAGACCTCAGGGTGAAGTCCATCCAGACCTGGGGATTGTCAGCCGCAGCTCCAACAATTTGTTCAAAACCACTTCCTTGGTGATTGTAATTTTCCTGAGTTCCTCCCTCCCTTCCTTTTCCTGATTTACAGCTATTTCTGGGATGTTACTTGTGTCCTCTATAGTGAAGCCTGAAGCAAAATACCTGGTTAATTCATCTGCCATCTCCTTACTTTCCATTGTCAATTCCCCAGACACACTTTCTATAGGGCCAACACTCACTTTGTTAACTCTTCTTTTTTTAAATATCTAAAGAAACTCTTACTATCCGTCTTTATATTTCTAGTTAGCTTTCTCTCATATTCTAATTTTTCCCTCCTTATTAATCTTTTTGTCATTCTTTGCTGTTCTTTATATTCTTTCCAATCTTCTGACCTGCCACACGTCTTTGCGCAATTATATGCTTTATCTTTAAGTTTGATACTATTTTTAACTTTCTTAGTTAACCACGGGTGGTGGTTCCTCCCCTTGGAATTTTTCTTTCTCATTGGGATGTGTCTATTCGGAAATATCCCTTTTAAATGTCTACCACTGAACCTATATTGACATATCCCTTAACTTCATTTGCCATTTCACTTTAGCTAGCTCTGCTTTCATGCCCTCATAATTGCCCTGATTTAAGTTTAAAATACTAGTCTTGGACGCATTCATTTCTTCCTCAAAATGAATGTAAAATTCAATCATATTATGATTGCTGCTACCTAGGGGTGCCTTCACTAGGAGGTTATCAATTAATCCTCTCTCGTTGTTCAATACCAGACCTAGTATAGCCTGCCCTCTGGCTGGCTCCAGAACCTGCTGTTCTCAGAAACTATCCTGAAAATATTCTATGAATTCCTCATTGATGCTACCTTTGCCCATCTGATTTTTCCAGTCTGTCTGTAGATTAAAATCCCCCTTGATTACTGCTGTACCTTTCTGACAAGCTCCCATTATCTCTTCTTTTATACCCTGTCCTACTGTGTAGTTACAATTAGGGGGCCTGTACACCACTACCACAAGTGACTTCTTGCCTTTATCATTCCTCATCTCAACCCAAACTGCTTCCACATCCTGGTTTCCTGAGCTCAGGTCATCCCTCTCTAATGTGCTAATAACATCATTAATTAACACATCCACCATTCCATGTTTTCCTAACTTCCTGTCCTTCCTAACTGTCATGTACCCTTCAATATTCAGGTCCCAATCTATGTCATCCTGCAGTCATGTCTCTGTAGTGACTATCAGATCATATTTATTTATTTGCGCTATCAGTTCATCTGTTTTGTTTCAAATGCTATGTGTGTTTAGTTTTGTCCTTTTATTATTTTTGTAGCATCTAGCCTCATCTGCACATTTACTCTTAGATTTGTACTCTCTGTTCCTTCCTGTCACAGTCTGTTTATCATTTCCCATATTAATACCTTTCTCTCTTGCCCTGTCTCTACTCTTTGGTTTACCACATCTCCTCAAATTTGATTTCTTGCCCCACTATTCAGTTTAAAACCATCTCTACTTCCCTAACTATGCAGCTCACGAGGATACCAGCCACAGCACAGTTCAGGTATAGACCATTCCAGTGGTACAGATCCCACTTTCCCCAATACTGGTGCCAGTGCCCCACTAACCGGAACCCACTCCTTCCACACCAGCCTTTGAGCCACACATTCATTTCTCTAATCTTATTTGTCCTATGCCAATTTGCACGTGGGTCAGGTAATAATCCAGAAATTATTACCTTTGAGGTTCTGCTTCTTAATTTGGTGCCTAGTTCTTCATACTGACTATGCAGAGCCTCCTCCCTCATCCTGCCTATGTTTGGTACCTACATGGACCCCTCCCACTGCAAGTTCCTCTCCAGCCCTGAGCAGATGTCCCAAACCCTGGCACCAGGCAGGCAACACAGCCGTCTGGACTCTTGCTCTTTGCTGCAGAGACCAGTGTCAATTCCCCTCATTATACTGTCCCCCACTACCCCTTTTTGCTACCCCACCTTGGATGCATCCTGTACCACGGTGCCATTGTCAGTTTGCTCATCCACCCTGCAGCCCCCACTCTCATCCAAACAAGCTGAAAGCACCTCAGACATGTTGGGCAATTGCAGAGGCTCACACTCCTGCCCTCTGGGTCCCTTTACCTGCCTCACTCACAGTCAGATCCTCCTGTCCCTGGCCACTGACCAAATCAGAAGACCCTATCCTAAGGGGTGTGGCCACCTCCTGAAACAAAGTGTCCAGGTAACTTTCCCCCTTCCTGATGTGTCGCAGTGTCTGCAGCTTAGCCTCCGGCTCAATGACTCTGAGCCGAAGCTCCTCAAGCTGCTCACGGTTACTGCAAACGTGTGTTTGCCCTGGATCACAATGTTATCCAGGAGTTCGGACATGCTACAGCCTTGACACATCATTTGTCCTGCCATCTTTAATGTGTTTTAACTAATTACTTAATTATATTAATCACTTATTTAATGTTGCTTTCTGATATATTTGATTAACTTAACCAGCAAATTGTGTACTATTTTAAACCTTAGGATAGAATAGAATATAACTTACCCACTTACCAGATACTTGCGAAACAGCTAGCTCCTTTCCCTGTTGTAGAGCAAGAATCAATTTCTATGGGGTGAGAAAGATAGAAAGAGGAAACAAACAACTCCTTCCCCCACTCTTACTGAACTCCAAGTCTGACAAACTCAGTTTGCCCTTAATGTCTCTTAACTGATGTCAGACAAATCCGTGTCCATATTCATCTGAAATATATACATTTAGGCTGTGGGCCCTGACAACATCCTGGCAGTCATACTGAAGACCAGAACTAGATGCACCCCTAGCCAAGCTGTTCCAATACAGCTCCAACACTGGCAATGACCTGACAATGTGGAAAATTGTCCAGGTATGTCCTGTTCACAATCCAGCAAATTCCATCACCATCGCTGGGTCAAAATCCTGGAACTCCCTCCCTAACAGCACTGTGGGTGTACCTACACCACTTGGACTGCAGCGGTTCAAGAAGGCAGCTCACCACCACCTTCTCAAGGGCAATTAGGGATGGGCAATAAATGTTGGCCTAGCCAGTGACACCAACATCCTGAGAATGAAGTTGTAAAACTGGCTTATCAAAGGCTCAGTGAATTTAACCCAGCGACATTCAAGTTCTGTGAATGAATAATAAAAACATTAGCTTTAATGGAGAGTGTTCACTCCTGCTATGCATGCTGGGATAGTTCTCCCTCCATTACTGCCTCTTGCTTTCCCTCACTCTGTGCAATGGCCTTAAGTGCACAAACAATGGGATTGAGATCGCATGCAAAATCAATTTTGGGTACTTGCTATCCTCAAAATGATTGTTGGTGATGCTAGCAAATGAATGCTTTGTGTATTTTTATAACATCCATTTAAATAGAGACGTGAACTTACTAACTTTAATTATGTTCATGCCTTTGCTCAAAGATATGTAAAGGAACATGATGCAAATGTCCTAAAACTGGCCTACTGATGCTACCCATTGCCACTTCAGTTCTGATGGCATTTTGACAGAGCTATAATTTTGTTATTGTGAAATTCGCCTTTAAGCAGCGAACTAAGCCTTATACTGCAAAGAGCAAGGATTTGTAGCATCCAACTGTTGTGTTATCACACCAGTCTTGACTTGCTGTGATGGGCATAAGAACAGACAGCTTGATTTTATGGTCGGTTAAGCTGCCACACGACATAGCAAGAATGATCCATTCTGAAGGAATCCTGATTTCTCCCCTTTATTAAAACCCAAGCAGCAGGACTTTTGGGTTGTTGGGCGGGCACAGTGGTTGGGCCTGAGAGCGGTGGGGAAATGGTCCACCATCTGCGATTGGCCCCCGACCGTGATTTCACTCTGGCTGGCCAAGTAATAGCCAGCCAGCGTGAAAGGTGCTCTGAGAAGCTCAGTGATACCGGGGTGGGGGGGAGGGAGGTGTGCGAGCGCTAAAGTCTGTGCGTGCGCTGGGGAGCGCAAACTGAAAGCTCCCTGAAGGCAGAGAGCTGCTGCTCAGGAAGCTGAATAATTTTTAAATCAAATATAAAACCTGAAAAAAATGTTCCGACATGGGACTAACTCACAATAACAGGATCAGAATAAAAATTCTGCCCAAAAATTTATATATTTTTTAAATTTAATTGTGGAAACTCATCCTGCCCGTGAATGAGGCTTGCTACAATAATCAAATAGCCGCCTGGCCAATAAGTTTGGACAGGCAGCAAAAAATAGCTTTGAATTAATGGATTAATGGCTTTATTAGGCCTCTTAATTGTCGGCAGGCGCGCTGCCGACTCTTGCTCACGTCTGCTGACCGAAACATTGAGCACTATTTTACCCCCAAACAGGTCAGGCACGCCTGCCCGTGGGACGTAAAATCTTGACCAAGAAGTCAGCTGTCTTGAATGAGCAGATTGTCTGGATAATATTTTTCCTTTTTCAGCCATCAGGCTGGTAGATTGATTTTGTAGAGGGTTTATGAGAAGGAATGGAGGGGAAATGAGATTTCATGATCACTGTGGCAGTCAGGATCATAAGTAACAATTCTGTGGGTGGAATCTTTCTGGCCCGCCAGCACCATGGAGCTTGGTGGGCAGGGGAACTTAATTTGGCATGAGGCCAAAATTTGACATTAGAATGAACTTTAACAATTATAATCTTGGGACTTTAAAGGTGAGTTAAAGGTGAGTTGAGCTTCCCGGTGAACAATGCTGGGAAGCCCTTTTGCCTACATGTCATGCATGCTCATTAAAAGGCCACCTCGCCAGAATGAAGTTCCCCCTCCAAACTTAGTTCCCCACCATCAATTAGAACATTCACATTCACGACTGCACATAAGTGGCGTGCACCTAGTGTGGTAGCCTTCTTCCATAATTAACGGCGAGTTGCTGCTGCATTATCCTCTTTGGGGAACATCTGTAAATATCAGTGTATGTTTGATACCGGGTGGTAGCAGTGCAAGTTGTGTGGAGGATGACAAAGATAGGGAAGAAGGGTTAGTGGGGTAGGGTGGAGCAGTGGCCAGGCAAAAGTAGAGGGATAGTAGGCTGTTTGTATACCCTTTAAATATGGCGCCCGGACCTTCGACTCCATGAGGTAACGGTGGGGATGGCAACTTCCTGCCACAAAAATTGGCAAGCTCCTCATGGATGCATATGTAATGAGCTAAACAGTGCAAGATCGCACGTGGTCAACCATCTCACCCGCCCCGAGGAAATCACTCCCACTCCCGCCACCAAACGGAAGATCCCGGCCTGTCGTTCTGTAAGTGTGCAGCACAACATTTAAACTCCCCCCAGTCGATTATAGTCTAAATGATATAGAGCCACTTCAACCACTCTCTGTAAAAATTCAACAAGAAAGTAGGTCTGTGTGCATGGAATGAATGAGGCAATCACAGATGCAAGTGTCAATAAACTCATCTTTTGATTGTATTGTTCTTCCTCACCCCTGAAAATGTCTTGGTTGAAATTAACTCCAAAAACATGTTTGATAAGGGCTTGCTGGAGACAAATTTAGTCTTACTTATTAGTGAGTTGTTTGAAAGGAAAGCAAGATCTCAGTTTTTCCACAGTGTGACAGATCTGAAGTGTGTAGTGAAGTCCCCTTCACAAGTACAGCAACCATTGTACGTTATTAGATAGTGCAGCAGGAAAACCAACTTGCATTTCTCTAGCACCTTTAATGTGTTAAAACGTCCCAAGGTGCTTCACAGAAGCTTTATCACTCACAGTTTGACCCCAAGCCGCATGAGGAGATACTCAGGTGAACAAACTTGTTCAAGGAGGTTCGAAGGAGCAGCTTCAAGGAGGAGAAAGAGGCAGTAAAGTTTATGGAACAGATTCCAGAGTTTAGGGCCTAGTCAACTGAAAACATGGCCACCAAAGGCACAGCAATAGCAAGAGGCCAGAATTGGAGGAGCACAGATATCTTGGAGGGTTGTAGGGCTGGAGGAGAATGCAGAGATAGGGAGGGTTGAGGCTGTGGAGGGATTTAAACATGAGGATGAGAGTTTTAAAATCAAAGTGTTGGCGGAGCAGGTGCCAATGTAGGTCAGCGAGACCTGAGGGAGAGGGTGGAAAGAGGGCACGGGGGCACAACGGCCCCACAACAATCCAGCCCAGCCCAGCGAATCACGCCAACCATTCTGTTGATCAGTGGGTACTGCCACCCACTTGTGTTCTGCCTTTCTCCCACCTATAGTGAATGGCAG
Source organism: Carcharodon carcharias (assembly GCF_017639515.1). Lineage (NCBI taxonomy): Eukaryota > Metazoa > Chordata > Chondrichthyes > Lamniformes > Lamnidae > Carcharodon > Carcharodon carcharias. The sequence goes on along the minus strand of NC_054507.1, from coordinate 17,662,031 downwards.
CAAAGTGCTTTGTGACAACAGTGCCCTAAACACATGAGGAGATGAAGCAGCCATGTGACTTTGCAAGGATGAGGACTTGGCTGGTTTTAAGACGAACAAGCCCATCGTCCGTACATTGACAAAGAAAACTGAGCAAGATCTGTGTGTTCTTCTCTTTGGGTGTGTGGCAGTAAGGAGGTGCAATGCAGCCACAGGCAGTAGGTCAAAGATTCAGCACCCCCTCCCTTTATAAAATCAAAGGACAGCAGTGCTGAAGTTGTTCTCAGACTGTGACGCAGGTTTAGGCCTACACTGCTTTCACAACGAGAGCAGCTCATACAATTCTGATTGGCCCTCTCTAAAAGGACAGTGCAAGCTAAGGTTGCCAATTCTTCCAGGATTGACCTGGAGTCTCCCGGAATTGAAGATTTTTTTTATTCATTCATGGGATGTGGGCTTCGCTGGCTGGGCCAGCATTTATTGCCCATCCCTAATTGCCCTTTAGAAGGTGGTGATGAGCTGCCTTCTTGAACCGCTGCAGTCCCTGTGGTGTAGGTACACCCACAGTGCTGTTAGGGAGGGAGTTCCAGGATTTTGACCCAGTGACAGTGAAGGAATGGCGATATATTTCCAAGTCAGGATGGTGAGTGACTTGGAGGGGAACTTCCAGGTGGTGGTGTTCCCATGTGTCTGCTGCCCTTGTCCTTCTAGATGGTAGAGGTCATGGGTTTGGAAGGTGCTGTCTAAGGAGCCTTGGTGAATTCCTGCAGTGCATCTTGTAGATGGTACATACTGTTGCTACTGTGCGGTCAGTGGTGGAGGGAGTGAATGTTTGTGGATGGGGTGCCAATCAAGCAGGCTGCTTTGTCCTGGATGGTGTCAAGCTTCTTGAGTATTGTGGGAGCTGCACTCATCCAGGCAAGTGGGGAGTATTCCATCACATTCCTGACTTATGCCTTGTAGATGGTGGACAGGCTTTGAGGAGTCAGGAGGTGAGTTACTCGCCACAGGATTCCTAGCCTCTGACCTGCTCTTGTAGCCACAGTATTTATATGGCTAGTCTCGTTCAGTTTTTGGTCAATGGTGACCTCCAGGAGGTTGATAGTGGGGGATTCAGTGATGGTAATGCTATTGAACGTCAAGGGGGTGATGGTTGGATTCTCTCTCGTTGGAGATGGACATTGCCTGACACTTGTGTTGTGTGAATGTTACTTGCCACTTGTCAGCCCAAGCCTGGATATTGTCCAGGTCTTGCTGCATTTGGACATGGACTGCTTCAGTATCTGGGGAGTCGCGAATGGTGCTGAACATTGTGCATTCATCAGCCAAGATTGACACTACCACGAGCAAAACCCAGGGAGAAAAATCATAGGGGGCATTAAAATAAATCATCTCTTTAAACACATTATGTAGAAAAAGGTTGGACATGGGGATGGGGGAGGAAAAGACCATTTTATTGACAGTTAATAATCATCCAATGAGGTAATGAAGAGTCTGCTCGCTTTCAGAAAAGCTGCAGCAGACAGACATCGTAGGGATGGGCATGTCAGCTGACCAGTGGCAGGATTGTTGGGGAGGGTGGGGCAATTGGAGACAGGAAGGTTACGTGATGACACCTCCATGAATATTTCGAACCAAAGTTGGCAACTAGTGAAGAGACTGTTGATTTTCCTGAACCAGTAGGCAGATAAAGGGTTGAGTCACATACTTGTTTTTTGTTTCTGGGTGGCAGCGTTTTTGACCATATCATTTTTAATGTTATTTTAATTTAGTTATTCTAAGTGTGAGACTCTTGGCCTAGTAGTTATGACATTGTCCCCCCCTATTACGACCACATGAGGAGGGGGAAAAGTGACTTCCCTAATTTACCACTCTAAGTCTGACTGTAACAGGGTTTTGTGAAGAATTTATGAAGGAATTTTCTCAATGCCTGTGCTTAACCATTTATGTACTGATTGCAAAGAAAAGAGTCTGGCAGGCTTTCTTGGATTTTTGAAACAATAAGGGGCTAGCTTTTATTGAGTTAAAAACCCACCCAAGTCAAGACAGAAAATATCTAAAAAAGATAAATCTGCGCTTCTCGAATTTTCATAACCCATATTCACACATACACAAGCATGCAAAGTTTTAGAAGTTATACTGGAGGTAGTTACATTCCTAGCCAAGTTAAAAGTTCAATCCTGAAAGGTAAAAAGAGAGTTCACAGTTTATGGATTCTTTGCTGGACACTACGGCTTCGATTCTTCCAGCTTTCTTTAGATTCTAGGGGTTGAGTTGAAGTCCATGTAACTGCAGTTACTGGAGACAATTTCCTTTTTAAATCCACCTTTTCCAGAAATCAATAAGTATTGCTCTTGAGGTTCCTTTTGATGGCTGGATTTTTAAACTGTAAGAGATAGGGCCTTAATCTGAGAGAAGAGAAGAGAGTTCCTTACTGCTCCATCGGCAGCTTCTCCAGACTACTCTTTTGCTTCTGTGTTTAGTAGTTGTATAGTCACATGACCTTCTTTCCCCATAATGATTTCAGAAAGGGTTTGCTTATCTGATGACTGAATTTGGCTTTTGCTCTATGGCTTATAATGTCCCAGTCATTAGCTTCTGAAGGAGTCAGTAACCATCTTGATGACTCCACCTAGACAGCTATTGTCCAAGTAGACTTTCGATCTCTGCTTGAAATAGTCTTATAAAGATACAAATGCTATATCCCGTTCCTTTCAATAGTTCCTTTTTGAAGTGGACCTTGACATCCTCAGGTGTGAAATTCCATGAGCAACATGTCATGGCATGTCTGCAGTGCAATTTACATAGGAACTTTCCAGAAAACTGATCAACTTACAATACCCAACATCAGGTGACTTGTGGCAGTCATCTTCCATCAGTGCGTTTTCTTGCCTTTAAAAAGTCCTTGTTAAACAATTCAGTATAGGATTGGTCTGCTGATGAAATTACAGGTTGATATCATACAAGCATAAATCCCGTCATCGTGACACCCACATCAGATGAAAGCGGGAAAACTGCAGCAAAACTATTCAGTGCTTGTCTTCTGAGAAAAGAAATTCCATATTCATCATCACTTTAGTTTGGAAAGAAGCACAAGTAACATTTTTGCACCTTTTTAGCAGTATGTTCAAGCTTTATTTAAACATTCATTTAAGGGGTTCACCAGCCAAAAGCCACCTCAGCTGTTGCTAGTAGCAATTGTAAAATTTTGACAGCGATTCCATACGGATCAGTTCACAATCGAAAGCATGATTCCTCTTTGAGGTGCAATCTGCAGCTGGGAGCTTCTGTCTGTTAGTTGATGTAACAGCTGGCTCTGGCATGTTATAGGGCAATTTTACCTAATGCTACATACTGGTAGAATTTGTGAGGCCATCCCAAGGCAAAACCCTGGACAACATTACCAGAAAGAAGGACTTGCATTGTTATAGCGCCTTTCAGGACTAAAGCGCTTTACAGCGAATGAAGCACTTTTTGCAGCGTAGTCAGTGTTGCAATGTTGGAGAAATGGCAGCCAATTTAAGCAATAACAGACTGAATTGTGCTTGGCCCTGCTGAGCAATTTAAGAGGTGAATAAGTCATCTTATTTTACATATAGTTGCTGTGATACAGCTCTGGACTGGATTACTGCACCTTGATAGGCCCTGGGAAGTCGTGCTTAAAAGGTATCGCGAGGTCAAGGGTTACGTTTGCCAAGACAGTCAACAATCCCATCCTCAGACTGCTAAATTCACAGTAAACATGTCAGTGTTGCACTAAATCCATTACCTGATGGCTGCTGCAAAACAGGGACTGATTACTGAATCAGATTAACCTTGCACAGCCTACTGTTCAAGACATGCAAGTGGAACATCAGAACCGGAGGAGGCCATTCAGCCCCTCGAGTCTGTTCCTCCATTCCATCAGTTCATGGCTGATCTGCATCTCGACTCTGTCTACCCACTTTGCTTCTGTAACCCTTAAAACCCTTCACTGATAAAAATCAATAAATCACAATTTTGAAATTTCCAGCTGACCCCCAGCATCAACAGCTTTTTGGGTGAGGGAGGGATTTCCAGATTTCCACTCCCCTTTGTGTGAAGAAACACCTCCTGACATCACCCCTGAACGGCCTGGCTCGAATTTTAAGGTTACGGTCCCACCCGCCTTGTTCTGGACTCTCCCATGA